>NC_023758.2:1018810-1618810 GCF_000499845.2 Phaseolus vulgaris | reverse complement strand
ACTAAAAAGAAATTTGGTTTCTAAATTAGTTTCTATTATTGTTAAATAGTTTCTGAATTGGTATCTAATTAGCAACGAAGGTTTTGCTACCAAATTTATAAACTAAATAATTAGTAGTTAAAACCTTAGTTGCTAATTAGATATCAATTTAAAAACTATTTAATAATAATAGAAAATAATATAAACTAATTTAGAAACTATTTTTTTTTTAGTTTTTAAAATGGTCTCTATTTTAGTTTTTTTATTGTAACTAATTATTTTGGTTTCAAAAAATTGGTTTTTATTTCATAATTGTCTTATAGTGATATATTTTAAAAGAATAATTTTTTTATAAATATTTATATTTTTATATATATAATATATATATGCTTAAATTTATATTTATTTAATTCTTATAAGCTTTGAAAAGACCTTTGAGTTCATAGTATAATGATAATTAAGTTTTGGAGTCCTGTAGAAATCCAAAGAATATCCGTGAAACACAATGAATATTTTGTTGCTCACATTTTATATAGTAAGTTTAATTAGTTTCTTTTCATTGAATTATTTATAATAAAATTGTATAATTTTAGAAGTTTATAAAATAAAAATTAAAAATATATTACACATTTTCCAAAGATTTATAAATAATTATACAATTTTGGAAATTGTTATATTGAAGACATTTATTACCATTTATATTTTTTTAGTAACTATGCAATTTTGGAAGAATTATAAAATGAAAATAAAAATAACTTTTATACTTTTAACTTTTCCGTGGTCATATTTTTTTATAATAATGACATATCTGATGCAGATAATAGACTCCTCTCTAGTTACGGAACATAAGCAATAAAATACATTTTTTTATGATTCCAAATATATCATGTTAAGGTAAATATATTTATATTAATTACACTGGATTCCAAATATGACTTTTTAAATAATAAATATGTCATAAAATACCATTTAAGCATCTGTTTTCTTTTTATTTTACATATAAGCTACTTCAATAAATAATTATATTAAAATTCTACGTGTTACAAACTTCTAGATACATTGGTTAAAATTATTACTGGCTTGTACGAGACCCCTCGTATTAATTTGCGAAGAATTTAAAAAAACATAATGATATTTTATTATATTTAGGATTAATATATGTTTTTCTTTTTAATTCAATAAAATATTTAAAACTGGTTTGATAAACACGATTTAATAGAGTAAATACATATAATATAATTGAATAAAAACATAATAAAGTATAATCTTTTATAGTATTTAATACGTTCAAAATAAAAATTAACAAAAGTAGAATATAATATAAATTATGTTGACAAATTATTTTCTTAAAATCACATACAATTTTTTAAAATATAAACTTTTAATTTAATTTGTTTACAAATTATAAAACTTTAAAAAAAAATTAAGTACATTGTATAAAATTATATTTTGATATTAATTTAATTAATATATTAACAAGATTCAAATAATTATTATGTAATTTTAATATTTTAACAAATAATATAATTTAAATTTATGTGTTGCAATTATTATAATTATAAATATAAATATTAAATAAAAGTTATGATATATATTATCATATATATATTATTAAAAATTATAGAAAAATATCTTATTTATTTAGTTACTTTTCTTAAAATTGTAACTACATGAAATAAGTTTTATAAAATTAATATTAGGATTCAAATGTTTTTTAATATTGGAATAAAAGTATTTTTATATTTTTAGTCATTATAATCATTTAAGTTTATGTGAAAAGTATTATATATAGAGAAGAAAATAGATAACTTATTATATCTTGTTCAAACTTTGATCGACACAGCAGTGATACAATATAACAGGTGATGAAATAAAATTATCACATTATGTTAATATAGTAAACAATAAATTACAGATAATTATTATATTATGTTATTTCATATTTTCACACCTTTTATAACAATTATTTCAACCATGAGGTTTAAGAGAATTAACACTAGAGTTGAAATCTTCTATCATAATCTATAATTAAATGACAGATTAAAAATAAGTAAACAACAAACACTCATATTTTTTCAAGGATATATTAATAAGTTCATGCAATTGAAGTGTTTGAAATTGTAATACTGTTTAAGTTGAATTACTATACATGTAATATCGCATATTGCACTACTTAATTATTATAATATATATATATATATAATATAATATAATATAATATAATATGTATCATTATAAAATAGTATTATAACAAAAATCTATATTTATAAAAAATTCTAAACTTTAAATATATATATACCAAAATAAAGAGAGAAAAATAACTAAGAGACAAATGTAACATTATTTATTATGAACAAATACGTGTAAATTTGACGTATTAGATATATGTTTATGTGAAGCTACTTTCACTTTATTATTTTTTAAATAAAACTATATTACATATGAATTAAGTTATCTCATATCATATAACCTACTATACTAACTATTTTTTAAATAAATTTTTTTAATTATTTAAATCTCCGTCAATTCTCACCACAACCTAACAACTTTCATATGATTCTAATATATCAATAAAATTAATATATCATCTTACAGATAAATTTATAGTTCAATAAATATCTTAAACATATATAGAATAAATGTATCTACATCTTACATTATATCATATAATTTATTTATATATTTCTAAACATAAATTCTATATAACTTCTTTCTATCTGCATGGATCAACTACACATTATATTAATCAATTTTAGGTTGATAAAGTGTCTACTTTTTATGAAATTTTAAGCATGTGAAAATTCTTCTTCTTCTTGATATCTATTCGCAATCTATGTGATTATTATTTGCTATTTTATTTTAAAATTTTTATATTTTCTTTTAAAATTGAATTCTTAATAATGTTATCTTGTTTTTTTGTGTGAGTTTTCTATAAAAAAAAATTCCTTAATAATATTTAATTGAGACACAAACAAACATAAATACATCTCCTGCTATATAAAAATGAGAACAATACTCCAATATAAAAAAAATATGAAATTTTAAAAGATTATTATAATAAAATTCGCACATGACATAATACATGCATGTCTTAATTTTTAATAAGCATGAGAGTGAGGAGAGTAGTATAAATACAAATATATTGACAATTTGCGAAAACAAAGGCTACCAACTACACAGAAACTCAAAGTTCTGCATTGTCTTGCAGAGTGCAATTTTCCAGTGTTTTCTGCTGTAGTTGCAGCTGTCACCTAGCTAGCGAGTAACGTTCGTAGTTCCTGAGTCCTAAGCTACTACTTCCTTCGCCGTTTCGGTATTCTCTCTTCCCTTTCTCCTTTCTTGTTTCCGCAGCTGTTTGCGTAACCGTTTCTTCTCGAAGGTCACCAAGCCGTTTGCTCAGGAAGCAACATGTCCACCATAACTTCCGTTGAACTCAACTATATCGTCTTTCGCTACCTTCACGAATCAGGTTTCTTTAATTTCCTCCACCCTTCGTATTTTTTTTTTCATTCCACTGTTGTGAATTTTCTTATTATACAATTTGCCTCTCGTTTTGCTTGCTTGCTCGCTCTTATTTTGCTTCTTTGTGGTTAGTGAAATTTGAGCGGGACAGATTTTGATTTTGGGCTAATTTTGAGTTTTGGAATTCTAACGGTCTTGGCTGGTTGGTTTGACCAAGAGCTGAAAATGTTGTGGCTAATTGGTTAGGGTTGGCGACAATGGTGATTCCAAAATGGAGCTTTTAATTTTATTTTGGTTTAAGGTAGAAGGAGTGGACATTGATTGTTCTGATGCTGAAAGATTGTTCTCTGGTTTCAAGACTACAATGTTGTAGTTCTGAAGTGAAATTCTGTTTGATTTTTTCGTCTAGAGTCATGAATGTTTTGGTATTATCAATTGCTCACCCAATTCTGGGGCTGGGAGTTTAGTTGGGTTAAATAGACGTGACCAGACCCTCATTTGCAACCTAATTTCACCTCGAGATTGCAGTCTAGTTCCACTGAAATTAGACATTGTTAGGTTTTCAGTCACGATTGTTATCTACTATAAAATGCATGCAAAAAATATTACTCTAGTCCCTTGATATGCAAGAGCAAGGTTTACTGATCTAAGTTCCAATGGAGGAACTGGTAATAATTAACAAATGTTATTATATTAGTTAGTATAATATATCAAACAATATTGAACTAAACTAAAAAAAAAACATTATTCATTATTTTTCCAGTCCAAACCTGTGACCAATAGGTAACAAAGGGCAACTTTTGCATCGGACTAATCCCCATAATATTCGTGACTTTATTTTATTGACAAAGAAATTTCACTTATAAAGTCTTTACTCATAGCATACATTATTCAAAATTAATATTGAAACCAAGTTAAGTATGTCATAACGCAAAAGTTAAATAAGTATGAGCAATTTAATCTCTAGCAACAAAGGAAACTATCAGCTGCTTTGAATAGTTAAAATTTATTTCATCTCAGATTTGTAACCTTGAAACATGATATAGAAAACTCACTGGAAGAAATGTTCTTTGTATGTGTGTAGGGGTTTGTTAATGTACTTGCATTTAGTTTTTATAAGGTATATTCTAATAAGTTATAACTTCGGTTTTCTTAAAATACGCTCAAGATGAAAGTTTGTTAGTGAATCCCCCCCACCACACACACACACGAAATAAATGCTATTGCCAATTTGTCATTCATGAATTAAATTTCTTAAATAACTTTAGAAAGATAACTACGACAAATACTCCATTGTTGCAATAGTGTCAGTGGAATAAAATGGACTAGGGCATTCATTAGGGTGGGAGAAGTTCTGAAATTGATTTTAAATTTTCTTAACCAAAAAAAATTGTTTCTTTAAATTTTAATAAAGCTTTCTGTATTGATGTGAAGGGCATAATGTGCAAAGAAACTGAATTGGATTTTGGTTACTCTTGTTATAACTGCAGGTTTCATACACACTGCTTTTGCATTTGGAAATGAGGCAGGTATTAACAAAATCTCCATTGATGGAACGCTTGTACCAATAGGTGCTCTTATTAGACTTGTTCAGAAGGGGCTACAGTACTTGGAGATGGAAGCCAACTTGAGTAATGTTAGTATTCTTTATTTTAACTCTAGTTTTTACTACCGTCATAACATCCATGTGTTTGAATGGTATTTAAGCTTTTTGTACCCTAGGGTGCATACTGATCAATTGTAGCTTGCCAGTGTGATATAAACCTGGATGAAGATTTTTCATTCTTACAACCTTTGGAACTTATCACAAAAGATGTGCATGAACTTGGGAAAATGGTTAATGAAAGAAGGAAAAAACTACATAAGGATAGAAATAAGAAATCTGAAAAGGAGCATGAAGGTGGGCGAGGATGGGTAAAAGGAAAAGAAAGACATGAAAGGGCAAAAGAATGTGAAAAGGATAGAGATCAGGCAGAAAATCTTAAAGAGCTAGAACAGAAGCGTGGCAATCAGACTAGTAAAGAACTGGTCACAGATCAAGAACAGAATAAAGCTTTTGGAGGTAATCACCTGTCGTTCTTTGCTGTATGTTTGGCATTTCTCGTGGTGTAATTACATCATTTGTATTAATAATTTCCCCTGAATGTAAGTTTTCTTTATAATCCAATGTTTTACTTTTATTTTTAACTATTTTCTGTTTATGTATACAATTTTTTGCTTGTGTTAAGGTTTAATCCTTGTAAAATTTGTAGAATTGTAGTATATTTTCTTGCATGTTGTTATTAGTCTATCAGCTGATGAATGGTGGTGGACCTTGGTTCAATGGTAATGTTACTGCTGTGACCTGAAGGTGACAGGTTTAAATCCTGGAAGATGCCTCATTCTCTGTGGCCCTTGTTGTGATTATTTGGTGAATGGAGTAATGACTGATGATATATTAATGAGTTATTGATATTGTAGAGAGCTAGTAACTCCCAGCTTATTGTCATCCAGTGTTTCTTTTTTTTATTATTCAGTCTGTATCAGTCATACTTCTAAAATATTGGCTATCTGGCTTGTTTTATAAATCTAACAAAAACTACGTATCTAGGTTGCTGTTGTGATGAGTTTCATTGAACTATTAGTTTATTAGTAGCAATTTTGTGGGATTTAGGATTAGAAATGTTCTCTTTGATATCATGTATTTCTAGCCGTATGTCCTAATTCTATATCCTGATTATTTCTAGCAGAAAATTATTAATTTTTTTTTGGGGATATCCCAATGCAATTTCTAATTTAGTTGCATGTTTTTTGCAACACTGGAACCTGCCTGCTCTCTGTTAGAATTTGCAAATATTCAAATTAGTTTTCTGTTCGAATTAATTTTTTTCTTCAACAAATGAATTAAAAGTTTTCATTCATTTTTTGTAGGACCAGAGCGGATGGACATTTCTACAGTATTAACACCGCAACCATGTGAAATCCGTAGGTCAGATGTGATGGTTTTAGAAGGTCATACTTCTGAGGTGAAGTATTTCATCAATATGTTTTTGGTTTGTTTACTTTTTATATTTGCTTTCATCTGCTGTTTTCACTGTAAAACACTATTAACGGCCCTGTTTACTGTACACTTAGGTGTGTGCTTGTGCATGGAGTCCTACAGGATCTCTTCTAGCATCAGGGTAGGAATCTTCTTCGTGGTTGATTTAATTTTTTCATCAATATGTATTTATGAGTGTGTATTTTATAGCTGTACACTATATTGCTCAACTTGGATTTTCATTCGTTATTCTTCCTTTTTGATGAAGAGATGCTAAATGTATTTGGGATTTTGTGCTTGTTCAGCTTTAACACAAGTATATTGGCAAGAATGGTTGCAAATATTGTCAGAATTCTGCATTAGTTGTATACTTGAATCAGTGGTTATATTTGAGAATTTAAGGACTACTAGATTCCTGTTTTCAAAAGCAGTTGTAGTTCTTAAAAAAAGTAGAGTTTAAAAATGATTTTTTTATTCAGCTTATGCAACTTTAACATTGTTTTTTTTTATCTATAAAAACAGAAAATCCTAGCAATTTCAAATGTTCTTTAGAATTTTGTGTTATATAAACAACTGCATTCAAGGTGTCATTGAGTCAGTTATATCATAAATAGCAGTTGCATAGATAGTATATCCACAGGTAAGTTATCTTCCTCATTGGCGGATAAGACACTTTGAATCATTTGCAACTGGATTCATGGTGTCATTAAGGTATTTATGTCATAAATAGCAGTTAGGTAGATAGTATCCACAGGTAAGTTATTTTCCTCATTTGCTGGAACTTTGAAGAGGAATGTTTGAATGATTTGGGTTTAAATGGCATTCAATACATTTCACCCATCTTAAATGGCATTCAAATTAATTTTTGCTTCCATAGTGTTTAAATTAATAGTGAAGGATGTTTCTTTTGGAAGATCTCCATCTTTTCTCAAATTTTCCTTTTTTTTGCCAATTGACCCTTTGCTTTAAGTTGTTTTGCTAGATACAAAAGCAGGCTTGAAATCACATTTTTCCCCTTTCTTGAATTGATTGCTTTCTGATTTTCATAATGATATCTCAATAATTTATTTTTGCTAAGCTGAAACCATCCTTCACTTTGTAAAACTCTTTTGAAAATAATTTAATTGTGTACGTATTTGTTTTGAAGTGTTTTTAATTCACTACTGTAACTTTCACTTTTTTTTAAAAAAAAAGACTTAAAATAGGATCGAAGGGCCTTAAATTTTGTTCACAGTAAATTTGGAAAGATATGTGATGTTAGTAGGAGGAAAAGTATGTTAAATTCTGATTCTACATGTCCTTTATTTTTGTTCTGAAATATGTTTTAAAGAATGCTTTTATTGTTCTCAGACAACTTTGAAGAGAGTAAACTGTTTCAGAAATAGAGACCTGATGAATTGCTTCTTACAATATCTTTTAACTTCTCTATCATAATTTCAACTGTAGGTCTGGGGATTCAACAGCTCGTATTTGGTCAATACCAGAAGGGAGATGCAAATCTGCTTCGCTGAGTGACCCTCCAAATGTGTTTGTATTGAAACATGTTAGGGGTAAAACAAATGAGAAGAGTAATGATGTCACTACACTTGATTGGAATGTGAGTTTGATTGCATATTCTAATTTGAACTCAAGATGATTACTGATAGTGTCTTCACCCTCTCCTATTCTTTTGCTAATTTTTCTCCGTACATCTCTGTTTTTCAAACCTTCACCAGCCTCACTGAAGCAGGGTAAGTTTGTGACAAGGAAATTGTACAATAGGTCATGTTTTATATGTTTCACTTTCAAGGGAGGTTTCAGTAGGTCTGTCTGTTGTGTGAAAGCCAAGAAAAATAGATAGGAGATTTAGCATTTTATTTTTAATTCTTTTCCTCTCTCTTGGTATGCTTAGGTATTTATTTATGCATTTGTAATATTTGTATATTAATGGTTATTGTTTGTAATATTTAATATATTAAGTCATAATTATGTTTTATTTTGTGAAAAGTTTGACCTCTAGTTGCCGTAATGCAGGGGGAGGGGACACTTCTTGCAACTGGCTCATATGATGGGCAAGCAAGAATTTGGACCACCAATGGTAGGTCATTTCTTATAAACATAGACTTTCAGTAAAGCCTTTTGTAAGATATATGTGATTATAAACTTAGCAAGAATTTGGACCACCAATGGGTTTATACAACGAAATCAAACTAAGTGATTTAGATGATAAGGAATTTTAAACTTTAACAACTTTTATATGCTAACATGCACCAGTTGAATGTTTCAGTGTATCTGTTTTGTGTGAATACCCTTGTTGTTTGTCGTATGTGTTCAGATCTTAGTTTTTTTTTCCTGTATATAAAATCATCATTTTTATTGTTGTTTGCTTTACCTGTTGGAAAGCTGTTGCATAAGTTATGTTGGAAGAAATGTGAATTTAATTTTGAGTTGGGCCAAACCTCTCCTCTAGGATCTATTGCAGCACAAAACTCAACACTCAATTATTATTTTGAATTTTGATCATGCAGCGGTGTTATTTTTTACCAGGTGAACTGAGCAGTATTTTAAGCAAACACAAGGGACCCATATTCTCTTTGAAGTGGAATAAGAAAGGTGATTATCTTCTCACTGGAAGTTGTGACCAATCCGCAATTGTATGGGATGTGAAAGCTGTGAAATGGAAACAACAATTTGAATTTCATTCAGGTAAAATTTTAAATACACCCTTCTTTACAAGGTGGAATTTTATAGTATGAAAAGAACTCTTTCCGATAATATTTTAAACCATTTTTATTGATAACTTATGAAATTTGGGTTTTCTATGCTGTTTAGGTTGGACACTTGATGTTGACTGGCGCAACAATGTGTCATTTGCAACAAGCTCAACTGACACTAAAATACATGTATGCAAGATTGGCGAAAACCTCCCAATTAAAACTTTTGTTGGCCATCAGGTTCATACACCTCACCTCATTTTTTTAAAAGATTATGCTATGCACGGTTACATATGATACTGAGATTACACCTATGGGAGGGAGAGGTTAAAAATGGAAAGTATGGGTAATTGTACTGATTGATGGATGATCCTGGGATAGTGCTTTGGCGATGAATCCATTCCCTACTTTATTGATAAGAAGTTTAAAAGGCCTAGCCTTGTTTGGCAATGAATCTATGTACATCCTTGAGGTGGTGCTTTGAAGATGAATCCTGATAGAAAAACAAGGACTGTCTTATTTATATCTAAGAAATTGCAATTCAAGGGATCTATTTGTGCACGTATTACTTCCCCATACAAGCATTCCCTGCACACTCCTTTTTTCTAGCAGCGTAGTTTGAGGCCTTATCTAACTTGTATCTTCTAGAATGTCTTTTGGGTAAACCTGGGCATATCAAATATGGCTGGACATGCTGGACTGGGAGGACCCCAGTCTTATTCTAATATATTGTAGTGCTAACAAATCTTGATTTGCTAAGTTGTCATTTCCTAGGTGGCCTTATAAAAATCTACAGACAGCAAAGTCAGTAGTTAATGATCTGCTTGATTACTGAATTCTGTGTAACTAGCTTTATAGGTCCTGCATTAAGTTTTCATTAAAATGCAATCTAGTGCTTGGATAAGCTTTTACTGTCTAATGATGGCCTTTCACAATTTCAGAGTGAAGTTAATTGTATCAAATGGGATCCCACTGGTTCATTATTGGCCTCTTGTTCTGATGATATGACGGCAAAGGTAACATCACTCACTGTTATGGTTTACTTTATCATTATATAATAGCTTTTTTTTTTGGTACTGGATTTTGCAATCTGACCTTTTATGGAATTTTTTTATCAGGTAAATATGTATTCTTGCTGAACTAATTGTAAAATTATTGTGTTTGTGCGCTGTATGTTTGCCATTTATTGTTTTGTAGGTATGGAGTATGAAACACGATAAATATCTTCATGATTTTAGGGAGCATTCCAAGGTACCATTTATGAATATTTCTTGATGTCAGTGTATTTATATTTCCTTTTGAATTTTTCATATATTATGTAGATAGTTAGAAAACTGAATAATTATTTTGTAGGAGATATATACTATCAGATGGAGCCCAACTGGTCCTGGTACAAATAACCCTAATAAAAATTTGGTGTTGGCTAGGTATGTTAGTTGCTTGAAGTTAGATTCATTTCTCTTGAGCTTTTAAAATGCATTTGTTAGCAACGTCTTGTTTGGTACTATAGAATCCTGTGCCATCTTTGGCATGTTACTGATTCCATTCCAGTTGATGTGTGCATAATGCTCGTAGTTGTTAACTTTTTAATTGATGATGGGACACTTGTGATTATCTAAAAATAAATTGTATTAGATCAGACAATGTATAGCATTTTATCTTGCTGTGCCAGTTTCAGAAACTCCTAGAGAAAACTGTGATGCAGCATGTGACCACTAATTTCCTACTTCCCTATAATTAGTTTCTGTTTTGATTCTGTTTCTAATGAGTGTCCTAATTTTCCTTTTTAAGTTAGTATCTTAGTTTCCTTATTTCGATGCCATTCTATTTAAAGCCCGAGGAGTAATTGAAACAATCTTCTGGTTTATTATCAAATCTCCGTGTGTGCTTTGAGTCGAACATTCTTGAAATAATCATCCACTAATTGAAAGCTCTTTTTTTCCCTCGAATGTAATGTTGTTGTCTTGTAGTTTGCTTTATGTTGATCAATGACCTATGTGCGGGTGCATATATACATGCAATCATGTTTCCTTGCGTTTTTTTAATATATTTTTCTTAATACTAGACTAAGTTTTTTTGTTTATTTTAAGCGACCTAGTCATCTTTATGTGCAGTGCATCATTTGATTCAACAGTAAAGCTCTGGGATGTGGAACTTGGGAAACTTGTCTACAACTTGAATGGACACGGGTATGGTTTGTTTAGCTTTGCTTTATTTATGTATGAGATAAATTGTTCGGCTGAGAAGGTATCGTCTTTGTTGTATGAACGCTCCTTGATGAGATTTTTGTATATGTCCTTAGTTGTTTGTTCGTGGTTGCTCTCGATCTTTGTCCTCGGTCCGGGATGGGAGAGGGTACCTGCAAAAGGTTCTTCGATGCTCAAATTAGAACTCAGTATTCGGTGGTTGGAAAAATAAATGATATTAGAAAGCATACCTGAACATGGATGTGGTTAACTTATTTATAGAGCCAAGATGGACTCATGGGGTGTCGAGTCCGATTAGCATGAATACCTTATGTGAGTTGATTTTAGAATTGCACATGTTTTTAGGATTTTCACTTGGATTATGATTTATGATTAACATGATATGGTGAAACTCAGTGAAGATTGTCACTGCACACGAACTTAACTAAGAAGTGGTTAAGTAAGTGTGAGTGTTCTCTTCAAAAGAGCAAAGGAAAAACGCAATATACTAGATGATGGATGATGAGCACGAAATTAAAGAGAAGCCAATATAAATGGCGGAATATAAAAGAGACATAACCAAAGAATGGAAGAACATAGGTGAAAATGAAAGGAAAATAAAGGAAAGAGTAAGATGAGAGGAAGCTTATGGATATGGAGAAGATGGTAGTGAATCACGCCACTTGGGGGAGAAGTCGCCACTTAGAAGCAACTTTTGCTCAAGATAAGACTCAAAGAGAATTGGAAAAACACTCAGGAAATCACCCTGATAAAGTTTCTTTACTCAAAAGTCAATGTAATTTACAAGAGGGAAGACACTATTCATAGATATAAGTGCCTTGGAGAGGAAGAGAGGAAGGTTAGGGACGTAAATGGTTACAAGCTTATAGAAACTAGGTCAAATGTGAGTACATGGGTGAGTCTTCTAGAATCTAGGTCAAAGTGAGCACATGGGTAATCTTCTATAAACTTATTTTTTTTCTAATTGGGTCAATGTGAGCCCAATTGGTTACAAATTAAAATTGTTTTAAAAATACTAGAATGAAAAATAATTGATACTCTGTCCCATGTCCGGTTGTTCTTCTCCTAAGGATCTTCTGATGGATGATGGAGCCTGTGTCTCCATCTCAGATGTTTGACCTAGTCTTGAATAGTCATTTGAGCTCGTGTTCAACTTCTTGTAAAGTTGGGTCATATCAATATCATTATTGTATTAGTTTGACTTTTAGGTCCGACTAATTAAGCTAATCTTAGTAGATATGGAAATATTTTAAGGGCCGATGTGTTCATTGTATGCCAAGCACATCTCGGCCTATACAGTACATACCATTAAGTTTCTCCTCCCAGCCTCTTTCCCTTTTGTTTGAAAGTGATCAATTTTATACGCGACTCATCAGCTTGAAGCTTGTAAGTTCCATTTTAGTTTCAACCGAGCTTAATTGAATTTTCTTAGAATCCAAACTTCTTGTTTATCTGGTGATAAATGTATACCCGTGGTCCTGCAAATTGGATTCTTTTGGTAGAAAACATTTCAAATTTAGTAAAGGAGGCTGTTAATTCACTCTCTTTGAATATTACCAATCCCCTTGATTCCAATTTTGTTTATTTGTTCCTACAGAGATCGTGTATATTCTGTTGCATTCAGTCCCAACGGTGAGTATTTAGCCAGTGGGTCTCCTGACAAATCGATGCTCATATGGTCCTTGAAGGAAGGCAAGATCGTTAAAACCTACAGTGGTGATGGCGGCATTTTCGAGGTGTGCTGGAATAAGGAGGGTAACAAGATCGCTGCATGTTTTGCCAATAATACAGTTTGCGTTTTGGATTTCAGAATGTAAGAATCTATGGAAGTGTACTACGCTCCATTGGGTGGATAGTTTTCCTGTCTTAACCATAGTTGTAGGCATAACTTGTTGGAGCGTACTCTCCATGAAAAAAAATGTATAGATTGAGTTGGAGACATCGTGTTTTGTCATTGCACTCCCTGTGCTATTCAAAGTTAAAACCATACTACAGTACATCGTGAAGCATTCGTTTAACATGATAAAGGAGTTTGACTTCATATTTTCTCAATTTTTTAGACAAGTTTCATTGTAAAATTTATCAAATATAAATTTACAAAATATTGGCTTTTATGATAAAATTATTATTGAATAAATATTTATTTAGTGTTCAACAATTTATCGCATATCTAATTTTGTAATGAAGTCAATGCTCTTCAGGCAAAACGCATTACAGTCACTAATAAACACTACAACATCACATTGGTTGAAATTCATATAGATCTTATAGTCTGACTAATTAAGGTTGTGTTATCTGATGAATGAGACTTATTAATAGAATTTCATGAATTTTATTTAGTAAAAATTTAAGTGAAAGCTTCTTAACAATGTGATTAATTTACTCGCCTACTTTAAATATTAAATATTTTACATAAAATTAAAATAAATATTAAAAAAAAATTCATCATTCAACTTAATAACTAATTTAATATGCAAGGCGTTATTTTCCTATTGTTTTTTCTTTTACCTCCGTATTCTCTTAATTCCAAAATTACGCACCAAAATAATGTTAAGTTTATTATTTTTATTTATAGATTATATAATCTGTAGATGTTTTGAATTATACAATTTAAAATATAATTTTAAATGAAATAATTTAATTTTTTTTTATCAAATATGTTTTGAGTTATATAATCTAAAATATAAAGTTATATTTTAAATTGTGAAGTTTGAAATATAAATATATTTTAAATTTTAAATTATATAATATACAAGATATTTGATAATTTAGTTCGAAGTTTGGAATTTTAAATTTTTTATTAAATAACTTTTTAACTTTATAATTTAGAATATAAAATTAAAGATAAATAAAACTTTTCATAAAAAAAAAAAGTAAGGTGATAAAGGAAGGGCTGCTTCTTCCTGCACCCCTACGTTTTTCTTCCTACACCCCCACAATTTTGTAAATCCCAAAACTGACCTTCACCTTATTTCGAAAGCAACTTGTTGATTTTCGGATTGCTGAATCTAGAAGTCTAATTTTTGTTACGGATTGATGGATCTGGGAGATTATCGGATTCATCAATCCGGAATATTTATGGATTTTCCAATCTAGAATGCTAAAAAATAAATGCGGATTTCCCATTTTGTAAAATTACCGAATTGCATTGTCCGGAAGAAGAAAGAGTAGTGTGAATTTTATGTGTATTTTAGGGTTTTTAAAAAATAGTAGGGATATTATTGTCTTTGCATTACATTGTGGGGGTGCAGGAAGAAAAATGTAGGGGTGCAGGAAGAAACGGTCTAAAGGAAGAAAACGCCGTAACAAAAGGGCCATTGCTCAATCTTTCTGGGCCAGTCCAGTCCAATGTGGGCTTGTTGATCTGACAACAACCACACTAGGGTTTAGCTCTTCCTCACACGGTGCCTAAACCCCTAATCTCGTGTTCCATTTCCGGACAGAGCAAAATCAAAGAAATGGCGTGGCGCGGTGGATCTCTCTCGAGGTCGTTACTCTCCGCCGCAAGAACCATACCTACTCGTTCCTCTGCTTCTCGCCTTCAACATTCTTCTTCCCCTTCCCTTCGCTCTCACCTTCTCCACCCTCGCCGCCCCCTCTTTACACTCCCCAGGTAAGGTAACTTGTGGTCATTTTCCTTGTGACCTATTTTTTTATAATTATTCAATACTTTTTCTTCTAAATTATAGTTTTATTTCTGCAGGACAATTGGAATTCTCGGCTGCACGCAATCGCTGTTGCCTCTGCACAGCGCTGACGCCGCTGCTCGTCTCACTTCTCACATCTCCGTCGGATCGCGCGCTTGCTGCGAATTGTCCCAGGGTACTCTTTCCTTCCAAAATTTTTATTTCTTATATTAGTGCGGCATGTTTCTTTCCTTGCAATGTACTATTATTTTCTCTGTATATTCTACACTACGGTTACGTGTTGATTTCCGAAAAAAGTTTACTAAAAGTATAGATCGGTAATGAATAGGAGAAAAAGTAATGTGGAATCCTTAGAAAAAAAATTCAATTGTGTATTTATAGAGTCTTTGTTTCCAACAGGTACTTGAACAGACTTTAGAGAATGTATCAGTTGTGATTATACGTTTGGCTGGACGCGAAATGGTGGCTAATGCTGTAAAGCAGGAAGCCTGTTGGAGGTTTGGGTAGTTCGATTGAGAAACATAATCATTTGTATGAATGATAAATAAAATACACAACATATCCTTCTAATTGCAACTTTTCAGGTTAAATTGATCAGCATGAACATTGTTTTGGAATGAACTTATGTGTTCTATAAATGTGAATTGGCTTCCCATTACTGGATAAGGTAGTTGCAACAGTTTTACACTGCTTACATAAAATTAGAAAGTTTTATAGTGTTGGTTAAATCTGTGTTTCTGCTTAATATTATTATCGGCACTCATAAATATATATTGGATCAGTAAGGATCTTAGAGCTTGCAACAACGTATAACATTCCCATGAGGAATGATTCTGAAGAGAGAATTGCCTCTCTTATTGATGGTAACAGATTGACTCTCACCATGTCAAATTTCTGTTTTCACCAGGTTGGCATGTTCACAGGTCAACTCTTGGAACTCACATGTTACCTAGATGAAGGAAGCACTCTCGTTTTTTGTTTTTTTTGCTTTGATACCTACTGGTGTCAATCAAGTAGTCCAAGCAATTTTCTTGTATGCCCACATTGCATACATGATTGACTTCTCAAAAATGACTTGATCTTTAGTTGATGTGGAATTTTCAACTCACATCCTCACGCTGAGAGTGACAACATGTGTGTGAGACCTATATATGTATAGGTGGTCTGATAGCAAGTGGCTTGATAAGTCCAACAAACACTCGATAGGAGAGACTTTAAATAGCTCTCATATTAGGAAGTGGACTTTAAAGTCTAACTCAATCTCATAAAACTGGATTATAAGATGAATTTTGTATCCATTTATATACTATGACTCCAACATGATAGTAGGACGAATCTCAATTTGTGCGTCGAGCGATTATTTAGCTTAAGTCATTTTTGCTTTAGGTTTGACAATTTCCTAGCACCTAGTTCAAGCTATTTTCGTTGCTATCTTGAACGATTACATAGTTAGCTATACTATACATGTATTAGATATGATACAAATTAACTTTAGCTATGACTTGTAAGATTACATATGTATAGAAATTCATAAAACAATAAGTATATAACTACAGTTATGTGTATTCAAAGAAGAACACAATTTTTGGACATTAATTTTAAAAATTATAAATAATTGTTGTCAAAGCTAGAATTATATCAATTTCGTTCCTTTGTTGGAGTCATTCATAAAGAGGGTAATCTCCATTTTTGGTTTACCAGAGGACAATGCTTCTATTTTTTATATTATAGATATGCCTGAGTGTTTTTATAATGGCAGCTATATAGGATTTTACTTCTATATATGGAGGGAATTTACAATTTTGTCAATGGTCTAGATACCTTCTTAGATCTTCTTAGATGTTTATTGGTGAAATAAAAGTATTGGCTTTGGATAACCTAGTATCAGTATTGGATAAGTAAATTGAAGTATTGACGTTTGGATAAAAAATAGTTACGGGCAATTTTAGTTTTTGGTTAGGCTTGGTGATATTTCGTCAGTTTGGTCTTGTCTTTTATTGAAGTTCATTGGGGTCATCACTACTCATGAGTGGCATTAATTGGAATACTAGTGAAATTAATTGGATTCTGTAATATGTTCAACCATTTCATATATCTTTGATTACCAGTGTTAGACTCACTACTTTGGCCTCTGACTTGTTTGATAACACCTCGCATAATCCTCAACTTGCAGAGGGCCGAATCAGTACGCATAATAATAAAAAAAGGTGTTTCTTCTTACACCTCATTAATTTCAGAACCTGAATTTCAAAATAGTTGTTCTAGAAACACCGGTCAAGAAATGTTATTTTGAAATATTTTTTTCTCTCTTTTTGACTTTTACATTATGAAAATTAAATTTTAAAATTGATGAGATAGAAGAAATTTGATTTCAAAATTAAATTTTGCAGACCAATGCTGTATGGTTCGGTTCACATTGTCATCCTTACCATTTTCATATTTAGAGAAGGATATGCTATTAAGAAAAAATAAAAGGAAGAAAATGGGAATAGAGAGATAAAGAGAGACCGAAGAAGAATAATTGACATAGAGTTTCAGAGATTTACTTCTTAGATATAAAATTTACAACTTTAAATAATTAAAATATTTTCTAAAATTACCAAAATATCAATTTCTTTTTAAACTTCCTAACACTCTATCATTAAGTCATTTCAAATTATCTTAAAAAATAATGATTCTTAAAATTCTTCATTTAAACTACCGTAATAGTAATATGTTTATTTTGCCTATTTTTTTATGTTTTTAAAAAAATCATACTCTACTCGATATATACATAGATTCTTCATCATTGTTTCAGAAGGAAAAACTAATATATAATATTATAAAAGGTTTTATCTTAATGATATGTAATGCAAGATGTAAATTATAAAAATAAACTACAAATTTAATGGGAGGATAAAATATCAAGTTTTATCCGATTCAGGACTGGTCATTGTTGCTTGTACATGTTTGCTTCCTATTAATCCTCATGACTTGTTAGGCTGGCCGACGGGGTTTGAATATTTGATTTGAAGTTTGAAGTTTGAACAAATTATGGAATAATATAGAATTTTTGTTCTTTTCGAATCTTAAAACATGCTTCGATTCGAAAATGTTTTCAACGATAATTTTTCCCCAATTCACGAACCTTCGAAAGTGAGAATCAAACACGATGGAGGATATAGGACTTTTTTACTGGTTGGCATCAATCAATTAAAATTCTCACTATTTCCCAAAGTCATTCCTCTTACAATTTTTTTATTGCTTTTGAAGTGCCTCTTTAGTGTACCGTCTAGAAGTAATTTTCCCACTTTTCAATAGTAAATACACGTTTATATTATTTTTAAAATCAATATGTACCTTTTACCCATTAACATTTAGTAAGAAATATATTTATTTCGTGTTTATTCTAAAGATAATTTGACTTCAAATAACTATATTTTCATGTTATAAAAGATAATGAAAAATAAAAGAAAATGTTAAAAGTATTTTTAATGAGAGCTTTGTTGGTCTTTAGGAACATTTCATTAAAGCTATAATTGCTATTTGTTCTTTGTGTGATATCTGATAAATGTTATTGATTTAGAGTTTATTCTTGTGATATTATTTTTATTAATTGATATCAGAGTTCCAATTGTGGACACTACTTTCGTGAAGCACTCGTACCCCATAGATGGATTGGGATCTCTCTGCATACTACCTCTAACCTCATGTTCTTTATTGTGGTTTATTTTGCCCACTATGTGATTGAATCAAACAGTGTTGATAGTTAGTCGCTATTCTCCTAAATAATCTTTATCATATTCTCTTCTCCTTCAGCTACAAGCAGTATAACATCATCTCCCAAATATCTCTGACGAATGAAATACAATTCATTAAGGACGAAGATTTGATGTATTGTCTCGATGTTGGTTAATTCATGGACTCTCCCATAAGTGCTAGTCTTCTTCGTTCCCTCCTCACCACTTGAGATATGTTTTATTGTTTGTTGATTTTAGTCTGCCAACACAGATCTTCATGTTTCCGATCCAAATTTTATCCAATTCTTTTTCAAAATCCTGCGGGTTATCTATCCCTTCGTACCTAACAAAATCAAACCTTTGAGCCCTCTGATTCATCCTCCTTAGAATCCAACCTAATATATGGAGTATAGTATGTATATTGAAAAATATGAACTCAATTACATTAGTTCAATTTAACAAACATCACATAGACATTTGTACCGTTTGGGACTTGTTCGGTCAATGGGTCGAGTTCGCCGACTCGAAGAGACAATAGAACAATCCTTGTGTTATGGTACTACCATAAAAGCCGGTCTTGGATCGTATATCCTGAACGAGTAACGCAGTAATTTGGACCTAAAGGGTGACATCTAATCTAGTGAATAAAATCTCAGGATGTGATTTTAATGCAGAATATTCTCGACTACATTACATAAATGTTATGTATAATATCTTCAATTATATCACATAAATATTATACTGTGTAACATACCGATTATATTACATAAATGTTTTGCTATGTAATATCCCGATTATATCACATAAAAGTTTTGTATAATATCCCCGATTACATCACATAAATGTTTTGCGTAATATCTTTGTGATAATGTTTTGCGTAATATCTTTGATTACATCACATAAATGTTTTGCGCAATATCCATATATCCACCATTATATCACAAAAATGCTTTGATATCCTTTATTATATTACATAAATGCTCCGGTTATATTACAGAACACTCTGATTTATATACATGATATTTAGATTTTATGAAAAGATACTATAATATGCCACATTAAAACCTGGAGAAACCAGAATCAAATGGAATACTCTCAACTCGAGTCTTAGCACTATATTCCCTATATATCCAAAATTCGATGCTCTTACTTATTGACTTGAGCATCAGAGTATTTTTTTATAGGTAGAGTCTCCACTTTCTTTGAAAGCTGAATCATTAGAGTTGAAAGAGATATCACTTGTAGCTCATCCGGATTCCAACCGACCTCATTTTAGCGAAAACAAGATTATACAAGTATAAAATATTGATATTAAACTTAAAACCCCATATTAAAACTAAATCGAATAAAACTTCTAATAAAAAACCACATAAAACTGATATTTTAGAAACTAGAGATTGGTTATATGACAGTGAGATGTTTTAATTTATAATTCTTAATTAGTTGAAGAATAAAATGGTCTTTCATAATACTGCCTGTTGGACCCCTAGAAGGAACTCTTTATAGAGCAATACCTTCTTTTTCTCTTAGTTTATTATTAATGTCTAAACACATGATGAGATATACGAAAATGCTTTGGTATCAAAATAGCATTAATGTATAAAAAAAAGCATTAATGTTTTGTTTTTTATTACACTAGTCCACAATACTGGGATAGCATGTATGCTAAATATTTTAAGTTTTAGCGGCTTCTAATCATTGATTTTTCTAATTACTATTAAATTCTGATTCCGGATAAGCTCTGCTATCCAATTCACCTAAGATTTCCAAAACCCCTTTAAATCTATTGCATTATAAAAATAAACGATAAACTCATACTTAATTTAAATGAAAGAGACAATTATATTACTTAGATCCCTATCTAGCTTCTGTGTTTCTTTATATTATGCCTTATATTCCTTTCATTTATATTGTTTTTGACAAAATTTAAAATCTTTAGAAAGAAAATCAAAAGAGATTTTTTTTTTCTAAATAAAAATTTTCATATTAAGTATTATTGTACAACTTGACATTTTAGCTATGGTGATACTTCAAGTAACAACAATCATTTACATCATATGAAAAAAAAGTATTATTGAAAAATAAATTTACCACTCTAAAATTTGAAATTGTTTTCTTTAAAATATTTATGCATCATAATTTTATTTTTTTTGTCTTCACAGATAACATTAATTGTTGAATTATCAATAAAAATAAAAATAAAAAACAAAAATATTGAAGAAAATATTTTAGGATTATAATACTACAAGTTATAATTCTATATATATACTACAAGAAAATCATGAAATAAAAACCAATTTTTAGATACCAAAATAATTAGTTGAAAGTTACTATTACAACTAATTATTTTAGTTTCTAAAAATTGATTTTTATTTCATATTTTTCTTGAAGTGATAACAGTCTGCTATAATAGCCTAATAAAAATAGTTGTTGGTATAAATTATGTCACCTATCACTTTTAGAAACTGTGGTTTAAAAATATTTTACAAAATGAAGTATTCAAATAATAAGAATATGCATCCCTAACCACGAACATAAGGGAATATTGAAAGGTACTTTTCACTTCTCTGCCTCATATTTCTATTTAATTATGAAAAAGAAAAATTAAATTTAAACATTTTTAGATACATAATTAGACTATTAGGCAAGTAAAAGCTCACAGACGTCACGGGTATAACGAGTCCATTTCCTTTAATTTAAGTGTGTGTTGTGTTGTGTTGTGCTGCATGTGACGCATCTGTGCTAATTCTTTAAAACTTGACAGAGGCGTTAAGTTTTAAATTATTGAACGTGAATTTAAATTAATTTGAATCGAATGATAAGTTTTAGATAAAATATTTTTCAGTGAGAATAATTAGCCCTGTGATGGAGTAAAAAATAAACAGAAGCAAAGGCATTTGATAAGAAGGAATATCCAAACATGGCTTATGATTTTAAAATAGTGAAAGTGATTCGGAGTGAAAAAATTCTACGGTCATGTGTCACGCATTTTACTTTCAAAAGTGCTTATTCTCGTGTTCCAATTTTTAATTAGCTTTACCAAATGTTTTGCTGGCCCGAACTAACCACATGGATTTGATTCTTCACGGAATTTCTTATGGATATTTGATAAAACCAAGGCCATTAAACTTTAATTCTTTCATTCAAACTCACCTTAATCACTTCCTTTTAAATAAAACTAATGACATTGACGTTCACTTTTTTTATTTAACCACCAATCATGCTCAAAACATTAATTTCATGTACCCTAAACATTTCTCTTGCTTGCTGCAATACGGAATACATTGAGTAATAATTATTTGTCATTTACCGTATATAATAAAGAGAAATACCTGTAATTTATGAAACTCAAACACTCTTTTTAAATGATGTTAGCGTGTTGGTGTCCGATACTCGTATTAGACACCGACACTCGTATGACACCTGTAGACACGTATCTGTGAAGTGTCCAATTCAAAAAATATTTGTTAGATTTCTGATAATTCTAATACGGTTTGAACACAACTTTAAAAAGGAAAAATACATTAATTTTCTCAAAATTCAAATTTTATTATATAAATTGTTATTATGATTATAAAAATAAGAAATAAATCATTGTGAACCAGTAATAAAAAATATCTTTCTACTCCAAAAAATAATTTGAAATATCCTTGTGCACATAAATATTTATTGTCAATTTATATAGTTTATAATTATATAATATATAGATTCGTGTCCCCGTGTCCTACATCTTAGAGATTTTACGTATCTCCATATCTGTATCCGTGTCGTATCAGTATTTATTTCAGTGTTTGTGCTACATAGCCTCCGTAAGATTCTTTATAACTATATGTTTCTACACACACAAATTATTAATACGTGTATGTTTATCACTTTTCTATAATAGATATCCATCAAACGAAAAAAAATGACTATTATTAACTAATTAATGAAATTTTATAAATGTCAGCATTCTGATTAAACACGTACTCCCTACAGTTTTTTTTCTCTTCAAAGACCCTAATTCACCTTCTGTGAGAGGTAATTTAGCAAATAAATAAATATTTATTCTCCATTTAGCATTCTATACAATATAAAAATTATATATCCTTCGATAAGGGCTTATTTATCCTTCGATCGTTTCATATTCTCTAATTTAACTGGCAATATTATCCTTTTTGAAATATTCCGTTTATACAGTTATCATACACATGCGTTTTTGTTTTTTTATTGACAGAATAAAAGTAATAAACACATGTATATCATGGAAATAATAAGTCTATATATAAATCATTATATTTATTATAATATAAGTATATAATATTTATAATTCGTTATAATTATTATAATATTTGTTAGCAGAGGAAATCTTCTTACACGACCCATTAACAAATCGAAAATATTAATTTAACAATTACATATTTAAAGTCACCCATTTATAATCTTTTAAAATTCCTTTATCTTCTCTCGTAAACGCACATTTCAATAAAATATTATTTTTTCTTTTACCCTTAACAGTTATAATATAAATCAATTAACTATTGAATTTTCAACATATGGACTTAATACAATTATTTATGTTACATTCTTTGATTGAGGAGAAGAATATGGTGAAAAAAATATGTATCTTTTCTGTCAATTATTAACTAGGAAGAAAAAGGGATTATTATTGACATTGAAAACAACTCAACTACACCAAAATAATATTATTTATTATGTCTCATTGCATTTGTCATTTTTTTTAAATTTTGTCAATTTTATATTTATTAATTTTAGTTATCTTTATTACATTTAATTTTTATTTCTTCTAACTATTTTAAATTTTTAATAATTACAGTACTTATATTCGTATTTTGTAATAACAGATTTAACATGCACTACTAGAAAATCATGAAATAGAAACTAATTTTTAGTGACAAAAAATAATTAGTTGTTATCAATACAAGAAAATCATGAAATAGAAACCAATTTGTAGAAACCAAAATAATTAGTTGCAATAGTAACTAAATTAGAAACCATTTTAAAAACTAAAAAGAAATTTGGTTTCTAAATTAGTTTCTATTATTGTTAAATAGTTTCTAAATTGATATCTAATTAGCAACCAAGGTTTTTGCTACCAAATTTAGAAACTAAATAATTGGTAGTTAAAACATTAGTTGCTAATTAGATACAAATTTAGAAACTATTTAACAATAATAGAAAATAATAGAAACTAATTTAGAAACCATTTTTTTTTTAGTTTCTAAAATGGTCTCTATTTTAGTTTCTATTGTAACTAATTATTTTGGTCTCTAAAAATTGGTTTCTATTTCATGATTTTCTTGTAGTGTATAGTAACTAAACTAGATACCATTTTAGAATTAAAAAAAAATTGTTTTTAAAATTAGTTTCTATTATTATTAAATGGTTTCTAAATTAGTATCTAATTAGCAACCAAGTTTGTCTACCAAATTTAGAAAGTAAATAATTGGTAGTTAAAACCTTGGACCAATTTAGAAACCATTTAACAATAATCGAAACTAATTTAGAAACTATTTTTTTTTAATTTCTAAAATGGTTTTTAATTTAGTTACTATAACAACTAATTATTTTTTTTCTCTAAAATTGGTTTTTATTTCATGTTTTTCTTGTTGTAGTGATTATACCAAAAATTTATAATTTTTTATAATTTAAAATTGAGATTTTTTGTAAATCGCAGAAGGTGACCTACTTGTTAACATAGAAATACGAATGGAAAAGTATCTGTGTATCTTTTGTGTGAATTCTTAACTACAAAGAAAAATGGGTCTGCCATGATCACGCGTGAAATGTGTCCTTGACTCTATTTTCACCAAGTCCTTTGCTTCACTAATTCAAACCCTAGTCTTTCAACCTACATCTAAGTCTTGTATCCATTAGACAACTTTGGCAAAACATACATTAGTTGTCACCGACATCAACACGTGTTCTTCCTTTCCACTTTAACGCAGGACCACTCCCCACTAATCACATTTAACACCTACGCCCCTTAAATTTTTACTATGACTTCTCTAACACTTCTAACTCTCAACCATTTCTCATCTTCAAACTCATCATCATCATTCACCTATTCACAACACTTAGCCACATCAGATTCGCTTTCAAAGTTTCAAGACTGAATGTGTTTGAATGAAGTTTAAAGGAACCTAACGGCTTATCAGCACATGTCAAAGAGAGACACAACGAGGTTACGGAAATGGTCCTGTGGAAGAACTGGTCCAATTAATGTATTTTACGAAGAATATTCAAACTAGGTTTCTTGACGGCACCACACTCTATAGTACTACGTAATGTTGCTTGAAAAAAATGCAGTCAACAATATCATAGAGCCAATTGGGTTCCTATATTGAATCGTGTTTCTTTTGTTTTACAAAAAAAACCTAAGCCAGATTACTGTTGAAGCATTGTTCGACATTAGGTTTCCTGGGTGGAAACTTGGTGGGATTAATTAATTAAATAGTTAATTATTTATTGTTTCTTAGTTGTTTGTTGCTGATATTTTTGGTAACATGAGTTGTTTCTGTACACTGCAACTCTAAATTTATCATGTTAGGGCTGCGGACCATTACACGTAATACGTTGTTTATGCTAATGAGAATGATCACGTTATGTTAAGTCATATTTTAAGAAACTTTCCAAATAAACATTAGAAATTGCAGCAGCTGCTGCATTTCAAAGTTTGGCATGTTAATTATATCTTATCTTACCATTACTATAACTTATTCTTTTTCTAAGCCTAATTCAACCTTCTTCCAAGAGTGTGTCTACCACTTAAATATTATACTATATATGTAATGTGCTGTAGTCAAGAAGGATTAATTATTGTAATTCTTTGAAAATAGTTCCGCTATGTTTACGACAGATGTATTAGTAAATAATAAGTATCAAATTATATGCAAAGTTATTTCAAGTCTATTCTAGCGAGTATTTGTTGGGTTTATCAGGTCACCCGCTATCGGACCGTTATCGGACCACCCATAACATATATCTCCATGCACGAGTTGGTAGTCTCAGCGTGAGGGGTGTGTTGGAAATCCTACATCGACTAGAGACGAGGACATTTCATTAACCTCATAAACCGGTTTTATGAGGTTGAGTTAGGTTTAAAACTCACTTGTTAAGAAGATGGAATTTGAGTAAATTATTGGATCAAAGTTGTGGTGACTTCGGGGAGAGGTAAGTGAAGGTAATGTGATATTCAAGTTAACTGGTATTTGCAATTCTGTGTGCAAACATTCAAACATGTACGAATGCAAAGTAGTTGTGTGGTCCTTTGTCATAGAACTTTTCTTCCTGTTAATGCCTAATCATTATGACATGCACTAGGAGATTATTTTGATCAGAAAATGTAGGCATTTTTCCCTCCTAAAACCATCAGAAATTAGCCATGTTTGGAATAAACGCACTGATTATCCCTATAATCTTGAACATAACATGGTTTGAAAAGGCCTGCGATCTCTGCATAAAAGGCAAAATACCCAAAAATAAATAAATATTTCCTTCAAGTTATGATTTTTTTTTTAAAGTGATTCTTCTGTGGTAAAATTTGGCTACAAACATTTCAAAAGAGCAATCATTTCTTCACCAGTAAAAATAATTAGTTTTTTTAAAAATAATATTGATATAGTTATATATTTTAAACATTATTTGCAATAACAACATTATATTTTAGTTAATATGTGAAAAAGTCTCGATAACTACACAAAATCAATAATCAATTATGTATAATAGAAAGTTATAATATAACTCATAAAAAGTATAATAATCAAATTAAGTAAAATTAAAAGTCGAAAGTGAGATATTTATCCCCAAGCCCCCTTCCCCATTTTTAGAGCATATATCCCTTAAATTCACTGTAAATTAGAATATGATAATTATTATGGTTTAGTACCTTTGTATGCTTACAATTACTTATATATATTTTTATTTTTTTATTTTATTTTATGTTACTTTTCATTGATTTAGATTAATTATTACATTTAAACACGTATTTTGTTTTAATCTACTTAAAACATTATTATTTTTCCAACAAATACATCTACTACTAAAGAGAAATTCTCAAGAAGATGTTAGGATAATGTGTAATAGTGAGAACTTTTTTTATGAAAAAAAAAACTAGTCAAATATAACCCGAGTTTTTATATAAAAATTTATCCAAATAAAACATGTCATGCATATTCAATGTTTTAAAATTTTGCCTTATGTTTTAGGATGATGATAAACACTATCATTTTTTTCATACTTCTACTTAACATTCAAAAATATTATTATTTTATTTTAAAAGTTTATTTCTATTTATTTTTATTAGTTTAATATAATATTGTATTCTTATAAGAAGTTGTAAAATGGAAGTAAAATAAAAATATGGATTCAAAGAATTATTATGGACATATCAATTTTATATTTTTCTTAATATTTTTTAAGCTTAAATGTCTTAGTAGGATATGAAGATACATTTTCTTAGTCGAATATATATTTTATATAAATTATTTTAATTTACAAAAAAAAATATGTTCTTAGTAATTAAAAATATTTTTAATGTAATTATTAAAAAATCAATAGATATTAAAATAAAATTTTAAGATAAAAATGTAAATGTAAATGTAAATTTTATTTTATTTTATAAATTAAATGTTGATTAAGAATGTATTTCAAATTATAATAATTCAACTTTTGATTAATCCCTCTAAAATTTTATTTGTCTTTAGTCCTTTATTTCATTAAAATGGTATGTTTTAATCTCTTCATTAATTAAGTACAAAAATAAAACACATATAGTAAGAGTCTAAAAAATATACATTACTTTTTCAAATAGAATGGCTGATAAAAAAAAAAGGCTGAATTGTGTGTAAAAAGTACAGTAATTCATAATAAATTTAAAGACAAAAAAAGACTAAAAATAAAAAAGTAGTTAGTATAATAATGATTTCCTTTTTAGCTGTAATATACAAATTAATTAGAGAGGGCAATAATTATTCCATCATTAATGTGAGAAAAAATAATTATTTTTTCGTCAAGTTATTTCTTCGTGTACCTTGTCGACAAAAGATTAAAAATAAAGATTTATTAAAGTACTACAACGCTCAGTAGTTTGTCGGTCTATGTGAAAAAAGAAAAAAACAAAAAAGATTGACAATAAACTGAACTAATTCAAAGGTAGCTACATAATTTATTTGATAATTATTTTTATTAAGTTTGATTTTTCGAACTTAAGATTAAAATTAATTTATTAAAAATAAGGTGAATTTAAGTTTTGTATTAAACTTGTTTGATTCATGTTTAATTAAAATAATATATATAATTTTTTAAAATTATTTTTATTCTTGACTTATTAAAGAAATGATGCGACCCGTTTACTGAATTAAATAAATACGTTAGAATTTGAAATTGAATCTAACTACTCAAGTGAGACAACATCATTTAGTAGGTTGAAATTTAATAAAATTGAGTATTTATTTATTTAGTCGATTAAAAAAAATGTTTTTAGTACTAAACCAATTACTATTTTCAATTTATTCGTAAAAAAATATTATTTATATATGATATTGTATTATGCAATGAGGTGTCTAAAGTTTATTTGATAGTGCTATATATAGTCAGAGAATCTAACAGTTATATGAAAAAGCAAAGTGTGTACGGAGAAAAATAAAGAGAGAACCCTAAAATCAAAGTTTGGTGTCGGTGGTGGTGATGTGTAAAACGGAAAATTTGCGAGGGAAAATGAGAAGCATTAGAAGAACAAAAATTATAATAATTCACATAAACACTATATAAATTATAGATCAATTTTTTTTTTAATTATATTAATCAAATCATAATTACATACATGCATTTTCAATATAGAGATATCTTTAAAGTAAAGTTATGAAAGTAACATTTTTAGTCTAAAATAACACTTCCATTCTTTATAATTATTACTATTTGACTTTTTGGTATCAGAACCCCGTACGTAATAATTTTTAAGATATGAAAAATTATTATAAACTAATTTGATTGATTTGTAATATTTTAACATATTTTTATTTATTATTTATGGTACCAGTTCGTTTAAGTAAACGCATAGCATAATAAAATGTCAAATTTAACTGTTAATCTGTTTTCCTTTTTATAAACAAAATTAAATTCGTTAAGTTTTTATCAACAATAATAAATAAATATTAAGTGAGAAAGAGTATCTTAATCTAAAAAAAAAGTTCATAACCTGTTCATTATCTACCCAAAGATAATTCCAAAATATATTATATTACCAACTAAATTTAAATCACACAGCATCTTATAGCATATAAAGAAAACTGTTTTTTTTTTAAATAAAGAAAAATAACTAAGTGAAACACTTCATTAACCAACATTACTTATTAAAGAAAAATAACTAAGTTAAATACTTCATTAACCAACATTACTTATTATTGGTGAAAACATTATTCATGACCAGTCAAATAACACAAGGATAAAAAAACTGTCAAAACACAAAGGTCTGTGTCCACATTTGTGATAAATAAATATAATTAAGAAAATGATTTAATTATAATTATAAAAATAGTGACCAAAGCATAAAAAGATAAAATTGTAATAATTTATATATATAAACAATTATAAAACTAATATATTATTAATTATTAAATTATATGATAAAAAGTACTTGTCGTTACTTATGTAGATGGTTTTATATATATATATATTAAGAAAACAAAAAAAAATTACAAAAAGAATAATATGAAGAGTGAAATAAGTAAAAAGGTACAAAAATAATAATTGAAAAAATAATCTTCATTGTTTAGAGATTATTTGGATATTTGGAACGTTTAACCATTAATTGATTGTCAATTCATCTTTCCGTTACCACAATTGTTTGTTATAATATGCACTGGGTGTAGCAAATAATTGGGATTGGAAATTTGTATTCAACTTCAAATCTTAAAGAAAGGCATTTGAAAATATTTTTAAAATTGGAATCACAATTTTAAAATGGCAACGTTGATGAAAAAACAAAGAATCTGAACTTTCAATTTGTGTCTCACCAATTAAAAACAATTTTTTTTGCACAATACATTAATATTACCTTACTCACGTGGCTCATTAAATTGCATAATAAAAATATGGATTCAACACTAGTGCAATCCGTAATTAAAAATTTTAATAAGTAATGAAGTAAATATATAGTTCTCAACGACTAATATTGATTATGAGAACAATATTCTCTAATTTATTCCCAACCTGTTATTCTCTAATATTAAAAGTTATAAATTTTTTTTTATATACCATGTCTTATTTTTATTTTCAAGAGTTCTAAATGAATACTGATAAAAAAAATTTTTGTATAATATTGAAGTATTAAGTGTTCTCTAATCATATAAACAAAATGTAAAAAATATAAAAAATATAAAAACTTAAAACTTAGTGGTACACTTTGTTAAAAAAGTTGTTAATTTTATTATTAATATTTTATTGAAATTATATTGTTATTATTATTTTATATAATTTTCTAACATAAATTTATATCTGATGAAAGTAAAACTATTTCTGATTTTGGTATCGGAGCGCCTTGCAGATAGGTACACACCCATCTGTGAGGAGAGAAACCGAAAGCCCAATTAAGAGAGTAATCTAAAGCTCAATAAGGAGAGTAGACGAAAATTCAAAACCGAAAGATTAATTGGAGAAGTCGGTGTTGTCAACTTGTTTGTAATAACAGTGAACAATTTGTTTTAAAAATGATAAAGATTTAATTATTTATAACTCAATTATGAGACAAGATTTATATATTGATATGGCATGTTCAAACAGAGGTTAGGTGAATAGTTTGGATTATTTCCCTTTTTCAATACCATTTCAATATCATGACACGTGATGACGTTGTTCTCTTCGCCATCTTTGAGGAATCATTAATTAATAATTATCATAGTATTATATATGACTTATATGTTATAATGAGTATGGATATAAAATGAAGGCAATCTAATATTGTTTACGTCGTTATCGAAAGAATCCTAAAGCTTTTGTGCAACCATGCTCACTCCTACCCAACCTAATCGAGTCCGAAACTTAAACCGTTGAAATTACAAATAAAGAAATTGTTCAATCCTTTGATATTTATAATAACACGTTTAATATTTTTAAACAAGAAGGATATGGGTTGCTTAATGTGTTCTTTAATGAATTGAAAAAAATGTCGAGATGAAAAAAAAGATGATTTCTTGTGGACCGAGCTCTACTAAATTGTTTCATCATAATTGTTTGATAAATGTGATTTTACAAGTAAAATCATGAAATAGAAACTAATTTTAGAAAAAAAAATAATTAGTTACAATAATAACTAAATTAGAGACCATTTTAAGGATTAAATAAATTTTTAGTTTTTAAATTTATTTTTATTATTATTAGATGGTTTATAAATTGATATCTAATTAGTGACCAAGGTTTTTGCTACCAAATTTAAAATTTAAATAATTGGTAGTTAAAACATTGATTGCTAATTAGATACTAATTTAGAAACTATTTAATAATAATAAAAATTAATTTAGAAACATCATTTTGTTCAGTTTCTAAAATATCTCTAATTTTGTTATTATTGCAACTAATTATTATGTTCTCTACAAATTTGGTTTCTATATAATGATTTGCTTATAAAGACGTCTTCCACTCGTAAAAAATTCAATGAACAAATCTACAATTGTACTATTTTAAAAATTTCAATGTAGGTATGCTAAAATATTTATTATATGTGAGTAAAAAAATGTGAATGGTTAAGTATGATAATAAAATAAATTATATATATACTTATCATTTATTATGAAATGTTTAAAAGAGCGTTGTGATGATTAATTCCTTTATGATTATTAATCAGCCGTTTGGTATTATATGAAAGTCATCATTACTTGATTATATCATTAAAAGTTCGACTATTATAAACGTTACAACAAGCTAAGAATGTATCCTGCTATTGTTAAGGGTAGATACATACTTTTGCTAAAAAAAAATCATTATTTTTGAAATTTTCATATAGATGGGGATCTCCCCGTCCATCATATCTAATTATTTGACTTTTAAATAACTATATCGTGGTGGTTAATTCTAATCGATTAGAGTATGGGGCAATATTTGATCCTGTTTAGTAGAGTATGTGATTAGAATTCATAGTTGTATAAATGAATAAACATTCCTCCAAAGGAACATTATTAAAACTATGCAGTCTAAGTTAATGTTTCATGACTATCCGAATTCCGATAGAAATATAATAGGAAAATGATGGTTTCACATCATTTGCTCCACTTTATACCTTACTAAATATTAATATTTTAATTATTTTTAATTTTTTTAATTTTAAAAATTATTTTAATATTTTATATTTTGTCTAATATTTCAATTAAAGTATTTTTTTTATTTTTAAATTTTTTTATTATAAATATTAATATGTTAAAATATAATCAACCATTATAATATTATTGTGATGAAAGAAAGGTGAGTGGGTTTAAAATAGTAGTTGTAAAGTGTAATTTAGTGTGATGAAATTGTGGTTGAAGAGGTGTGTAAGGTAAATAAGAAGGGGGTGTCTCTTAGTGAAAGAAATGGGCTAGAAGAGAGGGTTGAAGCCGGCACCCATCGCTTTCGGAGGCCAACAAACCCTGCAAGGAAATGCCCGCGTGGTTTGGCTGACGCGTAAGCTAGCCTAACTTTTTATGCTGACGTGGCGATACATGTCGGCCATGATGCCCTCATTCCTACGTGTTCCCTGGCCCACATGTCCACCAGCCAGGTGTACAACAAAAGTTGGTTTCATGTTTGTCCCCTCAACCGTCCCTCCTACACTACTATTTGGCCCTCCTTGCTTACGTGGCACCCCCCTTACCTGAATCATGACGCACTCAAGCCCCCTATAAATACCCTCCCTTCTCCTTTCCCTCCACCGTCTCTCACCTTCACCTTATCAAAAACCTTTTCTCTTTATCTCTCTCCGTCTTTGTTAGAGTCCTCAAAAACTCACCATGACCGTTCAATCCGATTCCCTCTCCCTACCTCGTGACCAGAAGGGCCAAGACCCTCTTCACCTCATCGAGGACTTAACCATGAACACTGACGCTTACCAGGAGGAAATCCTTTGCAAGATTCTTACCCAAAACGCCAACTCAGAGTACCTCAAACGCTTCGGACTCAACGCTGCCACCGACCGCCACACGTTCAAGTCCAAGGTTCCTGTCGTCACCTACGAAGATCTGCGGCCTGATATCGAACGCATTGCCAACGGTGACCGCTCTCCCATCTTGTGCGCTCACCCCATCTCTGAGTTTCTCACAAGGTACACGCCAATCTCTCTCTCTCTTCGTAATTCAAGGATGCATTTATATTTATCGTATAAGAACGTTATTCATGGTTTGATTTTACGGATCGTGCTTTGATGAATACACACTGACATGGCGTTGAATGATACAGTTCTGGAACGTCTGCTGGCGAGAGAAAGTTGATGCCGACCATTGATGAAGACATGGATCGTCGTCAGTTCCTGTACAGCATGCAGATGCCAGTGATGAATCAGTATGTTAACTGTTAACGTTAATGCTAACGTATTTTCTTCATTAATTGCTATGTGACATATTCGTTGCATTGCAGCTATGGTAATTACTGCTACCGATACTCTTAATTTATTGAATAATTAATTTGGTTTGTTTTTTTGTTGAAGATTCGTTTCCGATTTGGACAAAGGCAAGGCGCTTCACTTTCTGTTCGTGAAAGCGGAGAGCAAGACACCCGGCGGGTTACTGGCGCGTCCAGTGCTGACCAGCTACTACAACAGCCAGCAATTCAAGAAAAGACCATTTGACCCTTACAACGTCCTTACCAGCCCCAACGAGGCCATCCTTTGCCCTGATTCCTTCCAGAGCATGTACACTCAGATGCTGTGTGGCCTTATCATGCGCCATGAGGTTCTCCGTGTAGGAGCTGTTTTCGCCTCTGGCCTTCTCCGAGCCATAAGATTCCTGCAGCTCAATTGGGATCAATTGGCCCAGGATATCCACACCGGAACCCTAAACCCCAAGGTCACTGACCCTTCCATCAGGGAATGCATGTCCAAGATTTTAAAACCCGACCCTGAACTCGCCACTTTCATAAAAAATGAATGCTCCGGAGAAAACTGGGAACGTATAATCGTGAGGATTTGGCCCAACACAAAGTATCTTGAGGTTATAGTCACGGGTGCCATGGCTCAGTACATTCCAACTCTCGATTACTACAGTGGAGGCCTACCCAAACCTTGTACCATGTACGCTTCCTCCGAGTGTTTTTTCGGCCTTAACCTTAAACCCATGTCCGAACCCTCTGATGTCTCTTACACCATACTGCCAAACATGGGTTACTTCGAGTTCTTACCCCATGATGATGACTCTCATGTTACTCTCTCCAGGGACTCACCTCCTCGCCTGGTGGATCTAGCAGACGTGGAACTTGGTAAGTTCTATGAACTCATTATCACCACCTATTCAGGTCTTTACCGTTACAGAGTGGGTGACATACTTCAAGTAACCGGCTTCCACAATTCGGACCCACAATTCCGCTTCGTGAGGCGTAAGAACGTTTTGTTGAGCATTGACTCCGACAAAACAGACGAAGCGGAGCTGCAGAAGGCCATTGAGAATGCCTCGGAGCTGTTGAAGGAGTTCAAGACCAGCGTGGTGGAGTACACGAGCTTCGCTGACACCAAATCCATTCCGGGGCATTACGTGATTTACTGGGAGCTGTTGATGAAAGACACATCTCACTCTCCCACGAGCGATGTGCTGAACCAGTGCTGCCTGGTGATGGAAGAGTCGCTGAATTCAGTGTACAGACAAGGGAGGGTTGCGGATAACTCCATTGGGCCGTTGGAGATACGTGTGGTGGAGAATGGAACGTTTGAGGAGTTGATGGACTACGCCATCTCGCGTGGAGCGTCGATTAACCAGTACAAAGTGCCAAGATGCGTGAACTTCGCGCCCATAATGGAACTACTCGATTCCAGGGTGGTCTCTTTTCATTTTAGCCCTGCTGCACCGCACTGGACCCCAGAACGTCGTAGTTAATGCAATTGTATAACGTAGCATGCAGTCGTCATGCACAAGATCTTTAATAAGGAGAAGAAAAAAAAGAGAGAACAAGATGGATGACAGAAAAGGGTTGTTATCGTTGTTGTTGTCACTGCCAAACCCAAAACTGTCTGTATTTGTTGATTTGATATTTCCAAAGTGCTTGTTTTTCTCTTGTTTTCTTTTTGGCCGTGGCTTTGTTAAACAGTGATGCGCTTTTTAACTTTTCCTGTCTGTGAAATATAGGATAAATTTGAAATGGGTGAGCCATGTAATTAATTTTGTAAAGAAATTAATGCTTGTTTTATCCCAGTGTGGAAACCATGTGTTTCACCCTGTATTTTGACGATTTGAAAAGACGTGGAAAGCTCAGTGATGGAAACAGTTCATTTTTGTTTAGGGTAGGTTGATTTGGTAAGAATTGAGCTTGTGATGTGATGAGTGAGTGATCCAAGTAGCTTGAACTTATCTCTTTCAATAGGCACTATGCGGATGTACTTTTGTGCACGTGCTACATATTCTGTCCGCGACACTAGGTTGGTTTATAATTCGCAGGTAGATTGTGAAATGTGTCGAGTGCGAACCGTGGTTTCGGCTTTACGCTTTTATTAAATAAATCAAATAAAAATGTCTAATTGAGGCATTATGTTCTTGGAAGCATCACTGGACCCTTTATACCGCACTGATGCACTGATTCGAGCGGTTTAGTGCGTGGCTGCGTGAGACCTTATTACTGTCTGTCACAATCGACAGCCTTAAATATTCTATATTTTTCAATTCATATTCAATTACTTTTAGATTAAATTCAGTAGCCTTTTCTAACTAACATCTTTGACTATCTTTTCCCCATCTCACCTCATTCAAAGAGGGTAAACAAAGGAAGCTGGAACGCACTGCAGGATCATTTTCTGCACTCTGTGGAATTTGAATTTCTCCAATTGCAAATGGAATATCTATGCTTTAAAAAAATGAAAACAAGAATATAAAATTCCTCATAAAGTTGTTTTTGCCTTTCGATGGTTGTTAACATATTTGACCGTCCTTAACGTATTTGACTTGTTAGCAACTTGTATTACTGTCAATATTGCTTCCAAAGTGGCAGTTATATGATTCAATGTTGTACTTCAATGAATGCGCATTAAAGAAGAGGGCATAAAAGAATAACTATATTTAAATATTGAAATCTTTTGAGTGGAGATTAAATTATTTGAGAAATAATTCTGACTGTAGAGAGGGGTACAAGACTCGTCGATTCAAGTCAGAAGAAACTAGAACCAAAATAGTGGAAAATGTGATGCATGAGATCACACTGCAGCATTCTTTATACTGTAACGTTAACATTAAATAATGCTATTCCAAGAGTTGATAATTTTGTGCTTGTTTCCTTTGACCCATATGAAAGCATATTAATATTAATCCAATATTCCAACAGGGTCTTTATGTTGGGATTGGTTTTTAGGTTGTGTGAAATGGTCAAATGGGTTGGTTGGTTCGCTTAATTTGATGAATGATTTGGATTGAATTGTGAAATTTAAACAAGACAACCCAATTTTTTACTGGTTCCGGATAATTGAGCAAGTTCTTTAGTCATCGCTCTAAATTTTCTTGAAAGACTATAATACGTTTCACACCCACACATGTATATGTGTGTTCATATATATAATAAGTTAGCAGGATTAAGCACTCTCAAATATTAATTCAATTTTGAATTATTTATTATGTAATTTTTTATTTCCATCAAACCGTTTCAAATAAATAAATGGATAATGATACATTGTTTATTATGTAATTTTTATTTTCATTACACCGAATAAATAAATGGACAATGATACATTGACAACTCATATATTTTATACAACCATATTACAACTCTTAATACTATTATTTCAATTTTTTTATATCATTTAATTCTAAACTTATCCTTTATTATTTATATTTATTTCTAAACCCAACACATCAAGAGTGGTATACAACTCTATGGATTGTCAAACTATCATTTTTCTAACATTTTTCTAAGATCTTCGATTTTGATTTTTTCTCTATCCGAACATTGAATTAATGTAGTTACACTATAACATTCAAGTTAATATGAATTTAGATCCTCAAATTAATATAAATTTAAGAAGAGTATAACTTTTAGAATTAAAATTTTATTATCTTTTTGTTGAAGGGATTGACACTTATATATAGTGGTTGTCTTATATATAGTATTTTTCGACCTGTAACATAATAAGAACATATGATTTTGATGTTATCATGTTAGTTTTAAAGGGGAATAAGATACACTATAGCTAGTTTTAAAGGAGAATGAAATACACTATAACAAAAAAGAGATAATGATTCTATGAAAGGAAAATTTTAGCTTTTGATAGATGTCTCAAAAAGTTTTTATCATTTATTATTTTGTTGATAGATTGTAACAAAATTGAAATATTCCTAAAACATTTCACTTTATTTTCTCATTTTTTCTCAATAAAAATAAAATAAAATAATAGTTTCATTATTATCCAAACTCTCTCCATCCCCACAAAGTGTAGTTTTTCCATAGAAAAACACGGTTACACATTTCCTTACAAGTTTTGTTTTAATATGTATCTTTATTTATATATATATATATATATATATATATATAAACATAAAAAAAAAGGAAAATGTAAAATCATATAATGCAAAGAAATTAAGCAATAAATTAGAAAAAGACAATATACTAAATATGAACAAAAGTAATCTAATGCTTTTTAAACTATCTTGTCACCCCCTAATTGGGGAAAACAACATATGTTGTGCGAAAGTAAGGCAAAAAAAATGTGAGTAAATGGTAGCTTTTTTAAGTTAACTGAATATAATCGCAGGCAACCCTCAATGTAGTTGGTGGTGGTCGGAATAAGGTTTTAAAGTATCAGGAAACTTTTAAAGTAAAACCTTTGTATGTCTTCCTGTCTGGTGAAGCTCATCACTAATCTCTGCTTATTTTCAATCATAGGTTTGAATATAGAACCAGGAAAGCTCTCAAACATTTAAAAATAATAATAAAAAGTAAACAAAATGATAGCAGCACAAAGTAATCATTATGTGAAAGAATTTAATTCTGATTTATTAGCAAGGAGCTGATATAGTTAAGCAGTTAAAATTGAAAATTTATGAGATTTTGGATGCAAACTTCATCACTGCCACACACAAAGAAATGGAACATTTCACTTCAGAATATAAGTACAAAACGTCAAATAAGTAATGGATTAAACAAAATTTACTCTCTTGATTTTCTTATCAATAGCTAAATTTTTTAATTTACTTTGTAAAAGTTAATCGCTCTTTCCATTCTAAAATGACTTCAACTTTATTTTCGTAAAAAAAAGTTGATTAATATTTTTACCTTTAAACGGAACAATATATTTTTTTAAAGTTTATCGTTGAATTCTATTAATTAAAATCGTGTTTTTATTAAAAGAGTGAGACGATTATAGTAAAATTAATTTCAAAACGACATTTTTTTTAGTATTGTTGATGTTTACAAAATAATCTAGATTACTACAGAATTAAAAATCATCCTTGTATCCTCGTAAAAAAATAATATTTATTATTTCGATGATGGTTAACCTGATCCTACTGTCAAATTGTACTTGTATCGAACATGTCAGTGAAACAAGCTAAACAAAACTTAACTACCATTTCAGACAAAATAAGTTAATTAAATGAAAATATTTTTGAACAATACATAAAAAAAAAATTACTGGATAGAAATCAATTTAAAAAAACATTTAATTATTAATTAAATTAGATATTAGAAACTAACAAAATATTATTATTTAAAATAGTTTATATTATTAATAAAATTTATAATTTTTTTTAAATTATATCTAATTAATTCAATTTTAAAATCTAAATTAATTAATAACTAATTATATATAAATTTTAAAATGATTGATTAATGATAAAAAAAATATTTTAAATATCAGTTAATTTTTAAAATAATATCTGATTTAATCAATATAATAATTAATTACTTTTTTTAAAAATTAATTTCTATTAAATAGTTTTGTATTGTAGTGTATATAAATTGTTATACAACTTACGTGGGTGTTGTATCTGGTGTACATTAAATCAGCATTAATGAAGTTTTGGCCTTTAAGGGGGATAACATGAACGATAATGATGGTGAATTTGTTTTGTAGGTTGCATGCTTAGGAGTGAAGAGGAGCCAGAAAGGTGAGAATTCAATAGTGGAGGTGCAACTGTGTTGTGCTAAAGTAAGAAGATTAGGTTAGATTCCAGGTCAATCACGTGCATTCTTGTCTTCTACTTCCACAGTTCAATATCTCTCACCCTCTCTCTCTATGCTTTTCTTTTTACACTGCTTTTCCTTTCAGCCTTATCCCATGATAACTATAAGCTTTGAAAGAATGATGGTCTTTATTAGTAATGAAGTGGTATGTGCCGAGAACTAATCGAAACATTCGACACATTTAACCATTAACGTTCAAATTAAAGTCAACTATTATTAAAAATTAGATAATGTAACTATAAGTGTGATTCATTCCACTAATCGAACTCAATAAGGTAAGTTTATTAAAATAATATAAATAACGCACATTAAAAAAAAATGTACGTCATTATTACTGTACACACCTAAGTGCTGAATACTTTTTTTATTGACTTAAGCGTCGAAGTATCTTCTGCGAGTACCTCTTCCATTAGACATTTGAAAGACTGAGAACTGAAGGAGTAGTACGAAAATCAGAAAGATAAAAGTGAAACCTTAACAGCCTAGTCCAAGCATGAACAAGTTCTCACCTGTCACTTTTCTATGCCCAAATTCTTGAACCACGATACACATCATGCAGGTTTCTGCTAACCTTTCATGCTTCTGCATTGTCTTCTACTACTGCAATATACTTCATTTGTTTATGTATATATGGGTACCATTGAATACAAAACTATTCTTTTTCTATAGAAAAACTTCGGAATGATCATTTTGTATATAAGGGTACGTGTGAATACAAAATTATTTAATGAAAATTTTGAAATCTTTCTCTTTTACGGCCTGTTCGTTTCTTGACGAAGAATGACGAAAAAAAGTTAAAGTTGAAAAAACGAAAAAATAAATGTATGAAAACGTGAGGTAATTTTTTTTTTTAAAACTTTCTCTTTGTGAATAGATTTGCAGGAAAAATGGATTTATATTGATTTTGTTTTAAAAAATTAATAAACTACATAATGATTATATATATGTAAAATATATTTTAATATATATAATATTTATAATTTTTGTATTAATGATTAAAATTATTTTGTATATTATAATAAAATAAATAATAAATAAAAGATTAATTTTAATTATTAATACGTATTTTTATTTATTTATTTTAATTCTAATACATATTTTTAGATTCTTTTATATTAAATCATTTTTTAATTTTTTAAAAAATTATTATTTATCAAATTTGTAAACTTATATTTTATACATTTAAAAAATCTTTCACAATATTACATCAATTTCAAATTTCAATAAACTTTCCTCACAAATCTATTCTAATCCAAACAACTTCACTTTCCTCTCAATCATTTCAAATTCATTCCCTCAAATCCCCTCCTCAATCCAAACACACCCTTAGAATTAAAAATTTTCTTTTAAAGAGTTTTGTGTGTGTGGGTCATATTCTAGCTCTTATATCACTTAATGCTAACATCAGATGGCTAATTACCAATAATTTGTAATTAATGAACTAATTAAGAAATTTGCATTACATTTAATATATTAAGTTTAACCGTTGTTCTCAGTTATATTTTAATTAATTTACTTATTTCTATTCAATGTAAAACTTTACGTTTCAAACATTGGGTATATATTTTTCATTTTATGAGGAGATTATATTTTCTTCTTGTAATCGTTAAATTACACTTCTCTTTTTTTTTTCTTTTGTTTGAAAATACATGCTCTTTTTTCTTAAAAGATCAATGTTTTCGTGAGTTAATTTAATGCTTATTAAAAATATAGAGATTTTTTGTACATTAATTCTCAATATGATTAATAGTCAGTTTTTAGTATTTACTATTGATCTCTTAATCTTATAATATAAAACTATAGGAGATTTTAAGCAATAATAAAAATATTGTTTTTTTTATTTTATTTTCTAAGATTTTTCTAAATTAGTTTGGACTACAAAATTATAGACAAGTATGCGGAGATGCTTTCGTAATTATTCACTACTACTGTTAATGAAATTTATTTATGTTGAATTTTTTTAAAATGCACTATTCAATAAAATCTCTACGTCATAAGCTTTAATCCGGTGAATCCTATTGAAACTTAAAGTACAAATTAATACTTGATAATGGGGACCGTATTTTTAAAGAAAAATAAAATGTAGTTTGATTATTCCTCTTGATAAAGGAGATAAATTAAAGTACATAAAAAGAAGTAAAAATAAAATAGAAAATAAGATAAAAGCTAAAAGTGTTTTATTCAAGGTAAATAGAAAATAAATGAGAAAAGAGTAAAAAAATAATACTTATTTTTTTTGTTTTACCTTTTGTTCACTAAATAATTCAACATAAACTCGTTTCTTTCTTTCTACATTTTCAATACCAAACATGTCACGGAAGAGGAGAGTATTATTTAGGGTATGTCTTGAAAAATATTTTAATAAAAACTTATAAGAAAAAGATGAAATTAACTTTTTATAAATAAAAATAGTTTATATATGTTAAAAAAATATAAAGAAATTATATAAAATAACTTTTATAAATTAGGTTATACATAAATTAATCTTAATTTGTTTGCTTATTTTTAAATTTTAACTGATAAACTTTGTATTTTCTCAAGAGTACCTAATGTGTGTTGAGATGTATAGATAGAAAAAAGAACAAGGCTAAACTGCTAAATTACAACCAAAACGGAAATCCAAATTAATTAATTTAAAAAAAAAAAAAAAAAAACTCCATAGAGAATAGACAGCTTTAGTTGTATCAAATTATTAGTTCTGAAAACGGCACTATACCGTTATATCTAACCCTTATCAATAAACAATGATAACATTTGTGAAGTTCGTTACATTTTTTACTAAATCATCTATTGAAATTGTAATATGTAAATATTTATCTTAAATTCAGTTATATAAAAATATTTATTATTAAAGATTATGTGTCATTTGTGTCGATGAAAAAACATAATACTAAAACACAATAAATTTAATCTATATGTTTGAAAAAAAAATATCAAACAGCTTATACAATTTATAACACAAGCAACGAGAGGATTGTTTCTTCCTGCACCTCCATACTTTCTTCTCTTACCTCCATAAGTTTTCAAATTTCCAAAAGTACCCCTTTATAATATTTCGGATTACATAATCCAAAAGTCATTTTTCAAATTTGTAATTAGCTACCAGATTACATAATCCGGAAGTCATTTTTCAGATTCATGATTATTCTTCGGATTACATAATCCAAAAGTCTTATTTAACTTCTGGATTATGTAATCCGGAAGTCTTTTTTCAAATGAGTTTCCGAATTACATAATTCGGAAACTACTCTATGGGGTGACACAAGAAGGACAAAAATATATTTTCATGTTGTGTATGGAGGTGGCAGAAGAAGATATGTAGGTGCAGGAAGAAACAGTCCAACGAGAGAAGGTGTTAGCTAAATATATTAGCCCATGTTAAACTCATATTGGGCCTGAGTCATGAAGTATTATGCGTGTTTCTTCCTGCACCCTAACAAATTATTTCCGAACCCCACTATTTTCGAAAAAGACTATTTTACCCCTTTTAACATGACTTTCAGATTAATTTTTCTAAAATATTTTTGGAACATACTTTCAGAACACATATCATTCTTAAAGTTAAAACAATATCTTTAAGAAAGGATATTCCAAAATATTTTTTTATCTTTCAGATTTCATATTCAAGAAACAACTGTTACTTACAGAACTTCTTACATAATTTGGATATTTAGAATAATACAGGGGTGCAGGAAGAAAAATGTAGGAATACAAGAAAAAAACTCAAATATTATTCCCACAGCTATGCAAGTTAAGGAAGGCTTTTTCTTCCTACACCCCTATATTATTAAGTATAATAATTTTTAATTACTTAAAAATAATTACATCTTTGTGTCAATTTTATAACATCGATTAAAACTAAAATGTAATAATACTCTGAGTACTGACTTAAACACTTATATATCTATTATTTTAAACTGTTAGTTTTGTAAGAGTTGGTCCTCTAGATTTTTATTTTCTTCTAAAATATCTTCCTTCGACCTTGAGAAGATGGAAGCATTTATGTCGTATTTGGTAATGTTCATTGTCTACGTTGATAAACTGAAATCACACAAAGAGTGAGGACAAAATTTATGTTGATTGCTTATATTAATAAAATAAAATAAAAACATAAGGTGGAAAAAAAACTAAATATAATTTTTTAGCAATTTAATGTTATTTTTAAATTAAATTTAAAATTTTATTTCAATAATATACGAAACATTCAATAAATAATTTATTACAAATATTAATTACGTCAATAGAACTTCAAAATTCAATTAAAGAATAATATTAATATTATATATTTTTATAATATCTAAGTTTTGTCTAATAAAATCATTTTTATTTATATTTTTTACTTTTTCAAAAAAATTAATAAAAATTATTTCATGTTTTACTTTTCATCTACTTTTATTTTCTATTTTATTTTTCTTTCGTTTTTTTTTTCATTTTAAACGGAGTTAATTCGTTGCTCTCACTACAAAAATATCAAATGGAATTCACTATGTATTCATAAAATATTAGGTTGTCATTCCGTTTTATCTTGTAAACGTACTTTTTAAAAATAAAATAAAATTTGTAACACCTTATTTAACCTAAATATCTGTATATAAGATATCATTGCTAGTAATTAATGGGTTTACATCATTATGAATATTTTAAAAAACGTATAATTATAAAAAAAATAGAACTGCATAAATATATATTATATCATCAAATTATAACTAATTTTAAATACTAAAATAATTAGTTGTTATTGAACTAAATTAAAAACTATTTAAAAAAAAAAATTATTAATATCTAAATTAATTTCTATTATTAATTTAAAATTATAAAATAATTTTTAAATTAATATCTAACCATTAGTTATCAAGATTTTAGTTACTAATATTTTACATTTTAAATTAGTCTCTAAAAAACTAATTGAAACCAATTTAAAATCTAAAATAATAGTAATTAAAAACTAATTTAGATATTAATTTATAAATTATTTTATAATTTTTTTATTAATAATGGAAATTTCTTTAAATACAAATAATTTTTTAATCTTTAAAATAATATCTAATTTAGTTAATATAGTGACTAATTATTTTTGTCTCTAAATTTGATTATTATTTAATAAATTTCTTATAATGTATATTAAATATAATTAAAAGATGTTTTACCATAAACAACAGATAAGTTATTAAGATTTAAATAATAATACTTATAACTTAATTCATAAATGAAGTCATAAGAATATAATTATAAATAATTCTAACTCAACCTCTCATTTATATGAATGTGAGTTCATAACATCAACTATAATACATACATGTGTTTTAAATATGTAATAAATTATTTCTAGACTTCTCACCACTTTACACAATTTAAATGCTTAACTAAACATATATATATATATATATATATATATAAGTGTTTGTATTTAATATATTTACTTTATAATTTGAATAGTCAAATTAAATAATGAATTAACAATATGTGTTTTGATCAACATAACACTTGAGTATTCAAAGAAAAATATTTATTTTTATCTTATTTTCTCTTGACTGAAGCATGTTATTGGAGTGAGAATATCATCACTTGAAGTATGAGACAATATAACAATGATCATGTTTTCTCTTTCAGTTTCACTCGAGAGAAAGTATATCATTTGAGTAAAAGTTTTATAAAAAACATTTTTAAAACTTACAAAAAAACTGTATACCAAATTTAAGACCTCTAACAAGTCTAAAATGCTCAATTATAATTATATATTGTTCACATTTCATGTTGAAATCATTTCGACTCAAAATAATAATTTAAAACTCAACACTTTATTCAATCTTCAATTTAATGTACATCTTAATTTAAAAAATGACCTAATTAAATAAAAATAAATCTAATTATTTTTACGAAATTTCACAAACTCAAATAAAAGTAATTTTCTATTCCAATGTGCACAAAATTCGAGTCAAATTATAGAGGATCATAACATTGTAAAGTAATTACAAACATCTCATTTTACTTTCTAATGTTTCACATACACAAATAGTGATCCAATTTCAAATTTCACTTGGTTCTTAAACATATTTCAATTACAATAGTTACCTAAAAATTACCCGTAATCTAATATATAACTACGGAGGGTAAGAGGCCTTAAGTCCAAAGTTATACAATATTTACACCCTAATACGAGAGACGATTACAATTTAAAAGATTAATTTAAAAAAACATGAGCATATCTCATTATAATTTACTACAAAAACATATCAAATGCAATTATAATCGTGAGTATTTATTTTTTACTGCCATTGCATGTGATTAAGTACTGCATCGCTAATATTTCTATAAGAATACCATATGGGTTAGTACTAATTACACATGTCAATGAAAATTAAACAAATGACAGACACAAAAAAAAAAAAATCTGGTTGATGCAAATTAGAACAATTAACCGCTTTTTGGCAGATTTTTTGTTTGACTATGAATGGTGAAATTAAGCATAATTATGCAGATTTCTCTGTATATCTCGCTCATGCGGGTTACTTCTGGCTTAAGCAAGAAAAGAATGGAAAGATGAGGTGCTCTGGATCCATTTTTGTCCAAGCGAGAAGAAATCTCGCTAAGGCGAAATGGGATAAAATTTGGGGTTGTTCTCGGGTTTACTCTCGCTCAAGCGAGAGGATTTAGTTACGTGTTTAACTGAATTTTGAGATATGTTGGATTGTTTAGAAAAGTTTAAAATATGATGTGATTGAATGGTGCATTGATGTGTTAAATGAGGTATGAAATGATGTGAAAGTATGATCAAAACATAGTATTTTCAGGAAAGAAAATACCGTGTTGAGATTGTTATTTAGGGTGTATTGATTTGTGACGATCTTGAGTCTACTGATATAATGGAATCACATAGATGAAGTTATTTGGTTAGTGAGAGTCAAAGGAGGTTCATTTAGCTGAGTTTGAGGTTTGAAAGAATTTATCAGAGCAAATCAAATGTATTTACCCTGTCATATGAAATGATTAGACGATGAGATATTAAGATGATTATGTGAATGCATGAGTGAATTTCACAACGAGTAGTATGACAAGTGCAACTCTCTGGATGCTAATTTAAATACACGAGTCTATTTTTCGGAAGTAGAGATAAGTGATTATGTGTTGTGAGTCACTAGAAGTTTAACATGTGAATTTTGATAGACACTTGATGATTATGTGGAAATGCATGAGAATTGATGACTTTATGTGGATATTTAAATTTATATTTATATTAGAATTTACCCTTTGCTTTGTTTTGTGATTGTTTTTTTTTAATATGTGATGATCGTGTGTTTACACGAGAACAAATGATGTTACGGGTGATAAAACTCCTTAATGAGAAGCTGAATAATGAAAATATTTATATTGTTTTGAATATTTTGTTTAAAACTTTTTTTTGTATATATTTAAAATTTCCATGAGGGAATATATTTTGAAACATTGTATTGTATGAAAGAGTTATATATAATGTGTAATATTCAGCAAAATGAAAAAGAAAAAGAAATGTAAACTATTTATTTTTTACTGAAATTCTTTTTCTTTGCATTTTCCCTACTTCTTTTTCATACAATATATTTCATTCTCACTTTATATATATTATTAATGGTTTTTTTTAGGGATCGAGAGAGTAATTGTTATTGGATGAATAACTGATTCATTCCATTCAGTCGTAATTTTCTTCTGTTCTCAAACTTCACCTTTCAATTTGAAGTGTACAACCAAAAAATTCTTTGACACTTAAAAAAATATTTAATATTCAAGTACAATTAATTATATAATAATAACATATTCATTACCCTGTTTATTTATTCACATTCTACATATTTAGTTCTCCTCTTAAAAAAACACTTGAAGAGTCGAGAAAACCAACATTAATAAAATTGAATATATGGATACTTCTCACTCAAATCGATAATTTTTTTAATAAAATTTTAAGTCAATTATCTATTTTTTATTTAAATAATATTATTTTAATATACATCTACTTATCATTATATTTTTTCTTTCATATTAATTAAGTTAAAACATAATAAAGATTATGCTATTTTAAAATAATAAAAAATCCCATCTTCATTAAAGACTGGTAGTTGAAAAGAAAGAGAGAATATACATTAAACTTTTAGTTTTTGTTTTTTCCTAAGTATGCGACATCTCGAAGGCCAACCACAGTAATCATACTTATTAAAAGTGTCCTAATTGTTATGACATATTGACATGCATCACAAAAATAAACAAAATGCAATCTTTTCAAAAGGAATTCGTAAAGAATGCATGGGCCTGATTTCGTTTTCCCACAATCATTTATACTTATCATGATTCCATTTCAATTGAGAACATGTTTTAACTTATGGGTCACTCAACCCACTTGCATACTTCATATTTCCAACTTTTGGACATTCAAAGCATTAATCAACAAATGTAATAGTGACTTTAATTCTAACAGATCAGGGTTATGTATTTGAAATTTCAACTGCATGAATTCCAATAATAGAAAATGAAGTTCACAGGTTTAATTATAAAATATATGATTGGTAAAACTGCGTTGCAAACAGTATTTTTCGAACTAATCCTGATTCAGTTCTTAACATATTTAAAAATATCAATTTGTGCTGACATAATTGAAGAAATAAATGACTTGTAACAATTTCCTGAGGAATGGTTAATCAGTCTACGATTAGAGGGTATTTTTTTCCAATTTTGTTTTCCCGACCTAAAATCATGTGGCAAAAAAATATTTGAATTTAATTTTAAACAAACTTTTTTTTTAAATTTAGATTTTAAATATGTACGGAAACCGCACAAGTTATTAATTAACGAAAGAGCAAACCTTTTAGAAACAGGGAACATATACGAGGTTAATATTTTTTAACATGATTTGTTCTATACGTAAAATTGATATATTCATATTTTATTTTAAACAAATAAAATAGTTGTTCACTAGGAATCTTTGTTAATAATAGTGTTTCCGGAGGAGCCACGCGAAGCTCGAATTTGTGTATCCAATCATACGAGGATGTGTGACACAGAAAATTTTATTTTGGTTTTTCAATGTTTAATTTTAGGGAAAAAAAATCTTAATCTTTTGTTCGCGACTGCTTTGGCTTAGAAAAATAGGCTATGAACGTTCCTATAAGCATTTTTTTGGGTACAGTTTTAAATATATGCATATTCTTTTGGGTACAGATTCATACGGGCATGGAATGCAAAGCAGTACATTATTAAATTATGTTTTTCTTTAAATTTCTAAATATAATAATCCTTACAAATTTGATACACAGATTGGAAGAGTGGAGACAGTGGCATCTAAATTAAAAGGATATTGAGTTATTAAAAAGACATCTTTATAAAAGAATTAATGTATTTTTAGGTGTTATTTGTTCTAAAGGTAAGAAAAATATCTATAAAAAAACCAAGAAAGTTGGGAATGAATTTATATTTATAATACTAATAAAATTCAAAAATAGTTTATAACTAAAAAGAAAAGACGAAAAGTATGAAAACAGTGGTGAGAAAAAAAAGAGAAAGTTATCTTCTTATAATTTGGTGCTGAGATGTCATGTCATGATATCATACGTGTTGTAGCAAGAAACCTTATTTGATTGGGATGATAAATCGACATAGATTAGAGTGCGAGGAAAATAGAAATAAAGATAAAAGAGAGCAAGTGAATTTCCTTTTCGGAAAACGCAAGGGTTGTTTTCGATTGGATTCTTATTTTCTCACGATAAACACTAAATCAGACTGTTCTGGTTCTCACTGCAATTTCACTGACACGTTACAAAAACACAAAATCGCCGTGGAGACAGTAGTGTGAGTGAGCCCAGGGTGACACCAACCCCACTCACTTGTTCGTTTGTTAGTTTACTTCGCGATGCCTCCTCAAGACCGCCGCCAGCCGCTGTTAGCGGAGGAGCAGGAAGAGACTGCGTACGATTCCTCGGAGAAGGTCGTGGTGGTCGGAATCGACGAGCAGGACGGGGACGTGGAGGCGCCGCCGTTTTCATGGCGGAAGCTGTGGCTGTTCACGGGGCCGGGGTTTCTGATGAGCATCGCGTTTCTGGATCCCGGGAATCTGGAGGGGGATCTTCAGTCTGGGGCAATTGCCGGGTACTCGCTCTTGTGGCTCCTCATGTGGGCTACTGCTATGGGCCTCATTATCCAGCTTCTCTCCGCTCGCCTCGGCGTCGCCACTGGGAGACACTTAGCTGAACTGTGCAGGGAAGAGTATCCTGCATGGGCTAGGATTGTGCTCTGGCTCATGACTGAAATCGCTCTTATTGGCTCTGACATTCAAGAGGTTATTGGGAGCGCTATTGCTATCAGGATTCTCAGTAACGGCGTCGTTCCCCTTTGGGCTGGGGTCGTCATCACCGCTTTCGATTGGTAACTTACCATTTTCTTCTTTTCTTTCTTAGACCAAATATATATGTATAGTTCAAATTGAGCAATTAGTTAATTAATTAGCCTCACTTTAATTTTCTTGTTTTTGTTACAGTTTCATTTTTCTCTTTCTTGAGAACTATGGTGTGAGGAAACTGGAGGCGTTTTTCGCTGTTCTGATTGCCGTAATGGCTCTCTCATTTGCGTGGATGTTTGGTGAAGCAAAGCCCAACGGTGTTGATGTTCTTGTTGGTAAGTTTGTTTTGGTTATTCACTTTCTCCCTGTACTCATCCTCGTTTTAAGTTCTACTCTCTATAAAAGACTGTACTCTTTAGTTTCTATGCAGTTTTTTTTTTAATGGTTTATAAACGTTTGAAAGGTTTTGTGGTGGTTTTACACGCTTCAAATACTTTTTTAATGCTGGCGTCGAGGACCAAAATTATTATTTTTGTATGAGTACGGACTGAAGCTTAGAACTTGAAACGAACGCATTATATGAAGCAAATTTAATATTTTGTTTTGTTTTGTTGATTTGGAAATGTGGGAATTTTACTTTATCTTGAGTAAATTCTTGAGACATATCTGATAAATACTTCAATCTTATCTTTGTAGGTATTTTGGTTCCTAAACTTAGCTCCAGAACTATACAACAAGCTGTTGGAGTTGTGGGTTGCATTATTATGCCTCACAATGTGTTCTTGCATTCTGCGCTTGTTCAGTCAAGGCAGGTTGACCCCAGCAAGAAAGGCCGCGTTCAGGAAGCTCTTAATTACTACTCGATAGAGTCCACCATCGCCCTTGCGGTGTCCTTTATGATTAATATATTTGTTACAACTGTGTTTGCCAAGGGCTTTTATGGTACTGAAATAGCAAACAACATTGGTCTTGTAAACGCAGGGCAGTACCTTCAGGAGAAGTACGGGGGTGGACTTTTCCCAATCCTGTATATATGGGGTATTGGGTTGTTAGCAGCCGGCCAGAGTAGCACAATTACTGGTACTTATGCTGGACAATTTATCATGGGGGGTTTTCTGAATTTAAGGTTGAAAAAGTGGGTGAGGGCATTGATTACTCGAAGTTTTGCAATCATTCCAACAATGATAGTTGCACTTATATTCGATACCACGGAGGAGTCTTTAGATGTTCTGAATGAATGGCTTAATGTTCTCCAATCAGTTCAAATCCCATTTGCACTCATTCCCTTGCTTTGCTTGGTGTCCAAAGAACAGATAATGGGCAGTTTCAGAATTGGCCCTGTCCTCAAGGTATATATTATCACCTTCTCTGCATTTTTTTCAGACTTGCTCGTTATCAGTTTATTTATTTGATAGAAGACTTTTAAATGTCAAATTATTTCATTTTATGTGAAATTGCCACCTGTACCTTCCTTTTTGGGTCATCAATTAAATAAAACATAGAAGAGATAATTCGGAAATGTCCCAGGGTAGACCATTATGTCTTGCTATCCAGACAAGGGATGATTCAGAATTGACTTGAAGCATACCTGATTTCTCTTACAATTCAAAATTAGATTTTAAGAAGCAACACAGGTAGCTTGATTTTACTGTCCTGTCTTGAGAGTTGAAAGGTGAGATAATGGAGTGTCCATGATCTAGTTTCACAAATTATTCATCCTAGGACCTTTAGAAACTTTTTATTGAAAATGTAAACATTTACTGCATTAAAAACATAAAAGTCATTTGATACATGTTTTTTTAAGTAATTAGAAGCATTTAGTGCTTCCTGCCCATGGGCCCAAAACTGTATTTTCAATATCCTATATCATGCAGTTTATTTTGCTGCAGTTGGAGAGTATGTGAATCAGCATTGTCTTGAAACGTCAAGAAAATGACATATATAGATATATGTGATAAATTAATGTCCATCATTCAGATTTTTGATAATTTCTCTACCTATGTTAACGACAGCGACTTATGCTTTCTGGAGTCAGTAGTTTCAAGGATTCCTTTCTTGCATCCCTCCTGTCTTTTTTTCCTTTTTAAGTTTCTTCTGGTGTGTTGGTGCTCATACTATTATTTTTAAAATTGAACATGCTAAGACAGTATTGCTACTTTCTGTCAAGTGTTCTTCAATTGTAGCTTCTGTGGACATTGGCTGTATTTAGACCAAACATCCCTTTGCCCAATTTTATGCTTTGTTTGCTTGTATTAATCGTGTTATAGTCATGAATCATTATTGTCTTACGATGATATGTATACAGATTATTTCCTGGCTTGTGGCTGCTCTGGTGATAGTGATAAACGGCTACCTATTGCTGGAATTCTTCTCCTCTGAAGTGAATGGAGCAGTGTTTGCCACTATAGTGTGTGTATTAACAGCTGCATATGTTTCATTTATACTTTACCTTATTTCACGGGCCATTACCTATACACCGTGGCAAAGTTTAACCCGATCTAAGACAGTTGCTACCACAGACAATTGAGCAGTCATCGTTCTAGTTCCTTACAACCATGGAGTAGAAAATGCTTTACCTCTGATTGGTTTCACAAGTAATTTTCCTCTATTCTTTTAGGCTCACTCATGCTTGTTATTTGTAAAAGAACTTACAACTGGATGCACGGGGCACAGGAACCTTGGTTGTCATACTTCAACAAAACAAATCGGAGTGGATGTATCTGTAATTCTGTGGATAACGCAGCTGTAAGCATACCTTGGATATTGAGATAGTGTAGTTGAGACAGCTTCTAGAACTTTGATGTTTCAAGCAAATAGTTCTCTTTATTTCGTTTGGGATTGCGTTTTTGGCTGTGGCTGGAATATCACAGTGCATTTGTAAGATGAGGATTATTGTGCATCTCTAGTCTGTTTAGAATTTTCAACACACTTTTCTCCTCACATGTGGTAAACTTGTCAAATCTTGTTAAAATAAACTCTTACATTATATTAAGAAGAAGTAAGTTTAAATTTAATTTAATTTTTAAAAAATTGTAAAATAAAAATTGTTCTTATTATATTAAGAAGTGAATTTAAATCACAACAAAATTGTAAAATGAAGACTGTTCTTACTTATAATTTAACTTTATCTACTTTATCTTTGTTCGATTTGGAATTTTTAATGAAATATGATACCACTCTCCTCTAAAGTTCATGTCACAACAATAACATTTCTTTCGAAACATAGGCAAGAAAAAAAGGGAACTCAAGGAATTGTCTTATGATTTATATGGCCATGACATACTTAAAGTGATATGCATTCATCCATGGCTGAGTAAACAATGTTAGTAACATTGATATTTTTTTATGCATTCTCACATTTGAAGTCATTAAACAATATTAACAAATATTCAAACAAAAACCATTATTTTCCCAATATCATATCATGAAAAGTCTTCTAGATACTTTTATAAAACTAAGATATCGAATTTTACTGAAAGATAACATTTGACCTATCTTAAACTTAATAGACTTATATCTTTCGTCTCATGTGATACTCAAATTTTTATTATAAAATCAAATGTATATTTATTACCAAATATAGTTATCATTTTAATTTTTTATGACTTAAAATCATGTCGATGAAGACATAATATCTCCTAACATGAGTTTCGAGATTATCATCATTGTTATTAAAGACTTGATATTATCCAAAATACATATCATCATTAATTATACGATAGTTATATACACCTTTTACACATCTTACTAGAAACACAACATATTTAAAAGTATATAAATTCTATAAATAGTATACATAGCATATTATACTCAAAAATTCAATATATTGTTGTTAAAACATATTTTTTTTAATTTTTTTATTATAATTTTAAAATATTAATTCAATATAACTAAATTATTAAATTTTAATAATGAGATGAAAAATATTAAAAAAATCAAAATATCAATAAAAATTTCTTTTACAACTAATTAATGGAAAACATTTATTTGAAGTTTTTAGTAAGAAATTCTTAATATAATCTTAGTTTAATTTTTCTTAAAAAGTATAAAATATTTATTATCTTCCTTTCAATTCTAAATTTAAGTTTATCATTGTTAGAAAAATATTATTATGTATCATTAAAACTTTGAGATAAACATTATGATAAATTTAATGTTTTAGGAGTATTTTCAATGTTAGAGTATTTTTTCTAATTTTTAGTAATATTATATCTTTTTCCTGAATATTCTTATTTTTATTATTCTATTAATATCGTCCAACCATTAAACTTTGAAACTCGGTATCAAAAAATTAAACTTTGAAAAATCTCAAAGTTTGATAATATTTTTTTCCGACCAACCGTACATAGTAACATATGTCTGATATTGAGAATATAGTTTTTTTTTCTTAAAAAAGAGGTGATGGTTACACGAATAGTAGAACAGTCAAGTTGGGTAACGAGAAATTAAATAAGCGAAAATGGATATTTTTGGTTTCAGGCACAGCAGAGGATACTTTGACTTTTCTCCTCTCTCCTTTGTCTAAATTGAGACTCTTTTTCTTGGTGGAGTCTTCAGTCTTCAGTTCCTGTCTGGTTTCGATCTGCGCCATCGCTTGAACCAGTTTTACTCATGGCGTTGCAACGGACGCAACTCATCTCCGTCGTGTCCCTAATTCTATCCCTGGCGCAGTGGGTTGTTGCCACCGGGGACTCCGGCGAAGTGTTACTCTTACCAAACGAGGGTTCTCGCCCTGCTATGATTCTTCCTCTACACCACTCTGTTCCCGATGATTCTTCCGTCTCTGACTTTAGCCCGCGTCGTCAACTTCAGAGATCGCAGTCCCAACGCCACCCTGACGCTCGCATGAGGCTCTACGACGATCTCCTCCGGAACGGGTTCGTCTCTTTCACTGCATCGCTTCCTTTCCTTTCTTTCAAAATAATTTCGCACTTTTTTTTTGTAATTATGTGTGTGTTTTGGAAAATGGGATGAGTAGGTACTACACGACGCGGCTTTGGATCGGTACTCCTCCGCAGAGGTTTGCTCTAATTGTTGATACGGGAAGCACTGTGACCTATGTCCCATGCTCTACTTGCCAACACTGTGGTAAACACCAGGTAGTGTTTCCGGATGCCATTCTCACATGTCTGGATCAATATTTTGGTTGATTATTAAATTTGTGTAAAAAAGGTTCTATTTGATTATGGATATGACTCGGTTTTCTGAAAATCATTGAGAGGCCAACTTGACGATCTATACCTAAATGTTCCTTATTATAAGGACTATCTTCACTTTCAAGGCCTTAAGCCCATATATTGAGTCACATTTATTTGTGCTCAAGATGTCTATACGTAGGGTGAAGGGGGTTGTTGTTGGTCTGCATCTGTTCATGCTCTGAGTGTCTAGTCCGAGGTGAGTGACCTAAAGGGGTGTGTGTTGAGATCTCAAATTCTTGTAAGGCTTGATCAGTTTTGAGGAAGTTGAGTGAGGTACTAAGGTGAAATTATAATTATAATAAAAATACACATTGAAGGGGTTATATGATATTTTTATACATATACACTCCCGGGTGTGCTTTGTATATTTGTGAAAATGGAAAAGTGGAGGACTGAAAATTGATGACTCCCTCAGATACCAGATAAGTCTAGATTCCAGATACTGAATTTCATTTTCATTCCTCCAATTTTCACTTCTACGAACTACCAAAACTCCTTTAATGTTGTTTGGTAGATTGCGTATGCCTCTTCTGCGTTTAGTTTGTTTTTGAATGTCATTTATTTCAACTTAAAATAGACTTTAAAAGAATGGAAATTGTAGTGTCCATGCATGTGTATCTCACCTGATTTATCTGAAGTGGATTGGATTTGTGTGCCCAATTTATTTTAAAAGGATCCAAAGTTCCAGCCAGAAGATTCAGAAACCTATCAACCTGTAAAATGCACATGGCAGTGCAACTGTGACACAGACAGGAAGCAGTGCACGTATGAGAGACGGTATGCAGAAATGAGTACTAGCAGTGGGGTCCTTGGTGAGGATGTCATATCCTTTGGAAATCAGAGTGAGCTTTCCCCTCAACGTGCTACTTTTGGCTGTGAAAATGATGAGACTGGGGATCTTTATACTCAGCATGCTGATGGAATCATGGGTTTGGGCCGTGGAGATCTAAGTATCATGGACCAACTGGTTGAGAAAAAGGTGATAAGTGATGCATTCTCACTGTGCTATGGTGGAATGGGTGTTGGTGGGGGTGCTATGGTTCTTGGTGGCATATCTCCCCCAGCTGACATGGTTTTTACACATTCAGATCCCGGTCGAAGGTGTGTGTCAAATTTCTTATTTTACAAATATGAGATGTCATGCATTTTCTTAACAAATGCATTTTATTAATCTCACACATTTACTCTAGTTTTGGGATGGCGACAGTCCATATTACAATATAAATTTGAAGGAGGTACATGTTGCGGGGAAGCGACTGAATTTAAACCCAAAGGTTTTTGATGGGAAGCATGGAACTGTATTGGATAGTGGCACGACTTACGCATACCTACCAGAATCAGCATTTCTTGCATTTAAAGATGCTGTAAGTTCTTTGTCATAGACATCACTGTATAAATGCTTGAGTTACAATTTTTATTCTCACATATTTTCTAAAAACCTTGACTTGTTTTCAAATCAGTGAGAGTTGTCATTCCTGTGTTATGAGGTGAGATAGAACAAAATTGTAATGGAGTCATAAAGGTATTTTTTTTAATAAAAATTTTCAATTTTAAAGATTTCCAGGGAGGTCTTGAATTCCCTATTGCACATATAGGAGGCACCTCTTAGAGCTGTTGTAGGTGAATCATCCCCATTATACAAATATTGCTGCAGACATATTCTTCTTTTCAATCATGATCCTGGTCTTCCCTTGGAATTGGAGGTTTTAAGTGACTTGAGTTATTTATTGGATTTCTTTTTTAATTTACTGAATATTTATTCATTGCACTTCGCTTTTTTGGTAAAGTAACTTTGATGCTTTGATAAGAGCTTAAATTTTTTAGAACAATTTTAAAATTCATGGTATGGATGTTTGTTCTTTATATCTCTTAACGGGATGCTAAAACTTTATGCTGTTTGCCCTTTCTGAACAGATTTCTCTTTTGCTGCAATGGTAAAACTTACCTTTAATTTTTCAGTACAATTATAAAAATATTTGGACGGTTGTTCGTTCATTACATTTAGTTAGTGAAATGCTAAAAGTGTATGCTTTTAACCTCTCTGAACAGATTTCTCTTTATAGTGTAGTTAAAGGTGCTCTGAATCATTATAGATTTTCTTTATTTGAATTGGCAGCATTTTTTGCCATACTGGTTATTGGTATTCTATGATATCTAAATAGAAGTTTAAAGATGCTTCAATTCTCATGTCACTTTTTTGGTTCTTTACTTCTTTTTCAAAGTCTCGATGAGTTTTCTAATCAACATGTGATGCAATATTAACAGTCATTATTAGCTATTAATTTTTGGAACAGCAGTATAGTGACAATGCTTTAAGATTATAACTAATTTTGATGTATTTCGGTATTCATTTCTCTGGGATGTTCTCCCTTAACAGCTCATACATTTAGAAAATCCAATTGGTTAGTCAAATGAATGTGCTTTCTATTGTGGATTCGGTGAGAGTCCTTTGTAACCTCTCATCATCATTATTTTGGTATCATAAATCAGTTTTCCTGTTTGCAATATAAAATCAAGTATTCTGTATGCCATATATTTCTCTTTTATGACTGATTACTTGAATTATGTATTTATCTGATTGCAGATTATGAAGGACACTCACTCATTGAAGCGAATAAGTGGTCCAGATCCACGTTATAATGATATATGTTTTTCTGGTGCAGGAAGGTAAGTGGCACTTTTAATGAGTGAATGTACACACGGATGCTGCTTAATTAACAGTTTTGAGTTTACTTGTATTTCAGTGATGTCTCTCAACTCTCTAAAAGCTTTCCGGTAGTTGACATGGTATTTGAAAATGGTCACAAGTTGTCACTGTCACCTGAAAATTACCTGTTTCGGGTTAGTTATGCAATAAAATCATTAATATCTTTTGTTGTGTTTCTTGATTGATTGGTTTTCTTATCCCTATCTTTAACGCGGTTGTCTTTTATGAAGCATTTAAAAGTGCGAGGTGCATATTGTCTAGGGGTTTTTTCAAATGGCAATGATCCAACTACTCTTTTAGGAGGTATAACTTATTTAGTATGCGAAGTTTCATGCCATTTAATACTTCCCCTCGCTTTTAAATATTATTTAGTATGGGTTTGTCTTATACTTTAGTGATCATTCTTTTATTTGTGTAGGTATTGTTGTTCGTAACACTCTTGTGATGTATGATCGCGAGCATACAAAAATTGGTTTCTGGAAGACTAATTGTTCGGAGTTATGGGAAAGACTACATGTCTCAGATGCCCCACCACCCTTGTCTCCAAAATCTGAAGGAACAAATTTGACCAAAGCATTTGAGCCCTCTGTTGCTCCCTCCCCCTCCCCATCACAGTATAATTTACCGCTAGGTATTAAGAGCTTCTGTTTTAATTTTATTGGATGCAGAAGTACCATGTTCAAACATGGATCAGATGTTACTCGTTGATAAAAGAGTTCTCTGTTTTAGTTTATTTGTATATTTTTCAGAAATTGCTGCCATCTATTTGTGATTTATATGCTCACTGATGACTAATCTGCTTTCATCAACTTAAATGTGCAGGTGAACTCCAAATTGCTCAAATAATAGTTGTAATTTCATTTAATATCAGCTACATGGAAATGAAGCCTTACATCACTCAATTGACTGGACTCATTGCTAACGAGTTAGATGTTAATACTTCCCAGGTTAGGAAATGGTCACTGAAGTGCAGAAAATTTGGTTGAATACTTGCATCTTTAATTATATTTGATGCAGTATAAAAGTTTAATTAACAATATTCATAATATAACCTTCACAATCTCATTTGGATGATGAGCGCTGGAATTTGGGTAGAGCTCAGTCTTTTACTTTTAGTTGATGTGACAACTTTCCAAAATAGTGATAAAGCAATATGCATTTTTGGGTAAATTTTCCCTGTTGATGTGTATTTTTACTTTATGATGACAACAAATTGGCTGGAATGCTCACAGGTTCACCTATTGAATGTTTCTTCTCTTGGAAATGGTTCTCTCTCTAAATGGCTCATAACACCGAGGCCATATGCTGATTTCTTTTCAAATGCCACCGCAATGGTAAGTGGAAATTTGTGCATTTGCATTTTGGTAAAGACTGCCCATTTGATTGTGATTTTTTATGTAACAGAGTATGATTGCCCGGCTTTCTGAACATCGAATGCAACTTCCTGACTCACTCGGAAGTTATAAGTTTCTTGGTTGGAATGCCAAGCCTCCATTGAAACGGTAAATGTTTTCTTGAAAGGACAAGTCAGATAATTATCTTTCCTACCATCATGTACTTGTGCTTGCATAACTGAAAGTTTTATTATTTAACTCATGCAATAATGAGGTACCTAGTTTTACTGATGTAGATTGGTTGGTAAGTCTAATGCACTAATCTATTAAAATTCATGCTTAAGGTTATTTGTGTTGCTTTCCACATCTGATGTTTGTAAAAACATATGCAGGCCTTTTCATACTTATAGATACCAATATTCACTTAGACTTAAATTTGGTTTTTGATTCTTGATAAATTACCAAGTTTTGTTTTTGGTTCCTGTTGCATAATCAGGAGAATTATGCTGTAATTAAGTGCAGATTTCATTCTATATTTATTAGGACAGATTTGTTAGTGATTTGATTTGATTTGTACAGCTTTAAACACCCATTATTTCTGGTTTTTATTACCTATTAATTAGGTTGTAAAACAGTCTATAAATAGAGACTGTAATCACATTTGTAAGATAGATTAGAAAAACATTTCATCTATTTCTTTCAACTTGGTATTAGAGCTCCTGATCTGGGACACTCTGTTTCTGCAATATTTTTTTTTTAGCAGCCTTCATTGCTGCAATTCTTTTTTGACAGCCTTAATTGCTTCAACTTTTGAACTTATCCTATTTGATTATTCCACTACTTTATTTGTCACTCACTTGTTCAAGGCTTGCACTGTATTTGACTGTTTCCTTCTTCAAAAATAGTGGTTTCATAAACTTAATTAACTTGTTTTATGAGACTTATGGCTAAGCTGCTTTGTTTCTAGTTTAACATTAGTACATTGAACACTATTTATGATGTATATGACTTTAAATTTAATTTTCATAGTCTCTAAATAGTATAATTCAATTTATGACCGACTTCAACAATTGCTCAAGATTAGCTATTATCATTTTTCATGTTCTCACATACTATGCTCCTTGTGTAGATGTGGGTGCAGTATATTAAATCCTTATATTTTTCACTTTATTGCGTAGTAGCCTGTGGCATGCTTTCTGCCTTAGTGAGTAGTTCAATGGAAGAACGAAGTGTAATTATTTGGAAATATTAATTTTATTTTGATCCATAAAATTTTATTACTCACTTTTATTTTTACCAGTTTGTCATGCAAATATATTGTCATAAATAAACTTTTGGGACAAGTGGGAAAACAGCCTCTGTTCTTTTCAAATTTTAGACATCTCATTATCCTATTTAACCTTCTTGCATGGTTGTTGATTCAAAATTCTGTTTCTTATTGTAGTTGTCTATTTTTGTGATCTCTTTGTCATGTGTGTGTAGCTGTAATATCTTCAGTCTTGTATTTATTTGAAGTACATAGATTAGACATTTTTCTATAACCATTAAACACATTTTTCTGAAATTATGCAGGACTTGGTGGCAGCAATATTATTTGACTGTGGCTTTAGCTGTTTTGCTTACATTGCTTCTAGGAATATCAGCCTTAGGAGTATTCTTAATTTGGAGAAACAGACAGCAAGCTGAGCAATCATACGAGCCAGTTAATGTAGCTGTTCAAGAGCAGGAACTTCAGCCATTATGAGCCTGTCTGAACCACTATTGCTTAGTGGTTTTCCTGGTTATTGTGGCTGGCATATTCTAGTCCACCATTGCAAGAACAATTTACACAATCATATTGTCATACAACTGATCAAGATTTTGGTTTCTAAGAATTAAGAAATCGAGCTGTCTATCATGATATAATGTAAACCTCATAGATGTATATAAAGAATTCTTTGGAAGTTGTATCATATGCAAACACAATTTTGTTTGTGATAATTGCAATATAGCAGTGAATCAAAGGGTGGTAGCATTAGGTTGAACTAAAATTTCGTTATAGGGTGATGGTCATATATTTATTTAGATATTTCTTTTTACTTTGTTATTATTCTTATTTTTATGTTCATGTCTTATCCTCTTCTTTCTTGTATAGCATTCTATTTACTAATCAATTACTAATTAGTAACCATAAGATTATATGATGTGTTATGGTTGAAGGTAATGATAATGATAGGCAACTTATATAAACTAGTTGATAATTCTGTTACCAAAATCATAACTTATTTAACTGTTGGCAATTCTCTTTCTCGTTAGAATTAGATAGTTGATTTATTGGATTTGTTGATTGAAACGGAAGCATAATTTTCTTTAGGGTGGCCTTCAACCAAGATTCCCTTTCTGACTAAATTTAAATACATCATTAGGTCAATTTATTTATTATTTATGTCGCAATTTTTATTTATAAAGTTTATTACCTATAAATTATATATATATATATATATTTAATATCGATCGGTTGAACTATTAACTAACCGATTTAAAATGTGACCTATTATTTTAGTATTGCAGTTAGATAATTAATACAAACGACGCCTTGATTTATTGAATTTGATTTGATTTATTCAATTTGATTTGTACTATGGTTGGTCGATAATCGGCGTGTCTCTCCGTCTACTTAAGTTTAAACAGAATTTTTAAGAACATTATTTAATTAATTAATGTGAAATTAGTTTATTTGTAAAGCATAATTGAAGTCTAATTACGTCATTTTTTGAAATTCGTTATTAGGATTCATGAGAAAATATTTAACCAAAAAATATAAAAAGTATGCACAGTCAAATACCACCAATTTTTACAAAAAAAATCTTTATTTTTTACTCTATTTAACCTTAATGAAACAACTTATTTTTTTCATATTTGTCCTTCAAATTCATTATTTCAATTCTACTCTGAAATTCAAAACAAATCCTTAAGGTGCATTGTCGTTGTATATGAAACCATTAATTTAAGGAAACAAATATTAGAGGAATTTTTTTCAAATCTTACCGGTTGCCTTTGGTGGCTAAAAGTAAATTCATTGAGTGCGATTTTGGCATTGAACGTTTCGTCCCAGTGAAGGAAACTCAGAAAGGTAAAAATGTGAGTTCCGATATATTTGTGCTTGAAGAAAGATGATGTACAACACTCTTTCAGTCTTGACCACAGCTGAAAAAGACACTACCCACAGCAAATAAATTTGTGGTCTCTAGCCAGCACAAAAACAAATCCATATGGTTGGATCCATGTAACAGAGACACATGGACACGAACACAAAGATACGTATAATCTCTAAAATAAAGTACACGAGGACACAGATCTATATATTATATAATTATGAATTATATAAATTGACAATAAAAATTTATGTGCACAAGTATGTTTCAGATTATTTTTTGGAGCAAATAATGTTTTGTCATGACTGGTTCAAAATGATTTGTTTCTTATTTTTATAATTATAATAAAAATTTATAAATAAGTTTGAGTTTTTAGAAAATTAATGTTTTTTCTTTTTTAAGATTGTGTTAGAATCATATTAAAATTGTCAAAAATTCAACAAATACTTTTTGAATTGAACATTTCACAGATACGTGTCATACAAGGGTCGGTGTCCAATATGAGTATCCGACACACACCTTATTTAAGAGGAATGTCTTCCTAGGCTGCAATGCAAGTAAAGAAACAGCCGAGAAATTTTCCATATGATACGAGAAAAATGTGACAATGAAAGCTGCACTGAGCATGCTTTTAATTCTTGTAAGCCATGCCTACACGTGCAAGTGAAACCACAAGGTGCAGTAGCGTCTAAAAGAGACTTCTATACTAATAAGGCCTTTTGTGGTCACTGCAATTTTCTGTGGCACGCGACAAGTTGATAAAAACACAAGGCTCTGTCAATTGTCACTGATACGAATGATCTCAGAATTTGGGTGGCAAATCTGTAGAACTTTCACGGTTTCATCAGATTTGGTTCACTTCAATTGGAAAACGAAAAGAAATTAGAGTTAATATTACTGAATGTGCAAGCTGGCGCCTGTGAAGTTAGTTGAAGCTTAATTGCATATCATAAAAATGACGCATTATTACTTGATAAAGTTAGGTCTACCGTCTCGAAGAAAACAAGAACAAATTGTGGAATAAAGTTAGAAGTGGCCTAACCAAAAAGAGAGCACTAAATTTCATTAAGTATCATCTGCAAGATTAATCATAACTTGTTGCCAATGCATTTAGTTGATCCAATAGTACTCATTAAATAAACAGTTGTTTTGTCTTGGAATGATATAAAGACGGAGAAATATTGCTTGAAAAATAAGGATTAATTTTATATCAAAGTGGTAAAGAACTTTTTATTTTTTTGAGAATGAGATTAAAAATCTGTTTCTCAAACATTCTAAAATATAACATTTTTAATAAATATTTTAAGGTTTAATAAAGTAAAACGTATTTAAATTAGTATTGATTCCGATTTTTAGGCGATGTGAGACTATTAGACATACTAAAATAAGTTACAATTATGAAATTGTTTTGATATATCTAATAGTTTTACATTACTTAAGAATCAATGTGAATAATAATTTAAATATATATTATTTTTTTAACTTTTTTTTAGACATTTTGTATAGATAAAATTAGTGAATTTGAGATAAAAACATTGTTTAAAGTTTAAAATCACACGATTACTATTGTACAAAATGTTAAATTTTCAAATTAAGGTTACAGAATGTACAGTTTATAAAATCACACAATTACTATTGTAACACGTTGCATGTGATGATATTTAATGGGATCAACGGTTAATCTTCAGAATAAACAAGAAAAGTCAATGATGTAAAATTGCTAAATCTTACAAATAAATAGTGTCGTTGTAACCTTGCCAAGTACATCTTACTTTACCTACACTGTTATGATTACAAGTACTAACTTCAATACTAAAATATCTTATATTTTTCTCTTTTATTGAGGACAATTATATCAGTACACGTCAATTGTTTTAAAGAGTTACTGTATCGATTGTATTAGTACCGATTAATTATTTAATTATTTTAACTTTAAATAGCTAACTATTAAAACAATAATTACTTTTGTAATTATGAGAAATGCAGGTATAAAAATAGAATTTGAATTCGAACATTCTAGATAGATTGATTAATAAAGCGATAATTCTAAATTAGCATAATAAATCAGAATCAGAATGATAAATATAAAAGCTAATCGTATTTAAATTGTTAAATTTATATTTAAATGTGCGTTTTTTGAATAGTCACGTGACTATTTATTATTAATATATAGCTGAATGTCTTAGATTTATAATATCATTAATTATTTCCAATATGGGACTTAATATGCAAATAGTTATTCACATTAATTGGATTTCTTTTCTTGTAAAAAGAATCCGATACTTTAAAGGATAAATTAGTTTAAACTAACATAATTTGCTTTATAGACTGTTATATCTATAAATACTTTTATTGCATTAATTTATATCTACATCTACCGTTGAAAAGTAATATATTTATAAATTTTATATTAATATAAATGATTTAACACTATATAAATAAATAAAAATTAACGATATATATAAAACCTAAAATCACCCTTCAAATCAAACTATCATTTTCTATTTTAAAACTAGAATAGTGTGATTCTTAGCTGAAGTCGTTGTTAAACCTGGAATAGAAAGTTTAGCAGAAACTGAAATAGAATAAAATATAAAAATAGAAAGACGTTGTAGTGTCGGTGCCAACCTCTTCAAGCAATCCCAAGATAAAACACGACAAACACAGGACAAGGGTTTAAAGAATACAAAAATAAAAGTAAGAACATCATAAATTATATTTATTTATTTATATATGTAAAAAGTAACAAGAGATCGAAGAAAACAATAGCAAATAAATTTAATGTTGGCCCCGACAGGGCCAAAAAAGACAATAAATGATACAATAATATGTAACAACCGCCATGAAGTCTGAGCCTCTTCTCTAGAAGATCAAAACAAGGGTAGCCCAGCTCAATGCTAAGCATCCTATCACCTTCTTCAAGCACCTCATGCTTTCAGCTCCACTCTGCAATGTGTAAATCTCAGATCCAATTCAGTACATTCAAAAATTTACATAATATTGTGAAAGACATGAACACATAATCAGTAAATATGCACGACCAAAGCATGATACATTATCCCGACAGCGACTGAACTCTTTGATTTTATTAAAAAATCATGATTTTGCTATGTATTGTTCAATTACCAAGTTCACGTGGATTCTAGAAGAAGGATTTAAAAAAAGGGACTAACAAAACCCTTAACCAAATCCATTCTAGAAGAATGGACACACAAGACATGAGTTCTATGATATTGAAGTCAACTAAAAACCCAACTGAAGTTAAGAGTCAACAAAGCATATCAATGTCTCATCTCACTCCGAAGATCTGAACTACATTTGTAAAATCCAGATCTGATCCATATTTTGCACAAACAGTAAAGTTAAACCAAAGTTTACACACAGAAAACTACATTTAGATTTTAGAATTTAATTTGAAGACTAACCCAATGGGGTGAGGGTGACACCAAAGACAAAACAAGACTAATCTTAAGTGTAAAAATTTGAAGACATTTGTTTGTAATTAGTCTAATAATTGGTGCACATATGAATTATTTCTACTTTTATATGCATTATTTGATAAAAAAAGTGTGCAGTTGTAAAAACATTGTTTGCGTAGTATGAATAGTGAATGGCAGTTTTTCTTTTAACGCAACACGTACCTCGTTCTGAGATGAGGCTGGACCGGGAGCCAACGCATCCTGGCTGGATCCCGGAGCTCCGACCGGTGGAGCGGGAGGTCCGAGCAATGTTGGCGACGGTGCTGGTGCAGTGTGCTTCTTACTCTTCTTGGTCGTCTTCTTCTTCGGGGCCGGAGCGGGAGCCTCAGCAGTCGGTGCTACCACGGGTGCCGGAACTGTCGGTGCCAGTGCAGGGGGAGAGCTCACCGGAACTTGCGCCGGCGGTGTGCTCACTGGGGTCAAAGCAGGAGGTGTGGCCGCAGGAGGTGTGGCTGTTGGAGTTGTGGCAGTCGGAGGTGTGGCCGCTGGAGGTGTGACTGCAGGAGGTGTGGCTGCTGGAGGTGTGGCTGCTGGAGGTGTGGCAGCCGGAGGTGTAGCTGCTGGAGGTGTGGCAGCCGGAGGTGTAGCTGCTGGAGGTGTGGCAGACGGAGGTGTGGCTGCTGGAGGTGTGACCGCTGGAGGTGTAGCAGCCGGAGGTGTGGCAGACGGAGGTGTGGAGGCCGGGGGGTTGGTCGCTGGAGCTGGAGCGGCAGTTTTGGACGGAGGCGAAGCCGTGGGAGTTGATGCGGGGGTTGCGGTTGCAGCATTGTGGGAGGAAGCTGGTGGAGATGAGGTGGGAGAAGCAACCGGCGCCGGTGATTGAGGCTTAGAAGGGGTAGTGACTGGGGATGCAGAGGGAGTGGTGGTGGAGGCCGGAGGGGTCGTGGTGGGCGCCGCCGATGGAGACTGCCCTCCGACGGCGGCGACAACAACGGCGATGAGTGCGAAAGACAGAAGACTTTTCCGATCCATTGAGTTCTGTTGGTTTTTTATGAGAGGGAGAGTGAAAAGTGTGGGAGAAGGTTTATAAATATATAGGACAGGACCCTCTGCTTTCATCTGTCACTCAGGCAGCTATTGGTGTTGGGGAAGTGGGGTCCCTATCAGATGGGCCCCCACTAGCCGTTGGATCAACGAGTTTGGGTTAGGGTTCAGAAGCTTCGCATTTGGGGGCCCACCCAAATAAGTTTTTCCTCTTGCATTACCACTCTTTTATAATGTCACATATTCAAGGTTAAATTAAATTTTTAATCTTCATTTATAATTTCAACGAGATTTTCCTCCAAAACATTACGTGGAGAAAATATAAAATCAGAGCAGACATTAACACATGTGGATCATTATTTCTTCGTCTAGGACTCAAAAAAATAAATAAAATTTTTGGTATTTTTAATTGAAAGCAGAAAAATCCAACAATACTGGGAACTTTATCATCGGACACAATACATGAAAATCAAACTCTAAAAAATGAGTTGTTGAGAATGGAATTGGAAAAGAAGTACATTTTAATCGTTAATATAAAGCTTTACTTAGTTGCTAATTAGCGTCGGTGACATTATGGAAAAGGAGTTGATTTATTGGTAATTAATGGTAAGAGTTAACACGTTTAATAGAGAAAACAATAGAAGGCATAACTAAGTGATAAATAATAATAAAAATAAAATTGAATGAATGATACATAGGAGAGACGTTAAAGAGCATAATATATGAAAGAAGAAAAGGTTATTGATGTGGTTGGTGATTGGCATATATGCATGTATGAATGATGATTGAATGGTAGATTTGATGTATGATGTGGTGGTGATACAGCTGGGAAATAGTGGTGGAGCCATGGATGCATATTTGATGTATGATTGTATAACGGACCAATGAGTTTGAGCCACAAAGGATGTTGCCCAATAATTCTCCCTGGTGACATCACCGACACTTCTTCTTCACCCTTCTCATATTTTTTTAATATTTTTTACTCTCAGGATTTATTTTTTTTTAACTTTTAATGTCGGTTTCACCTGTAAAATTAAGCAAGAAATGTAGGTGTAGGACTATAGAATTGGATATTCAAAATTGTTAATAGAAAAAAATATTGATAATTTTAAATCTAGAATATTTAGTATAATCAATAATTCATGAACTTTTAATTTATATATATATATATATTATGTATTTTTTAATAAATATTAAAATTATCATTCTATTTTTTTTACTAATTATTAGCTTAATTCAATAATAAATATTATTTTTTATTTAACATTGATTATCCAAATTTTTTTAACTTACGTGATGCTCTAATAATATTAATATCAGTAGATCATTTCTTTATACATAATATTGGACTCAGATGACACTACAATAATAATATCAATACATTAAACGAGAGTTACACATTTTTAATAAGTTTAGTTTTTAATAGAATTTAATAATTTAATCTCATTTACATGAATTAGTTTAAAATTATAATTTCGAAGTCTAATTTTATAAAAGTGTAACAACTAAATTAATATTTTTATCAATGTGTAACTTTAGTTGTAATTTTTATTCTTTTAATATTTTATTACTCTTTATTTTTGGGTTTTTTTTTTATCATGATTGTTATCATTTATTATAACTGGTATCATCTTTTCATTGTTACATCCATCCTCGCAGTTATCATTATATCACCATTAACGTTGTTGATGTTATGCTTTATCATATATTTTGTTATTTTTATCAAGATCATGTCACCCTTTTATTTTATATACATTGAATAATTTCTATACTTAAATTCTACATAATTTCATCTATGATTGTTGTTAATTATATGTGTCAAAATAAGAGTTCATGATAATCATTTCAATGAAGATTCAAATTTTTAATTATACTATTTTGAGAAAAAAAAAATCTTATCTAATTGTCTTAAAAGTTGTTAAATAAAAACAAAGTACAGCCTATATATCATTTAATATAATATTTATTATTTCCCTCAAAGTTTTACTTAAATAATAATTTCTCGGTGATAAGTACTTTTAACATATAACGAACCATATTTATTTCCATAACAGACTTTTAATGAGATTTAATGATTATTTTATTATGCTGTACTTTATATCTAAACAGACAATAAATAGGATTTAAAAGAGTAGTAGGTAGTAGAGTAATTATATTTTATTTTTGACAGAAGGTATACCGAGAAAAGAGCATATAAAGTATATTTACGATAACTTTGTAAGAGTATTTTTTTTTCTTTTGAAAAAAAAAAGTAGCTATTGATATAGTAGTTTTTGTTAATGAAAGATTTATACTTTCAACCTATCATTTTATCTCATCCACTTTTATTACAAGACTAATTTCATTTCTCTTTTTTTACCTGATAATTGTTTTGATAGAAAATGAGTGCTGTACTTTCCATTGAAAGAATAAATTTTCTAGAAATATAATTAGATATTTTAGGATATGATCACTGAATCTTTGAGAAATATTGATGAGAAATATATTTGTAAATAATTCTTCAAAGCTTAAGTTAATAAAAACTATTGAAAATATTAAATATATGAATATTGGGTGGAAGAATTGAGTAAGTACTTTAATAAAATTAATTTATATTATACCTACAAATAAGATTTAGATAACTAAAAAAATATGGTTTTTACGAAATATTTAAATAGTAAATCATATCTATTGATTTAATACTCATGATTATTAGTTATGAATACATAACACTCACATAGAACAACTTTAAACTCGTTGTTGAGCATGAAGTTGAGAAGTTAGAAGCAATTATTGACATAACACCATAAGATCACACACTTAATTGTAACATTTTTTTTTCAATTTAATCAGATTATTACTATAATTATTTTTTGAGAAATACTTATTTTCTAATAACTTTTGATAAAAGAAGATATGAGGTAAATATTTTTACATTGTATTTTTTATTCTATTTTACATACATATTTGTTAATGACCTAGAGAGAAAGGAAAAATTCTTTTATCTACAAATCATTTATTTCTTATTACTACTACATTCTTTATATAATTGGTGAACCCATTTTGATTAAGGGACTAATATAGATGGTAAAAGACATACAAAGTTATCACTATTAGTTCTTATAGAATGATCAAGATTTTCGTATCAGAAATGAATGTCAAGATCAAAGGAGACATGTTTCTCGAAAAAGTGATGGAATTGACAATGATATTTATATTCCATCTTGTTCTCGATAAAACTACTATAATATAGAAAAGAGATTTGAAAAGTTTCACATCTTCATCTATTTAAGTTAATATTTTTTTTTATATACAATTGAAAAAATGGAAAATGAGAACAAATGTCATGTAGAATAATATCATATCAAAATTAAGACACAAATCACCTTTACAATATCATCAATATAATCTATTTTATTTTGTGTTATAAAGATTTTAATTAGTTTTGTATTGACTAATCGAAATTAATAAGTTTAAGTATGGTTGACAGAATAATACAATATGACATCATTTTAAATAATATTTACTTATTTAAATTTACAAGATTTAACCTTTAATTATTATATTTTTAAATCTTTATTTATTATTGACTTTTTACTCTTACAATTTTTTTATAGTATTTATTTGCCAATAAATTTTTAAAAAAAATGACAAATATTAAATTAAGAAATATAAATATATTAGCGAGATTTTATAAATAATAAATAAATAAAATAGATTAATATCTAACTAAAGATAAATTAAATAATATAAATATAAATAAATAAAAAATGATTAATATGTGACTAAAAATAAATTAAATAATATAAATATAAATAAATAAAAATAGATCACTGTATAGTTAGAAAGAAATATTAGAGAGGTGAAAAGAGGAGAACACAAAAAAATACAATTTCAATAAATCCTTATTTTATAACTCATTCTCTTTAATTATTTTATTTATTTATTTTGTTTTTAGTTACATTAGTCTATTTTTATTATATTATTTAATTTATTTTTAGTTATGTTCTAATTTATTTTTAGTTATGTACTAATTTATTTTTAGTTATGTACTAATTTATTTTATTTATTTATATTATTTAATTTATGCATCTTATTTATTTATATTTATATTGATCTTCAAATGTGCATCTTTTATATATATATATATATATATCCCCAAAAAAAATCTTAATATTATTAAATACAAATAGATAAGTCTTTTATTTTCGTTTTCTTATAATATTTTAAAAATAATGAAATATTTATATAATTCATAAATAACATAATTTTAATATATTTAATCTTTTATAAGTCTTATATTATTTTAATAAAATAATATTTATATAACTCATAAATAATATAATTTTAACACATTCTACCTTAAAAATATTGTATTATAAATTTTGAGGTAAAGAGAATATTATGAAAAGTTTGTTGGGTTGAAGCAATGAGAGAGAGGTGAGAGGTTGGAGTAGCATCATGGAGACTTGGAATTAGAGAACAGCAGAAAGGCAGAAGAATGAGCCAACAACTTCAGTGCTGCTCTCTCTATCTTCTTCATTGCTTCAGTCTGGGACTAATATGCAAAAAGAGATTCTTGAAGGACTTGTGTGGAATGTGGGGGTGGTTTGGTAAACCCAACATCACCTGCGGGAATAGGGCTTCTCAGAACATTTTGATACCCAAATGGAAGAGAAAGTTTGGCAGATTTAGAAGAAGTGGTAGTGAATCTTTTGTAATGTGTTAAGATCTTGTGATGAGAGGCAACAAATGGGAATTGTTAGTCTTTTGCAACTTCTCAGAGATCTAGTAACAATATGTAAAGTAATATGTAAAGTAATGGATAGTACTGCTCTAGTCGATGTGAGATCTCCATTATACCTCTTCACCTCTTTATGTGGGATAACATATTATGGGTGGTCCGATAGCAGATGACGTGATAAGCCCAACAAACACTCATTAGGATAGACTCAAAATGACTCTAATTTTCATATTACAAAACATACTTTAAACTTAACTCAACTCATAAAACCGACTCATAAGGTTCCTCACTCCAACAATTACTGATTTGTTGAGCTTAGAAGCATGGGAGGGAAACCCAAAGTGGAAAACCTAATGCAGACTCTCTTAACAGGATTACCACAAAATCAAGTTTAGTGAGCTGAATTTGAAGAGTGAGAGAGCCAAGAGAATTAACAGAGTTATGGGAGATGAAGGTGGAAAGATTCAAAAGAGAAAGCCTAATGAATAAGGAAGAAATCAGACAAAAATAAGTGTTGGGAGGCATTTGAAACAAGAAGGGAATTTAGAATTTTGGTCAAGGGATACAGAGAAATTATGAATATATATTATGAAATGTTGTTATTTTTAATTTATGAAATCTTCCAACAAACATAATATGCTTAGGACATGAAAGAGGTAGTTAAGGAGAGTTTGATGGATTGTTTAATGTTCATTAGCGATCAATATAGGTCTCGAAAGAGAAAGGGATTCAAGATCCATACTACGCGGCACAAATGGTTAACATACAGATGAACACAATGTGGCTTTTTGATTCGCCCAAGTCAATTTGGAATGATACACGTCGAGAAATGGAAGATTTTGTGGTCCAAAATAAAATTGATTCTATGATGTTGAGGAAGAAGAAGATGAAAACATGGTAATAGAGTTGAAAAATTATGAAAATTATATTGTTTAATATTTTGCCTATGTTTTTTGGATGGTGATGATGGTGTGTAAAAAATTAGGAAAAATGACCAAAATGATGTAATTTGGTAAAAAAAATACAAAAATAGGTAAATGCAATAAATATATATATATATATATATATATATATATATATATATATATATATATATGAACAAGTCATCATCAAATAGTATAATTTCAAATTTTCATAACAAAAGTCGTATTGTTAAAATGAATATTAAAACATATATAGCTAACAAAAATATAACTTTTACGTAAAAGTCGGATAAAAGTACTCATTTATTCGTATAATTTTAATTAAGTCTACTAATCTGCTTTAATTTTTTTTTATTTTTTTTAGTGTAAATCAAATACAAAGAAAGAATTTGTATTTAGAGTTGGTGACTTTAGTGTATTTTATTTGAACTAAGTTGTCATTCCAACTAACAAGGTTAAAATATTTTATAGCCTTATTATCAAAATGATAATTAATATTTTTAAATAAAAATATGTATGTAATAATTTATAAATTGTTTAAAAACTACATAATATAAAATTTTATTTGATAGTATACAATTTCAAAATATTATTTTTGTTTTATTTAAAAAATTATAAATAAAGTTGAAGAATTAAAACTTTTTTTTTTTTGACAAAAACCAAACTCACCCTAAATCAAATTATTTTTCTTTAATTTTTGTTAGAAGTGTAAGGAGTTGGATTGGACTAAACTTTATTTGTTTTTTATCATACTCAATCACCTCAACCAATCATAGATAAGAACAAATTGGATTGAACTATAACTTGTCACAAGTTTTTTTATAAAATTTGTAATTTCAAAATAAATTGTTAGACTTTTTAGAAAAATTATTTTGAAAATGACTACATAATTTAATATTTAAAAACTAAACAACTTCATATTTTAAAAATATATTTAATTAATAGATTAAATTGAAGAATAATTATATTACTATAATTATTAATAATACTATCATCTAATAATTCTGATTGTTTTATTTAGTTTCAGATAAAACATGCAAATCTTGTTAATTCCTAGAAAATCGAATTTAGATATGACCCAATAAAAAAATTACAAAAAAAACTTAGTTTCTTCTGTCTTCACATTTTTTACTTGTTGGATCCTATAACTGGTTAAGATAGCCGTTGCATTTGAAAGAGTCACGAAAATTGTTAAATAATTAAAAGGCAAAAACGTGACAAAGAATTTTTTTATTGAAAAACCAAGGCTATCCTCTAGCAAAATTTGTGAAATTTTGTCATACTTTCTGCAAATTTATTCCGTGTTGAAAATTTGTGTTGAAAAATTCACACAAGTACTTTCATGTGTTGTTTGCACCTTGCGAAGGAGGCACGTCCATAAACAAATCACAAAAAGAAGATATAGGGAAGAAAAGTCAGGACATTTTGTTTTCGGAAAACCGGTTATTTTCACTCTGGGTCTGGGTCTTACTACGCCTTATTCCTTGGGTCTTTTGGTCTGAAAATTTTACCAGACATTCTTCAATGTGTGTATTGAGTTTTGACTAAGATTTGAGCCCCAGATTCGTCCCACAAGATTTTCAATAAATTTTTTACTCATCACTGCCAGGGTTGAAAGGAAGGTTCGTTTGTGTGTAAAACTGTTTGATCTTTTTCCTAGGTGAATACTCATCCGTTTGACGTGAAATTTATCGCGTTTTGTCCCAAATTCAGTCCAGATTAATACGTGGAATTTTAGGAAAAAATTTATTTCGGAACAATTTTTCTGAAATTTTGTTAAAAACCAAGGCTATCCTCTAGCAAAATTTGTGAAATTTCGCCCTACTTTATGCAATTTTATTCTGTGCTAAAATATTACGATGAAAATTCACACAAGTACTTTAGTGCTGTTTGCACCCTGCGAAGGAGGCACGTCCATAAAAAAATCACAAAAATGAGATATAGGGAAGAAAAGCCAGGACATTTTGTTTTTGGAAAACCGGTTTTGTTCACTCTCGGTCTGGGTCTTACACAACCCTATTCCTTCGGTCTTTTGGTTTGAAAATTTTATCAGACATTCGTCATTGTGTGTATTGAGTTTTGGCTGAGATTTGAGCCCCAGATTCGTCCCACAAGATTTTCAATAAACTTTTTATTCATCACTGCCAGAGTTGAAAGGAAGGTTCGTTTGTGTGTGAAAGTTTTTGATCTTTTTCCTATATGAATACTCATCCGTTTGACGTGAAATTTGTCGCGTTTTGTTCTAAATTCAGTCCAGATTGTTACGTGGAATTTCAGGAAAAAAATATTCCGTGACAATTTTTCTGAAATTTTATGAAAAACCAAGGCTATCATCTAGCAAAATTTGTGAAATTTCGCCCTACTTTCTCCAATTTTATTTTGTGTTGAAAAATTGCGTTGAAACATTCATACAAGTACTTTCATGTGCTGTTTGGACCCTGCAAAGGAGGCACATCCATAAACAAATCACAAAAAGGAAATATAGGAAAGAAAAGCCAGGACATTTTGTTTTCGGAAAACCGGTTTTGTTCACTCTTGGTCTGGGTCTTACTACGCCCTATTCCTTTGGTCTTTTCATCTGAAAATTTTACCAGACATTCGTCATTGTGTGTATTGAATTTTGGCTGAGATTTGAGCCCCAGATTCGTCCCACAAGAATTTCAATAAATTTTTTATTCATCACAGCCAGGGTTGAAAGGAAGGTCCGCTTGTGTGTGAAACTGTTTGATCTTTTTCCTAGGTAAATACTCATCCGTTTGACGTGAAATTTGTCGCGTTTTGTCCCAAATTCAGTCCATATTCTTACGTGGAATTTCAGGAAAATATTATTCCGGGAGAATTTTTCTGAAATTTTATGAAAAACCAAGGCTATCCTCTAGCAAATTTTGTGAAATTTCGCCCTACTTTCTGCAACTTTATTCTGTGCTAAAAAATTGAGTTGAAAAATTCACACAACTACTTTCATGGGCTGTTTGCACCCTGCGAAGGAGGCAAGTCCATAAACAAATCACAAAAAGGAGATATAGGAAAGAAAAGCCAGGACATTTTGTTTTCGGAAAACCGGTTGTATTCACTCTAGGTCTGGGTCTACCTACCCCCTATTCCTTTGGTCTTTTGGTCTGAAAATTTTACCAAACATTCGTCATTGTGTGTATTGCGTTTTGGATGAGATTTGAGCCCCAGATTCGTCCCACAAGATTTTCAATAAATTTTTTATTCATCACTGCCAGGGTTGAAAGGAAGGTTCGTTTGTGTGTGAAACTGTTTGATTTTTTCCTAGGTGAATACTCATCCGTTTGACGTGAAATTTGTCGCGTTTTGTCCCAAATTCAGTCCAGATTCTTATGTGGAATTTCAGGAAAAAATTATTCAGGGACAATTTTTCTGAAATTTTGTGAAAAACCAAGGCTATGCCTCTAGCAAAATTTGTGAAATTTCGCTCTACTTTCTTCAATTTTTTTATGTGTCGAAAAATTACGATGAAAATTTACACAAGTACTTTCATGTGCTGTTTGCACCCTGCGAAGGAGGCACGTCCATAAACAAATCATAAAAATGAGATATAGGGAAGAAAAGCCAGGACATTTTGTTTTCGGAAAACCGGTTTTGTTCACTCTCGATTTGTGTCTTACTTCCCCCTATTCCTTTGGTTTTTAGTCTGACAATTTTATCAGACATTAGTCATTGTGTGAATTGAGTTCTGGCTGAGATTTGAGCCCCAGATTCGCCCCACAAGATTTTCAACAAATTTTTTATGCAACACTGTTAGGGTTGAAATGAAGGTTTGTTTGTGTGTGAAACTACTTGATCTTTTTTCTAGGTGAATACTCATCCGTTTGATGTGAAATTTGTCGCGTTTTTTCCCAAATTCAGTCCAGTTTCTTACGTGGAATTTCAGGAAACAATTATTCCGGGACAATTTTTCTGAAATTTTGTGAAAAATCAAGGCTACCATCCTCTAGCAAAATTTGTGAAATTTCGCCCTACTTTCTCCAATTTTATTTTGTGTTGAAAAATTGCGTTGAAAAATTCACACAAGTACTTTCATGTGCTATTTGCTCCCTAAGAAGGAGGCACGTCCGTAAACAAATCACAAAAATGAGATATAGGGAAGAAAAGCCAGGACATTTTGTTTTCGGAAAACCGGTTTTGTTCACTCTCGGTCTGTGTCTTACTACCCCCTATTCCTTTGGTCTTTTGGTCTGAAAATTTTACCAGACATTCCTCATTGTGTGTATTGAGTTTTGGCTGAGATTTGAGCCCTAGATTCGTCCCACAAGATTTTCAATAAATTTTTGATTTATCACTGCCAGGGTTGAAAGGAAGGTTCGTTTGTGTGTGAAACTGTTTGATCTTTTTCCTAGGTGAATACTCATCTGTTTGACGTGAAATTTGTCGCGTTTTGTCCCAAATTCAGTCCAGATTCTTACGTGGAATTTCAGGAAAAACTTATTCCGGGACAATTTTTCTGAAATTTTGTAAAAAACCAAGGCTATCCTTTAGCAAAATTTGTGAAATTTCGCCTTACTTTCTACAATTTTATTCTGTGTTGAAAAATTGCATTGAAACATTCATAGAAGTACATTCATGTCTTGTTTGCACCCTGCGAAGGAGGCACGTCCATAAACAAATCACAAAAAGGAGATATAGGGAAGAAAAGTCAGGACATTTTGTTTTCGAAAAACCGGTTTTGTTCACTCTCGGTCTGGGTTTTACTACCCCCTATTCCTTTGGTCTTTTGTTATGAAAATTTTATGATACATTCGTTCTTGTGTGTATTGAGTTTTGGCTGAGATTTGAGCCCCAAATTCGTCACACAAGATTTTCAATAAATTTTTGATTCATCACTGCAAGGATTGAAATGAAGGTTCGTTTGTGTGCGAAACTGTTTGATCTTTTTTCTAGGTGAATACTCATCTGTTTGACTTGAAATTTGTCGCGTTTTGTCCCAAATTCAGTCCAGATTCTTATGTGAAATTTAAGAAAAAAATTATTCCGGAACAATTTTTCTGAAATTTTGTGAAAAACCAAGGCTATCCCCTAGCAAAATTTGTGAAATTTCGCCCTACTTTCTCCAATTTTATTTTGTGTTGAAAAATTGCGTTGAAAAATTCACACAAGTACTTTCATGTGCTATTTGCTCCCTACGAAGGAGGCACGTCCGTAAACAAATCACAAAAATGAGATATAGGGAAGAAAAACCAGGACATTTTGTTTTCGGAAAACCGGTTTTGTTCACTCTTGGTCTGTGTCTTACTACCCCCTATTCCTTTGGTCTTTTGGTCTGAAAATTTTACTATACATTCCTCATTGTGTGTATTGAGTTTTGGCTGAGATTTGAGCCCTAGATTCGTCCCACAAGATTTTCAATAAATTTTTGATTCATCACTGCCAGAGTTGAAAGGAAGGTTCGTTTGTGTGTGAAACTGTTTGATCTTTTTCCTAGGTGAATACTCATCTGTTTGACGTGAAATTTGTCGCGTTTTGTCCCAAATTCAGTCCAGATTCTTACGTGGAATTTCAGGAAAAACTTATTCCGGGACAATTTTTCTGAAATTTTGTGAAAAACCAAGGCTATCCTCTAGCAAAATTTGTGAAATTTCGCCCTACTTTCTACAATTTTATTCTGTGTTGAAAAATTGCGTTGAAACATTCACACAAGTACTTTCATGTGTTGTTTGCACCCTGCGAAGGAGGCACGTCCATAAACAAATCACAAAAAGGAGATATAGGGAAGAAAAGTCAGGACATTTTGTTTTCGAAAAACCGGTTTTGTTCACTCTCGGTCTGGGTCTTACTACCCCCTATTCCTTTGGTCTTTTGTTCTGAAAATTTTATGAGACATTCGTTCTTGTGTGTATTGAGTTTTGGCTGAGATTTGAGCCCCAAATTCGTCACACAAGATTTTCAATAAATTTTTGATTCATCACTGCAAGGATTGAAACGAAAATTCGTTTGTGTGTGAAATTGTTTGATCTTTTTTCTAGGTGAATACTCATCTGTTTGACTTGAAATTTGTCGCGTTTTGTCCCAAATTCAGTCCAGATTCTTATGTGAAATTTAAGAAAAAAATTATTCCGGGACAATTTTTCTGGAATTTTGTGAAAAACTAAGGCTATCCTCTAGCAAAATTTGTGAAATTTCGCCCTACTTTCTCCAATTTTATTTTGTGTTGAAAAATTGCGTTGAAAAATTCACACAAGTACTTTCATGTGCTATTTGCTCCCTACGAAGGAGGCACGTCCATAAACAATTCACAAAAATGAGATATAGGGAAGAAAAGCCAGGACATTTTGTTTTCGGAAAACCGGTTTTGTTCACTCTCGGTCTGTGTCTTACTACGCCCTATTCCTTGGGTCTTTTGGTCTGAAAATTTTACCAGACATTCCTCATTGTGTGTATTGAGTTTTGGCTGAGATTTGAGCCATATATTCGTCCCACGAGATTTTCAATAAATTTTTGATTCATCACTGCCAGGGTTGAAAGGAAGGTTCGTTTGTGTGTGAAACTGTTTGATCTTTTTCCTAGGTGAATACTCATCTGTTTGACGTGAAATTTGTCGCGTTTTGTCCCAAATTCAGTCCAGATTCTTACGTGGAATTTCAGGAAAAACTTATTCCGGGACAATTTTTCTGAAATTTTGTGAAAAACCAAGGCTATCCTCTAGCAAAATTTGTGAAATTTCGCCCTACTTTCTACAATTTTATTCTGTGTTGAAAAATTGCATTGAAACATTCACACAAGTACTTTCATATGTTGTTTGCACCCTGCGAAGGAGGCACGTCCATAAACAAATCACAAAAAGGAGATACAGGGAAGAAAAGTCAGGACATTTTGTTTTCGAAAAACCGGTTTTGTTCACTCTCGGTCTGGGTCTTACCACCCCCTATTCCTTTGGTCTTTTGTTCTGAAAATTTTATGAGACATTCGTCCTTGTGTGTATTGAGTTTTGGCTGAGATTTGAGCCCCAAATTCGTCACACAAGATTTTCAATAAATTTTTGATTCATCACTGCAAGGATTGAAACGAAGGTTCGTTTGTGTGTGAAACTGTTTGATCTTTTTCCTAGGTAAATACTCATTGGTTTGACGTGAAATTTGTCGCGTTTTGTCCCATATTCAATCCAGATTCTTACGTGGAATTTCAGGAAAAAATTATTTCGGACAATTTTTCTGAAATTTTGTGAAAAACCTAGCAAAATTTGTGAAATTTCGCCCTACCTTCTGCAATTTTATTCTGTGTTGAAAAATTGCGTTATAAATCCTACATAAAATGCACACCGAACCATGACGTACCATTAACAATAAATCAGGAAATGGAGTTATGACTAAAAAATGCTAAGAATGTAATACTTTATTCTCACTTTGAACAATTTAATACTACCCCATTCTCACTAAACCAATTTAATAACATACAAACATACTTATTAGTCTCGAATCTGTTTTTTGTAGGGAGCGGGGCAGCCACATAGCGGTAATAGAATAGGAGAGAAGATAAATGGTAATTCAATCATCCAATGCCCTAATTTACAAGATTGTATAAAGGTTAACATATAATATTACAATTTAAAAAGCGGGTACAAAGATTGAGCCTGAACAGGAAGATCAGTTGGTAAATGTGAAAGCTTTCAATTAATAGTTCTGCTGCATTTCCGAAGCGTGTCAAAGACCAGCAGCAATGCAGTACTAAGGCAAAATACAGAGACCTACGAAAAACAGGTAATACAGTATTGAATTTGCTTTTACAGAGATACTGAATAAACCAATACTGCATATTGGGTAACTATTTATAAACATTATAGGACGAGCAGAAATTAAGAAAAGCAGAAATTGGAAAACAGAGCCATTCACTCACCTGGACATTATTTCAAAGGAGTTCAATCATCAGAAGTGCTCAAGGCAGCAACAACCGACCCTGTTGTTGCAAAGGTTGATGCTACATCATGATAGTCTTTCCATGAGGTTGTTACCTTCAGAGATGGGTATAACCAACTTTTGACAGAATCCACAAAGGAATTTGGATCCAAGTTCAAAATGGCTTCCCAATCAACCTGCAAACCTTGTGGGATACTTCCTGTGAACTCCATATTAGCAGCAAGGAACAAACCCAGCATGACTGCAAATCCGACAACAGCAGATCCTCTGGACAGTGGCATAAAATTATACCTGAAAAAGGGAGATAAATTTACGGAATGACTTAGACCAAAGATAGAAGAAAAAGATTTACATAATGGCTTCAAACGCTCCAAGAGGCTAGAGAATTTATGTATTATAAGGCCCTACCAGTAATATGTCATCCTTAATATTGCATCTCTCACATTTGCGAGCGCATCAAAGTCAGTAGACCCATAATTTTCACCACAGTAAGCATTGCGGAGAGCCTGAAAGATATCAAGATGGATACAAGGTAAATTGTTGAAATTCATCAAGCAACTTGAAAAGTAACTACATAGGTCAACCACGTTGTAATGATGGGACATGGATCATTGGTAAAGACTAAAACACACATCCTTTACAGGAGCTAGGGGTGGGATGAATTGAATTTTTAAAAATCCAATAAAATAGATTAGATTTGAAATTCAGATCCATTTAATTATATTAAGTTGGTTATTTTTTAAATTATTTGAATTTGGATTTAAATTAGTTTAAATCCACATCCATTTAATTTGGATACAAATGGCATTCAAACCAAGGCTATAATATCTAATAAATTCAGTTTTATTTGAACTAATTTAGTTGTTATATATATTTACTAAATAATTAAGATATCTTTCAAGATTAAATTATTAATTTTGAGAGATGGAGTATATAGAGTGACTAATAACACTATGGTTTAACATGATGATACTCGTATTCCTTGATTCTAATAGAAGTTTTTCCTTTTTTTCAAGTATTTTTCTTACAGCTAAATTATTTTTACTTATAAATATTTTTCTGATATTTTTTTTTATCAGGTGGCAATATGAACTGCCAGCAACACGGATACTGTTTGGTAGGTAGGCAACACAGGGACTGACCCAACAACAACCCAACCATGGTCCGAACCAAAGAGACACTTTGCAAATTGAGTAAAAAGTGTCTCAATCGAAACCAACAAAAAATTGTTTTGACCAAACAATTTTTTTGGACAAACATTGATTTTGGATTTTTTTAAATCCAAAAAAAATATCCAACAAATTTCTAATCCAAAAATATGTATTTTGGATTTGAAATGGATATGTTAAGATGAACATAAAGTAATTTGGATTTGAATATCTGGATTTTTTGCATGCCCGTATTAGAAGCAAGCCACATAAAGAGGCCCATAGGGTCATATATATATTGGCTAAAAATATATAATCGAAGTAGTTTGGTATAGTTATAACTATAACGTACATCCCATGCCATTGCCATTTCTGCATCATAATCCTCCCATCTAGCAGGTGTACAAGGTGTTCTAATTGCAAAGTCAAAACCATGCTCCTCCCTGAAAATGTTCACCATTCCCGCAATAAAATATACAGGTATGAACAGTTAAGAAACAAAAAAAGGAAAATGTGGAAGAAAATAACTTAAATTTTAACTGTATCAAGCTCACGTTTTTACAAGTGTTATCCTTGTTCCCTCAAGTTGTTTCCTGAAGCATTAACATCCAGAAATAAGTATTCAAAAAAATTATATGTTCCCAGGCACCATCTGCATCTTGCACACTTACCCTTCAAATGCAGTACTGTTGCACCACGTAGATGACCAGAAATCCTCACCAATAGCATTATAAAGATCAGAGACAGAATTGGCACGCGTGACCTGCAAATCAAATATTCAAGTGTTCATTTTCATAAAAGGGCAAACTAATGAAATATTATTATTATTATTGTTATTATTATTATTATTATTATTATTATTATTCAAACTTCGTTTAAAAAAATGAACATGTAAGAGTTATGAAGCATTTATCTTCAAAGATTAATAAATATTTAGAAATCCTTAAGCTTTAACAATTTAGAAAGGAAGTCCTATTCTATCAGTTAATTAAGGAAATCAAATTAAATCAACTAACAAAAATATTTAAGATTACATATTTAATAATTGATACAGATTTATGTCTTAAAATAACATTTTAAGCTTTAAGGATATTGGTTCCTAAGGCTGTGAAAGTCTATTTCAGTCATTAATGGGTCCTCGGATTAACTACATATGTAACAAGCTTGGTGTAGATGACTTATATGCTCAAGCTTGAGCAGGAGTGTTGAATCTATAGATACGTAATTGATGATATTAGGATCAATTAGATTGATTCCATAGTTATGTTATGGAGTAATTAAATATTATGTAAAAATGTTCTCTCTACTATAAATTGAGGAGATTTATTGTGGTCTAAACACACAGAATACATCATATGCATTCTCAGTTTCTCTCTTCTCAAAAGGTTGAAAAGCGAATGCAGGTGATAAAGTCCAATAATGGAGCCCGTTATTTTTCTCAAAATTTTGACAGCTTATGTTATTTTTCTGAAAATTTTGACAGCTTATGTAGATGCAGGCATTGAACATCAATTGATACCACTGTGCACTCCACAAAAATATGGTGTTGTGGAGTACAGAGTTTTTACGTAGTTGTGAATTGTGTGTTTGATCACACATGTAAAACCTTTATTTATAATCATTCAAATTAAAATATAGGGAAACCTAATAATGGAGAATATCCTAATCGCTAAGGCAAACCATATCTTTTATATGGAAAGAAATGTTCGAGTAATTATGGAAATGGCAAGCTATATTTACTCCATGATAAGGACTGCCAAATAAATTTTGGAAAGGAGGCTGCAAACACAGCAGTGTTTTAGCTAAACACAGAGTGACAACAAAAGCTTTGCAAAAGAAGACTCCATTTGAAGCATGCACAACTACAAACCAAAGCTAACAAATCTGGAGAAATTTGGTTGCCTATGTTTCTCTTGCATACCTCCAATAAAGAGGGACAAATTGGACAAGAAAGAAGAACCTGATAATGGAGAATATCCCTAATTGCTAAGGCAAATCATCCTTTTACATGGAAAGAAAAGCCCGAATAATTAAGGAAATGGCAAGGTATATTTACTCCATGATAAGGACTGCCAAAGAAATTTTGAACAGAGGCTGCAAACACAGCAGTGTTTTAGCTAAACAGAGTGCCAACAAAAAGCTTTGCAAAAGAAGACTCCATTTGAAGCATGGGACAACTACAAACCAAAGCTCAAATCTGAAGACATTTGGTTGCCTATGTTTCTCTTGCATACCTCCAATAAAGAGGAACAACTTGGACAAAAAATCAGAACCTGAAATTTGTGTACACTTTAACTCAACTTCAAAGTAATTGTTAGCAGGGATGTGAAATTTTTGGAATCAGAGAGTTGGAACTAGGAAGATGACATGAAGCCTGAATTTCAGGAGGAGAATAAAGATGTTGATGAAGAACCCATAAGAGGAACTAGATCACTTTCAGACACCTACCAAAGGTGCAATGTTGATGTCATGGGGCTGAAGAATATGAAAAAGGCGCAGCTGACCAAAAATGGATAAATGCAATGAAGAAGGAGCTCAAAATGATTACAAGAAATCAAACATGGGAGCTGGTGGACTGACCTCACCACAAGAAAGCCATTGGTGTCAAATGTGTTTATAGAACTGAACTCAATCCAGATGGTTCTACAAACAAAAAAATGGCAAGGCTTGTTGTCAATAGATATACTTCGGTTCTAGGGTTGATTTTTGAGACTTTTGCCCCGGTTTCCAGGCTAGAGGCAATAAGAATTTAGTTTTCTATTGCTGCACAAAAGGGCTGGATTATACATCAAATGAATGTGAAATCAACTTTTGAATGATACTTGGAGGAAGAAATTTTTGTTTAGCAACCTGAAGGGTTTGTTATTCAAGGGCAGGAGGAGAAAGTGTATCAACTAAGGAAAGCTTTGTATGTATCGTTGTCATGGTATAGCAGAATTGATTCCCACTTGGTGAACTTAGGCTTTAAAAATGTTTGAGCGAATCTACTGCATATGTCAAATTGATGGTGAAATACAAGTATCTCTATATATTGAAGATCTCTTAGTAAGAGTAGCAATGAGCAGATTGATAAGTTCAAGGAAAAATTGAAAGGTGTTTCTAAAATGAGAGGCCTTAAGGATGACATTCTATCTTGGTATGAAGGTCTATAAAAAACAGAATGAAATAATTTTTTGTCAAGAAAAATATGCAAATGAAGTTTTCAAGAAGTTTAACATGGAAGGGACCAAACCAGCTGCAACTCCAATGAATCAAAAGGGGCTTTTTGTAAGGAAGACAAAAAAGTGGATGACAAGCTATACAAGAGCCTTATAGACTGCCTAATGTATTCAAGTGCAACAAGGCCTAACATCTTGCATACAATAAACTTTATACTGTTGGATCATTGACTAGAGATATGACCAAATTATAGTGTACTAGTGAGAGCAAACCTATCCTTACAAACTGATTTTGTGAAGTTGAGTTAAGTTTAAAGTCCACTTTTAAGAAGATATCAGAACATATCCTAGCGAGATTTTTCTTGAACCTATTGTCTCATCCGCTATCAGGTCACTATTAGACCTCCGATATATATCTAGTCTTTTCTCAAGAATATTCCAGTCTTCTTGGCAACTCAGATAGTGATTGAGCTGGTGTGCTGATAATATGAAAAGTACTTTTGGTTATCATTTTAGCTTTGGTTCTGGATTTTTTCATGGCATTCAAAGAAGCAAGAAATCATAGCTCAATCCACAACAGAAGCAGAATATGTGGCTGCAACTGCTGCTGTTATCATGCTCTTCAGATCAAAAAGCTCAAGACAGATTTGCATATGAAACAACAGGACAGCACACATATATTTGTGGATAATCAAGCTGCAAGTTCAACTGCTAGTAATCCAGTTTTCCATGGCAAAACAATACACTTCAAGATAAAAGCTCTACTTTCTAAGGGGGAGGCACAGAGAGAAGGAGAAATGAAATTAATCTACTGCAAAACATAAAGAATAAAGTGCTCATATCCTAACAAGGTCACTTCCTAAAGCTAGATATGAATTCTTGAGGTAGAGGCTTAATGTATGCAGTTCCAGAGTAAGGAGGAACGTTGACAAGATGACTCATGAAACTGATTTTTTTTTTAAGTTGTTGCTAGTTTTTTGGACTCATGACTGTTTTTATGTTATCTCTTGGGAACTGTCTGATATGCTCTATTTATAGAGGATTTTTAGGCACTAAGTAGGAGTTATTTTCCTTTATTCTCTCACCTGTATAAATTATGCTGTTGATGGATCAATAAATTATTCTTCCGCACTCCATGTTTTTTAATATACAACAAAAATACACAAAAAAAGTAACATACAACCTACAAGTGTGAACTTTAATGTATGACCAGGCAAAACAAATAGCACAAGAAGCACATTACAGCCAGTACTAACGTGAGCAAAGAAAAGTAAAAGTTTTCCAAAGCAACCAATTGGGTTACAAGTCACAGCTGAGGCCTTTTGCATAGTAAATCAAGTCACAAGAAACAAGCACCAGATCTAAATCAACAATAAACAAATCACCTCATCCAGTTTCCCATCCTCGGAAAGACGAATGATATGATCTGTCTTGCTGTAGACATATGATTTCTCTTTTATGATAGTCTTTGCGATATCTAAAGTCCTGTGATGTTTAAAAAGAATGAGCCCAAATCCAGTCTACCAATACAGAACTTAAACAGGGTCTTTTTACCTTTCATAGTTAGGAAAGTAACGGACAACTTTGGCTTGTCCCAGGATCATGGGTGTGTGAGAACCAAATCCAGAATTAAACTCTTCACTGCAGTGCAAAGAAACCAATAAAATCCAAAACATGGGAAGCACTAATATGGTCTTCAAGAATACTTATAGCCCAAAGATGAAATACCTTAGCTTGTTCACCCACACAACAGGGTCACAAGGCTCAGAAATCTGTCTCCATCTAACTGCTATTGAATAAATATCTTTCCATGATATTGAACGGCTGGATGATCTATCATCTACAATGCCATGCGAAGGAGATGTTTCGGAAGTACTACTTGTGCTACAACCTGCACCTCCCCTATTCTGACTGGGCATATTAATTCTTTCCCTTCTCCTTGCCCTTTTGCCATTCTTTGAGCTTGAGTTGTTTTTATTAGAATATTTCCATTCCGTTTGAAGGGCACGCCAAGCCTTAGAGACCTTTTGTGCAATTTCAATAGCAGCAAATCCTGCCATACGATGCTGATAAATAAGGAAATATTAACAGAATTAGAGATAAAGACATAACATAGAAAAATTAACAATATGAGAATAATGACAACCATGGTTGGCTGCAAGTTGCTTTAAGTTAAGACATGAAAAGTAATAAAGGGATAATATAATAAGTCACAGATACATAGAATCAAGTACTGAAAAAATGATAATGAGTATGATCGTCTCAGATTGAAATTTAACGAAAATGTAATCTTTTGCAGTACTGAACATATATATTACTTTATAACAATATGAGAATAATGACAACCATGATCGGCTGCAAGTTGCTTTTAAGTTCAGACATGAAAAGTAATAAAGGGAAAATATAATAAGTTACAGATACTTAGAATGAAGTACTGAAAAAAAGATAATGAATATGATGCTGGTATCAGATTGAAATTTGAGACAATGTAATTTTTGCAGTACTGAACATATATATTTCTTTATAACAAGAAAAAACAAGCTTAATAAAGAGACCAAACACATTATTCATTTTTAAACCCAAGGCATTTGATAATACTTAACCCAAGTAGTAAATGACTACAAACCAGGCAGACGTTTCTTCAGAAAATATAATACATATTAAAAAACCAAAGAAGGGTGAATGGAGAATATTTGTTCAGTGTGAAAACACAGAAGCAACACTCACAAGTATGGTGCCTACCAATTTTTCTTTCTATAAAATTATTGTTTACTACTCCTAATGTAGGTGATCTTTCGGTAATAAAAATCTAAAAATATTCTCAACCAAGATATAATATAATCCATAGTTCTGGGACTATTTGGCACTGATAAATAACCAACATAAGAATAGTTATAGGACAATCATATGATGTTTACTTTATGAAAAAGTATGAATTACTTTTACGCTTTTCACAATTTCTGGGCGAAAAAAAAAAACTGTCTTGAGGACAGTTCTTGTCTTTCAACCAGAAAATAGCATCCTTTAACCATATCAATTTCAATGACAGATTACAGATAGTAAAATGCAAGTGGTAATAACCACTGGAAAGAAAATCAAGAGACCAGTTGTCATGATTTGTTATCCAAATGCTTGAATATTATGAAAATTAATAATTTTCATCAAACTGTCGTGCTCTCCAACATGCAGTCTAAATCCTAATTCTAAGAGTAAATTATATATTATATTAACACCCCCAAGGTTTTCTTATAATGCAATGACACCTCAGTTATTTTTTTAAAATTCTCACAAACCTCTCCTTTATTTTAAAAACATTACATTGTCTTCCTGGTTACATTACACGTGTACTAATGAATGTGGAGATGAGAATGATCTTTATTAGCTTTAATAAATAAAAATGTTTGTAAATCTAGAAAAGAACTTACTTGCATTGTATTTTCTTTCATTGTTAAATAGCTGCAAATAGCATTTTTTTTTATCTTAGGTTGTAATTGGGCCTATCTAGCTGAAAATGTACTAAGGGGTGCGGCATTTTGAAGGCAACCTAGCAAGGAACACATGGCAACAATCAAACCCAATATGAGCCATGAAATTCTCGACCAAAAAGAATATATGGCAAGAAAGTAGTAAGCTAAGCATGGAAAGTGTGACACTAGCATGGAAAGTGAAACAAGCACACAAAATATGGAATCCTACCCTTTGATCTAGATCTAGATTCAAAATTCAAATTGGATTTTCCCTCCTTTATTCATTGAATTTTTTTGCCATTGATGGATATATATAATCACTCCCTCGTAATTGTGAGATACTTGTAAGAGTGATCTTGAGCTTTGAGTCTTATCTTGAGCTCCTAGGAGTCAAGTGGTGATTCTACATGAAACTTATTATGGAGATGGAGAGCTCTCTTCCATCTCCTTAAGTCTTCTCCACCTTTTCCTTTTACTACTTGTCATTTTCATTTCTTCTTCTAGTTCCTCTTAATTGCCGCCATTTGTTTCTTATTCTAACTCAGTCATTGTCTTTTGTTAATTGTTTTAGTTCAATTGTTATATTCTTGTGCTTGTCTTGAAATTCTATAGTTCATAGAATCATTGATTCAAACTTTTAGCGACATTTAATTGTACTAAAGTGAAGATGAGATTCATACTTGTTACTTGAATTTGATTGCTTTTTGATATTATAAGTTCTAATACATATTTGATCTTTATCATGTACCCCTTAAGTCTTCCTTTTTCACATTACAAATGCACCCACTTAAGGGAAGTCATTGTAATGATGAGAAAAGTAGGGGGTGTAAGTATAATTTGAGAAAAGATCAGGTGATCTTGATGTAATTTACTCTAATTTTAACCCATGATATATTATTACTTCTGTTCAATCCTCAGTTTTCTCAGAATGTCTTTATTTGGGTACAATAAAACAGAAATCTACATCAAAGAAAAAGGCCACAAGAAGCTGCAGAAATTACGCAGATGAAAAATTAACATAGAAAATGCATTTTACATATTTTGATTATTTTCTTCTATAATTTGATATCACTTGACTCTTCAGAATATTTGTAATTGCCTGAAAGAATTTCCCCCCAGCCCCTATGAATTTATATTCAAATCTGTTCACGACTCAAATCCCAAATAAAATATTAGTCCTAAATTAAGGAAAAGATAAAAGAATAGTATCTATAATAACAGACAATTCCACGGCATGATATACTCAATGAATGCTGGATTTGTCACATGCACCTCTCTGCAGCAACTACCAAATCAAGGACAAGTTATCTACTAAAACCAAAGGTCCATCCTATATCTATTAAGACAGACAAAAAGTACAAATTCATTTGTTCACAAAAAAAAAAGCTGCAAAAGTATAAGTACCACCCACAGTAGAAAAAGGATACCAAGTAAAAGAAAGGAAAACAAAATGTGTAAAATTAATAAGCAACTGATACGGAGATGTTAACATGTGAACAAATAACTCTACCTGACGCCTGTTGGGTAGGAAACCAGGACAATCATATTGGATTTTCTTGCCAATGAAGTCTGCAGCCTGTATAAGAGCATTCTTCTGCTTTGTAAGAACTACTTCTTGCTTTCTAAGCTTTCCCTTTCTTAAAGACTCACGCAAAGGAGGTTGCCTGTAAACCTTTTCACATACATTCTTGGGATGTAACCTCTTGCACCAGTACTCCTGAATAGACATAATATCATAGAAATTAGAATCTAAGCAATACAAAACACATCTCCAACATAGAAGTAAAAGTTTATACGCTTCTGAAACCCACATAGAAACTTAAGTTATATGCAAACAAGTACGATGTACAAGTTTTCTGACATTCCGCAAGCATGACGATAGTAACATGTCTTGTAATTGTTTAGTTCAAACTAATAATCCTATCCCATAAAAAGTTTAGTTCGGCCAAATAAAGAGATGAGAAGTATCATAGAAAGGTAGAATAAATTCCATAACTTTACCTTAAAAAGTGGATCAATATCCCCATCAATGTCAAACCAGCAAAACTCACGGTTAAATTTTGAGGCGGTATAAAGAGCAATCTCTTTCTGCAAGAGGGGAAAAAGAGTTCGATGCTCATTATACAAGTAACATTAAATAAAAATTAATGGAAGATGTTAACATTCATTAACCAATACATAAGTTCATTCGCATAATGCCCAAAATGAATGTACAAAATTGGTCAATAAATTATCACAATAATCAAGAGAAAGCAAGTCTGGCAAGTGTTTCTCAATAAAGGTTCACATGAAATCTAAGTAACTAGAAGAACTAAAGCAGAAGAGGACAGCATATAAAATAATGTTAAAAGAACTTTGCAAGTTGACACTAGTAAGCTCTCGGTTTGTATGTTGAAAGGCAAGAATCTCTCACTCTAACCTAGTGCCTCCTTTGAAAATTTACTACTCATTAGTGTTGATAAAATATTTTATTGTAATTTAAAAAATTAAAGTATTCATTTTTTATATTATTTTAAAACAGTTTTTAAATATGTAACACGTTAGATTGTTACAAATGTTTATAACGTTTAAAAAAAAGTTGGTGGACATTTTGTTAATTTTTTTAACATTAGAAGCTTTGGTATCGGAACAATATATTTCCATTTTTTTAGTTCCGCACCTTCAGTTTTACTGGTGCATTGCCTAGGCCTATTATATAAAGAGCATTCCATTGAGCAGAAAAGGTACATACAACATTTCATTCACGTACAAATCATTGCCAGTTTTTTCTTCTAAATTATTTGGATATTTTATACTCTTTCAAAGAACATTGGTGTTCATAAGGTTAGGAGATCCTTCATTGTACTCAAATTTCTTTCTACCAGTCTAGTGGGACATTTTCTCTTTAAGGACATCATTCTACATGTGTCAACCCAGGTTTTATCTAATCTTTTACTCTCTAATATTTTTTATCATGTTTACCAAGAATAGAATAACCGCTTAGAATAAAGAAACAAATTATATTTGTGGAAAAGTGCAAAATCGTATTATTGTTTATTATAAGCATTGTCCATTTTATGCGAAACACTACTATTCTGACTTTCTCTTTTTAATCAGATTTTATTTTATCTTTTATTTCTAACAGCTCCCAGCTTTGTCAGATGACATTTTCACAAAGAGAGGTCTTAGTTTTCCTTTTCATAAATAAAATAGAATTAAGGGGGAAAAACAGAAGCTGTACAAATATAAAATTTTACAATATACAAACCTGGTAAAAGGCAAGGCACTGAAGCACAAACTTATCCATTGAGTCCAACTCCAAATCCAGAGCAGCATCATAATCCTTGACCTGAGATCAGAAATGAAGTTGCCAAGTGACTAATGTGAATCGGTATTTCTCCCAAAAAGTTAAAAGTAAAACCTTACCGCCTCTTTGTATTGTCCAACAGCATGGTAGCATGAAGCTCGCAAATATAAACACTCAACATTGGCACCATCAACGGTCAACCCTATTGACAAATCATTGATAGCCTTCCTGTCACAGTCAAACCCAATTTAAGTCAGAAACAAGATAAAGTAGCAGAACCTAAAATTCAAGACCAAAACATGTTAAAGCAGACCTTTGTTACGAAATATTTGAAAGCAATTTCCATGGAAATGTGGTTGCTACTATAAATTCAAAGCTACCAATAAATCATAACCATATGATCATGGCGCACATTGTCTCATACACAATTTATATCTCTAAAATCTTATATCGCAGACAAAGATGTAAGTCATTAACCATTGAATTGACCACTTAATTCTTGGATTCAAATGAACAATAAATACTGTACAAGTACTTTCTTTGAGACTTCAGGCACATTTACAACATAAATCTTCATTGAAGCACACCTTTACTGCCAACCAAAGTTTACAAATTCAAAAAGCATCTCACTATAAAGATCCCAGTTCAACCAATCTAGTAGTTGACATGGAAGATATCAACTAATCCTAGTTCCTGAAGCAGTATTCTCAACTTTATTCACTCCCTGAAAGATTTTGATAAAATGGGCCTACAGAGACTCAGAAGAAGAAAACGGAAATGTTTCAGGGAATTTATAGGATGGTCCTAGAATATTAGAAATAATATTTATAATATTATTTAGTTTATAGTTTTAATTTCTTAAAATGAGATGATGACACTTGTAGGATCATAATTTAGAAGATGCCATGTTTTTAGGTTATATAAATGTACTCTTCTTACCTGTAGAGAGGGGAGAAACAATAGCAGTGTTATCTTTTAGGGTCTTTTAGTTATAGTTTTTATGTATTTTAGAGTAGTTTAGTTCCTCCTATCAAATGGTGTTTTCATTGGCTTACCCACAACTGACACCACCATGGCAGAAAGCCTCCAAGCTATTGGCCAGAAATTTGATGCCATCTATCTCACACCACCCACACAGTCACTGCCTATAGAGTGGCCACCACAATTACTACCACCATCATATATCTCAAAAAATTCACAGACTTATCCATACCCACATTTATACTATCCACCACAGCATCCACAACAGCCTCCAGCTCACAGGGATTTCAACCACATCCACCAACATTTATATTACCCTCCACCACCACCACCACCACCACCACCACCATCACCATCACCATACAGTACAAATCTGCACCACCAACCCCACCACCTTCACCAAATGCCTTTATCCTCACAATACCACTAGTACTTGAATCCTTCCCCCACTTCAATGGCTGTGTCCACCACAGCCATAATGGCCACCACAACCATCAAGCCAACTAACCACCACAATGGCCACCGCCACTGTGGTCAACACAACTAAGTTTTTCATCACACCCTCCCCTTCCCTGTCAACTCCTCCATTGTGGGTCTTGGAGTCACAATAGCCACCACCACTTAATCTCCACTGACATTTTACGGTGACTTGTCCCACTAACTCCTCCCATGCATTTGCCCTCCAACCTTACCACGATGACCTGACCCATTCAGGCTTACCACAACGTTCACTTCTCAAACCACACACTTAATACTAAAACCACCTTTGAACAAAACACAACCTCCCCACAGACCATTCCACCTATAGTTGTTCCCCACCTTCATTATCCATCAACCCTAGCTTGCCCAGCTGACCCCCCTAATAACCATACCTGTCTCGCCCCAAACTTTAAAACAAAAACTAGCCATGACACAACCACCCACCCCTTTTCCAAAATCAATTCACCCATAAAAAATGCCACTTGTTCTCTCTTAATTGTGCCACACATCTCTCGTATTCTCACCCACCTTCGGCACGTAACTTTTGACCTTCCTTAGGAGTAATATTGCTTGCAACAAGTGGACTCCACATGCACAGATCATTCCATGTGCCTTCTATTTTTCCTACACCACTCAATATGAAGCCTATTCCTATTCCACCTATCATTCCTATCACTGCAACCAAATTTTCCCCTTCACCATCATCTAAGGACAGTCTTTTTCCTGAATACCTCACCTATTGCATGCAAGCCCAATACATATACCTCCCAACCAATTTACCCAACCAAATCCATGTGAAATCCATAATGGATTTCCCACCATCACACTTCCAACCATTCGTTTCCACTAATGCCCACCACTCTATCATAATTTTTTTTTTGTCATAAAACCTTGAGAACAAGGTTCTCATTCAACCCAGTGGCAATGATAAAATGGGCCTAGAGAGACTCAGAAGAAGAAAAAGGAAATGGTTCAAAGATTTAATAAGATGGTTCTAGAATGTTAAAAATAATATTTATTTTATAGTTTTAATTTCTTAAAATGAGATGATGACGCTTGTGGGGTCATAATTTAGTTGATGGCATGTTTTTAGGTTATATAAATGTACTCTTCTTACCTACAGATAGGGATAAAAATATCAATGTTATCTTTTAGTGTCTTTTACATATAGATTTTATGTATTTTAGAGCAGTTTAGTTCTTCGTATCAGATTTCATCATATTTCCAAGTTCTACCACCAAATTTTCTTCAATAACTACTTGTAGGTCTGCCACTATACCTCAAAGTTTGTGTTACTTGCATTCATGGACCCAATCATAATACTATTGAAAACTTGCAAGATACAGTGTCAAATAAATATTCAATCCCCAACTAATCAGCAGTTAAGGTTGTTTACATACCTATGTTCTCCCATTGCATGGAACAAAAGGCCACGCAAATGATAAGCTCTAGAAAACCTAACATCAGAACACAAACAATCAGCTGCTGATAAAGAGCAAAGTGGCATAAAGTACTTCAAGCTTTATAAACCAGTTACCAGCTAAAATACCTGCAATGCCAATGATACCATTTCATTAACAACAATTACCTTGCATCAATCTGCAAAATCTGACTTAGACATTCTTGAGCTTTTGTTGGCTTCGATATATCTTGATAGAACTGCCAAAAACCTCATGTTCAGAATAAATTTAGCAGCCAAAATCTTTTAAAATACAAGTTTTTCCTATAACATAAAATGAAAGGCCAAAAACTGGGCTAGCAACACACTGATAGATCCTGATTAACTACCAAAATCACACATTCAGAACAGGACTAGCAACAAATCATCAAACAGAAAGGCCATAAACCTATAACTTGAAAAAAAGGCATGAAAGATGTAACCTACTTTGTAGAGTTAAACCCATAAGTTACTAAAGGGAAAACGCAAATGCAAACTAAGTTACTAAGCTGACATTAAATGGAAACTTTAATTCAAGTTGAATGAGTTAGTATATGGGACAGAAATGTTATGAATGAAAGCAATGAGGAAACATATTATTAGAGACCAGAGAGCATCCGAGTATACAATAGATTACATTTCAAACCATAAAATAATATGCACACAGGTGACTCAGGATTTTCAGAATAAAGCTTTCAGCTAAGTTAATAACTAAATGTTCCACAATCTATCAGTACAATAAGGTTGATAGATACCTGAGTCAGGTGTGCCCATGCTTCAAGAAAATTTCTATCAATTTGAAGTGATTTTCAATGTGCATCCTCAGCTTTCTTATATTCACCAATTGAAGATAATGCTAAACCCTGTAAAAGACAGTGCTTCCTCAGATAAATAACAAAGATATATTTTCATGTGAAAGATGAGAAAACCAACATAGAGAGCTCATAATAAATGAGGACTAAAATGTTAAGACTCAGGACCCACCAAATACGTGTAGGCAGACTTATTATCCCTGTCTAGTTGCACACAGGCTAAAAGGTCTTCAACTGCAGCATCAAACTCTTTAAATTTAAAATTTACAATTCCTGCATTGAATTTTATGAAAAACATACGTTAGACATATATAAGTAGCATTACTCTATAGAAAGAAAATAATTAGATCAAGATTATCACAGCAATAATTTATAATCAAACAACAACTTGAAATTAACAGTGAGGTTGTAACTTGAAAACAAGATACAGGAGACAGGACATAATTATTAAGAAAGACTATTCGTTTCACATGAAACTAATGAAGTCTCTGTCTAGACTTCTAGGTGCTACCAACCACAAGATGCATGCATGAACCATCATTATAGAAGGAAGCACAAATAACTATTCCAGCATCAATCAGTTAGCCAAATAACAAAATGAAAAAGACTGTCAGAAAAGATACCTCTCTCATGTAAAATATCTGCTGAGTTGGTTTCAAACTCTAATGCCTTAGTTAAATCTTCAATAGCCTGAGATGTCCGGAAGCAGTTGTCAATGTCACATTATGAATTGTTATTTGTGCAATAAAATCATATATAATAAAAAATGATTTAAATGAGATCTTACTTAAGTCACTGAAAATTTCAATCACCTTCTTTTCAATGATAAATATAATAAGATCACTAGTTAAACAGAGCCATAACATGAATCTACAAAACTATTGACAACTGCACTAGTTTTGCTTAGCAAATAAATATTTGACCCAAGTGTTAATGCCTAAACCAAATCAAGTTTCACACCTTAGTTAAAATAAGTCAAAGCAAACAAAAGTATAAACCAAATATCATTTTCTATACCAGAAGAGATCCATTTCATTAAGGGTGAGTGTCAATGGACCATACCTAACATGAAGCATTGATTAACTAAAATACCCATTTAAAAAAAATTCCAATCAGTAATGTGATTTGGTTGAACTTCAAAAAAAATTACAAATACTAAGATGGAGTAAGCGAACCCACCTCAACAAACTCCCCCAAGGCTGCCCGAGCTTGACCTCTCCTCTTCCATGCCTCACCGGCTGAAGGATTAAATTGTATAGCCTGAGAAATACATGTGAAACTACTTATAAATAGAGGAGATACCCACATCTCGATGTACCTTTCAGAAAGTTTGCTCAAATTTAAATACCTTTGAAAAATCAGCTATAGCAGCATCAAGTTCTCTCTTGAATGCATATGCCGTCCCTCTACCAATCAGTGCTTCAGGATATGCTGGTTCCTCTTTCAGTATCTGAGTACACGATGAAGACAAGAGAAAGTTTGTCATTGATGATACAGAAAAAGAGGATAAGATAACAAGCACACATCAAAAGGAAACACAAGTATCTCTAAAAAAGTAAATATCATAAAAGGAAACGCCACCAATATCCCAATTGAAGCACTAACCTGGTCAAAAATGGCTATGGCATGAGCATATTTTCCTTCATTTACCTGCAAAACATCACAAAATCAATATGCTATCAAACAAATAAATACAGCAACACAGCAGTTGTGCAAACAAACCTCCGCTATTCCTCGTGAGAGCCCAAAATCTACACTTAAAGACTTAGTCTTTGAAATCCGAGCAACACAGAACTTCTTATTTTTCCTTGCATCACCATTTTTTTCATGGGGAAAAATAAACTTACTACTTGGCTTTCTAAGAATTTCAGCAATTTCACTCGAATCACTACTAGACTCACCCCTATTGGTAAATACTTTATCTTTATCACATGATTCTGACGTGTCACTTGAGTCATTACACGATTCAGAATTATAACTCAATTTATCAATAACGTCAGGGCTTCCATTTACTTGGCTGTCAGATTTATTAGACTCTCTATCTTCACTACTTAATTCATTTCTGGAATCAAAATCATCAGCAGACTTCGGCAAGATCGCAGATTTATCACTTGTATTGTCACATAATTCAGCTTGAGCACTCAACCTATCTTGATTCTCACCAATTTCAGTCAAACTCCCATTACTCATAGCATCTGATTCGGATTGTGGCGTGGACGATCCATTGGTTTCACACAATGCAATGCTGTCTTGCTTTGCTGTTGTCAAAAGCTCTTCGAGTTCTAGCAACAGCTTCAAATCTGCAGACTGATGCTGCGCGTGTTCATAACCTTGCTCTCATACTAACAGAGCATCTGCTTTCCTTCCCAAAGCAGAAACCGCACGACCTAGTTGAAATAATAAGCCGGTGCTAAGTTCAAAAGACAAAGCATTTGTCACTACGAATAACTAATAAATCCTTGAAAATAAAATTCCAAGTTCCTACGTGGTTCTTAACCTTCTATTCATCAACCAACTCTGTTATTCTGACAAGAATTTAAATCGCACTTCTCAAGATACAAACAATTGTTGAATGAATTTATAAGCAAGAGACCTTTGAGAATGTAGGCTTGAAGACGCGCGGGGTCAAGCTGAAGCGCTCGGTCGCAATCCTTAATTACGTGCTTGTGCAGCTCCAATTGGCTGTAACAGAAGGCTCTGTTACTGAAAGCAAGCACCAGAGAAAGATTGAATATCACATTATCACACGACGGAGAATTAATCGTAATTGCGATAAAAAAAAAAAAAAAAAAACGGAATCGGAGAGGTGCGAAGAAGAGTATGCGTACGCACCAGATATCTTGGATTGCACCAGACTGAGAAACGATCGAATCGAGGATTCGAATGGCCTTAGACCAGTCCTTGGAGCTGCACAGCCTAGCTAGCTGAGCTCGCTGAGAGGTCGCAGAAGCCATGGATGAAGAAGAGAAACGATGAACGCAGATCAGTAAGATAAACTTGTGTGTATTGTTTCTCCTTTCAGGTTGCAATGAAAAAGAAAGTTGGAGGTGGAGATGCAGCACGCAAGGGTAAAATGGTCTATGTGAAGCTTTGGAAATTAGAAGGAAGAAGAAGGTGGCAAGGAAGGAAGGGTGCAACAGGAGTGGATTTCGAATGACCGACGAAGTGCATGGCGCGTGACGTGCACGAATACCGAAAGGTATAGGCGGTTCAAAGCCTCGGGCCGTAACACAGCCCTGTAGTTGTTATACTGGAATTGGGTTTTGGGATTATGAAAAAATATTCTAATTTTAGATGCTTTAATTACTCCCAAGTTTTTTAGGATTCGGATTCCATGATGATTAAGGGAGTTACGCCTGGGATAAGTTCCATAAAATTAAAAATTCATTCTCATTTATGAAATTTGAGTTTTTTTTCATTTTTATTGAATATAAAATTTGTGTAGAATACTAATGTTTTAAATATTAATATATTTTTTTATAAAAAAAATCACAGAAAAATATACTATTAAATAATTATTATATATAATTGAAATTTAATTATAAATATAATTTTTTAAAAATATTTAAAGAAAAATGTCTGAAAATTTTGAGTAAACATATATGAAACGAGTTGAATGTTATAAGAGATAATACAAAACTGTGTAATGAAAGAAAACTTTTCTAAATGAAACGAATTAAAAACTAAAGGGAAAAAATGATAAGTTCTTTTAAGTTATTTTATACCGTTAAACACTCAAAATTGATATAATTTGATAGAATTAAGGTTTATTTTTTCTAAAATATAATACATTATTTGGAAAAAAAAATACGGAGGTAAAGAAAAATATACTGAAAGTGCGATAAAAATGAAAATACATTAGGAATTTCAATAAATTTTTTAAATCTAATGAATTGAACAGTTGAGAGAATAATAAATTATATAATAAAAAATGTCTTAAATGAAATAAAATAAAAAGGAAAGAAAATAGTGAAATGAAATAAAAAAAATATTAATAAAATAGTAAAAATAATTTTTTAGTAATTTTAAAAAATGGATAGAGACAAAATACTACTTAGATATTCATTATGGTCTCATAATTAATTAAATATGATAGATATATTCATATTCATACACGTATTGCATCAATACATATATCTCAATCAAAATAGTTTCAAAAAATATCCTTAAAATGAATTTATTTATCATCCCTTTGATTCATTCATGAGTTTAGGATCAATCTTTATGTTTATTTACTTTTCAATTTTAAGATCCAAATTTTCGTCTATCTTGACTAAAGTAAACTAATTATCAAATACATGTTTGCAAAACCATTCAAGTTCAGAGGAATGTGGATCCAACAATTATTATCAATTTGGTATAGTTTTTTGAAAAGTGAAAAAGGATGTTGAGAAGTCAAAACAAATATGCATTACTGACTCACAAATTCAACAAAAACGTATTTACAAAACTCGTGCTTTAGCGTCATTAATCATTATACTTATATTTTTCAATAGTCATTCTGTTCATTCATTTTCTCTATTCTCTCTACATTTTATTGTTGCAACAAAAATATAGAGTTGTTAGCAAATTGAAGCACCAATTAACATTGGATTGATAGTATTTTTTTTTTCATATGTAGAAGCAGGGACAAAACATAATAAGAATAAAGAGATTGATAAGCATGAACAAAAAGGGAAAAGAACAAAATATTGTGGAAAAGGAGTATGTGATGTAAAAGACAAATAATATGTATATAAGGAAAATAAACACAAAACAGAATTGATAATTATATCAAATTTCAACCCTCTGGGTAGAGAGCCCCTCAAGTTATGAGTATAAAAATTATACATGTCCAACTTTGAACACATGTTAAACATAGATTGTTATTAAGATATATTGATTTGTGAGTGTTATGTAAATGAGACGATATTGACTTTATTGATATAATGGAATCACATAGATGAAGTTATTCAGTTTGTGAGAGTTGAAGGAGGTTTGTTTGGCTATGTCTGAGGTTTAAAAAAACTGATCAGAGCAGATTAAATGGATTTATCCTGTCATATGAGATTATGAGATATTAAGATTGATTATGCGCATGAATAGTATGACAAGTGCAGGTCTCTAAATGTTAATTTCAATACACGAGTCTTCCGAAAGTAGAGTCGAGTGTCTGAGTATGTGAGTAGTCAGTAGAAATTCGACAGGAATAATGTAGATGATAAATGTGATAGACACTTGATGACTTTGTGAAAATTATGAGAATTTTATGAATTATGTGTGTTTTTTAAAATCAAATTTATATTAGAATTCTAAAAAATAGTTAGCTTACCCTGTAATTTGTTTTGTGTGTGTTTTCTTTAAATCTGTGATGATCGTGTTAATTTACACGGGAGCATATGAAGTTGTATGTGATAGAGCTCCTCGTTGAGCAGTCAGATGAACAAATGTTTTATTTGTATACTTTTATGTATATATTAAATCCCTACAAAGAATGATATCTTTTTGAGAAGTAGTATATGTTGTATATGTTAATTAGATATTGCATGCGTAATATATTAGCAAATATGGGTAAAAATAGGGATGTTGTTTGTACCGCCCTGGTGGTCGGGAGTGATGACGTGGCACCCTGCAACAGTATAGACGTGTTGGCAAGGCGCCAGGTTGGCAAGAGGAAAGGAAGTCGGGGGGCTCGTGTAGTCGCCAGTTGTTAAATTGGCGTGTTCCGATTTCCAGCTTACCAGAATCGGCGATCAGCAGGTTAAAGATGAAGTCGCCAGATGTAGATTCAGGCGACCTAGTCATTGGAGATCGCCAGAGCAAGCACATCGCCAAAGATGAAAGAGAAGCAGATTATGAAGGCGGCCGGCGAGACCACAGGGAAGGTGTATGAAGGCCCTAACTCGCCAGTTCCAGTAGAGATCGCACTCCCAAGTTAGCTATGCACTGGGCAGTACCATGCATAAGTAACTTAGCCTAAATGAGAGTGGAAGCAGCGCCAAGTCAAGGAGGCTCCAGATGATGGCACGTGTACGACTGGATGCGAGCCACGTGTCCAGGTTTGTAACTGCCAGGAGAGAGAAAACAGCCAGGTATATAAGAGTTCTCAACAAACTTTCTGAGGTACGCACGTTCAGTTCATACTCTTTACGCTTGCGAGTGATAGAGCTGACTGTGAGAGAGGATTTGCACGGTTCTTGTTCTCTTAGTATTTGGTGATACCGTCACTGACTTGAGCGTTGGAGTGCGATCGGCCGCAGCGGCGCCGCTCTGTTTCTTTGCAGGTTCTTGAGGTGGATCTCGAAGAGGAACGGAAGTGAGAAGCGGTGCGCACGTCGATCCTTTGACGAGGCAGTTTCCAGCGTTCCGGTCAACAGGCAGGATCATCAGGCGCCCACCGTGGGACCGTGTAAAACTTGCTCCCATCCACAGCGTGAGTTCTTGGAAGTTTTCGAAGTTTTCTACGTGGTTGTGTGCTGGTGCAACCATCGTTCGCTGTTTGCTTGAGTTTCGTTCGGTGAGTTCGCGTTTTGTACCGTTCGTTTGGCTTTTCGATCGATGGAGTGAGGTTTCCTGCTGTTTGCGCGTAATCTGTTTGGTGGAAGTTCGAGTTCTTTCGCTCGTTTGGTTGCTTGCAGGGAAGCGGTAGTTTCCGGTGAAGGTGTGGTTTTCTTTGAAGGTTGACGGTGTTCTTGAGTTTTCTTGCACGGTTTCGCACTGTTTTCTCCGATTGATCGCTGATTCGATCGTGGTTGAAGTGTTGTTCGTTGCATTCCTGTGATTTGCTGAAGTTCATGAGAAAAATGAGAAGCAATCGTTCAAGCCCCGTGGCGCCTGTCGCTGCTGAAGGCGACGCCGCCATGACCATGGCGCAGATGGCAGAGATGATGCGCTCCTTGCAGGCAACTGTGGAAGCCTCACGCGTAGAGCAGGCGAGGATACATGAGGACCTGGTTGCCTCTCGCGCCAGGAACGAGGAGCTCAGCAAGGTGACTGAGGAGCTGCGTCAAGCTCTTCGGGAGCAGCAAGGACGTTCTTCTGCTGAAGAGGTGGCGCCGTCGACGCCACCTCGTGTTTTCCCAATGCCTTTTGTTCAGGCGATTACTGACACGCCTATTCCCACGAGCGTAGTTCCGGTTAAGGCTGTCTTCATCGGCGTGGAGGATCCAGAGGGTCATCTGACCACGTTCCATACGCAGATGATGCTGTCGGGAGGGTCAGACGCCGTCTACTGCAAGATGTTCGTGAGTACGCTCCAGGGAACGGCGATGGAGTGGTTTGTGAGCCTGCCTAACGGCCACATAACCAATTTTCAACAGTTCTCGAAGATCTTTGTTGAGCAGTACATCGTGAATAAGGCACCGCCCAGGGTGTCTTATGATCTGTTTGATATAAGGCAGTACCAGGGAGAGTCCCTCAGAGACTACCTGAATCGCTTTGGGGCGCAGATGGTCAGATCGCCGGCCAAGGATGAAGAAATGCTGGTTTATGCCTTCAAGAAGGGCGTGCAGCCAGGACCATTCTGCGAGGCCTTGATCAGGGCTCACCCCGCGACGTTTGCTGAAGTCAGGCGACTTGCAGTGGCTCACATCGCCGACGAGAGTGAAGTCGCCGAGAAGAGAGGCAGCGTGGCTCCCGCCAGGCCACGCGCCCAGACCAGGATCCAGCCGCAGAGGGTGCTGGAAACAGCGGCGGCGGCCAGGAAGGACCAGAGGACTCGCCATCCTTACGACAGGAGGAACAAGGGAAGGAGCCAGGGGCGCCAGCAACCAGCACGCTGGGAATACAATCGCCCGCCTAAGCACAAGTTTGTCATGGGATTAGCGGATCTAATCGCCATTCCTAATATATCTGCTAGGTTGAAAGCGCCTGAGAAGGTGGGCGACAAGGTGCTGGGGTCAAAGCCGGACGCCTGGTGTGAGTTCCACCAATGTTTTGGCCACACTTTGGACTCGTGTCTGTCTTTGGGATATCAGCTCGACGATCTGGTTAAGAGCGGGTTCCTAAATGACTATCTGCTGGACAGGAGGACGGGGGGAGCGTCGAGTTCCCAGCCAGCAGGTGGAGAAGCCCAGCAACACGAGATGCCTATCCACGGGGAGATCCACACCATTGCAGGGGGCTTCTCAGGTGGTGGATGCACCGCATCGCAGAGGAAGAAGTACGCGCGATCGGTGATGACGGTTGATATGTTTGAAGATCACTCGCCGGAAGTGGACATTACGTTCACCAAGCAGGATCTTCGGGACGTTGTGCCCCATGACAACGATCCCATAGTTATTTTGTTGGTTACAGCGAGAAGGAAGGTCCACAGAGTTCTGGTGGACCAAGGAAGCTCGGCAGACGTGATGTTCTGGCCGACTTTCACGCAGTTGGAGTTGCCCCTTGACCAGCTAAGGCCCTATGGAGGGTGCCTATATGGGTTCGCTGGTGACCAGGTGGAGGTCAGGGGGTACATTGAGCTGAGAACCACGTTTACAGATGAGGCTGGTTCGAGGACGGAGAAAATCAAGTACCTCATCGTAAACGCTCCTTCAGCGTATAACATCCTGTTGGGGAGGCCCACGCTTAACAGGATAGGCGCCATTCCGTCGACTCGGCACATGAAGGTAAAGTTGCCGTCCATGGAAGGGGTGGTGATCACGATCAAGTCTGATCAGAAAGAAGCGAAAAGGTGCTATGAGAATAGCCTGAAAAACAAAAGATCAGTGAGTTATGTAACGACCACCCCACCTCCCGGTGTGAAACCCAGATCGACGGTAACAGAGGAGGCCGCCGGAAGAGATGTGGAGATGGTAGACGCTGAGCTAGGGGAGAGGAATGCTGGCCTGGAGGAGGAAGAGGCGCGGAATCGCCCTGAGGAGGCAAGGGAGCAGGGAATCGCCAGGGCGGTGATCGCCAGAGAATCCAGGCCTAAACCTGTCGAGCAGTGGCTCGAAAAGGAGATCGGAGGAAAAATCTTCAAGCTGGGAAGATCTCTGGAGGTCGAGCTCCAGGACCAGATCGCCGAGGTGATTGAGCGGCATCTGGACGCGTTTGCATGGTCCGCTTCGGACATGCCCGGGATTGATCCCGACTTCTTGTGCCATCATCTGGCGATGGACAATTTGGTGAGACCGGTGCGACAAAGGAGAAGAAAGTTCAACAAGGAGAGGAGGCAGGCGATCAGGGACGAGACACAGAAACTCCTCGCTGCAGGCCACATCAGGGAAGTCCAGTACCCCGAATGGTTGGCAAATGTCGTGCTGGTGAAGAAGAGTAACGGGAAATGGCGCATGTGCGTCGATTTCACCGACCTGAACAAAGCTTGCCCAAAGGATTCGTATCCTTTACCAAGCATTGATGCCCTAGTTGATAGTACTGCAAGGTGTAAGTTGCTGAGTTTCCTGGATGCCTTCTCAGGATATAATCAGATCAAGATGCATACCATGGATGAAGAGAAAACAGCCTTCATGACGGAGAGGTCGTGCTACTGCTATAAGGTGATGCCGTTTGGGCTGAAGAACGCGGGGGCCACGTACCAGAGGCTGATGGATCGAGTACTTGCACCAATGCTGGGAAGGAACGTGCAAGCTTACGTCGATGACATGGTCGTGACCTCGCAGGAAAAGAGCAAGCACGTTGCAGACTTGGAAGAATTATTCACGACGATCGCCAAGTTCAAGTTAAAGCTCAATCCGGAGAAATGCATTTTCGGCGTGGAGGCTGGAAAGTTTTTGGGTTTCCTCTTGATTGAAAGAGGAATAGAAGTCAACCCAGACAAGTGTGCCGCCATCTTGGCGATGAGGAGCCCAGCTACGGTGAAAGAAGTCCAGCAGCTAACAGGTCGGATGACAGCCCTATCTCGCTTCGTGTCAGCTAGCGGAGAAAAGGGGCATCCCTATTTTCAATGTCTGCGGCGCAATAATAAGTTTGTTTGGACGAAAGAGTGCGAGGAAGCTTTCGTCAAACTGAATGAGTATCTGGCGAGCCCGCCGGTTCTGTGCAAACCGCTGGTGGGAATCCCTCTCAGGTTGTATTTTGCTGTAACTGAGAGGGCGGTAAGTGCGGTGCTCGCCCAGGATCAAGATCAGGCTCAGAAGCCTATCTATTTTGTGAGCAAGGTGTTGCAGGGCCCAGAAACGAGATATCAGGCCCTGGAGAAGGCTGCACTGGCCGTGGTATTTTCGGCGAGGAGGTTGCGCCACTACTTCCATAGTTTCACAATACTGGTGATGACTGACCTGCCCATCCAGAAGGTCTTGAAGAAACCCGACGTTGCGGGAAGGATGGTGAAGTGGGCGGTAGAGTTGTCGGAGTTTGATATTAAATATGAGCCCCGAGGCCCGATCAAGGGGCAAATCTTTGCAGATTTCGTGGTCGAGCTCTCATCAGAGGCGACGCGGGTTGAAGGAGACGATTTCCATTGGGTACTTTCGGTGGATGGATCGTCGAACCAGCAGGGCAGCGGTGCTGGAGTCATATTGGAGGGACCCAACGGCGTGCTGATCGAACAATCTCTGAGGTTCGCTTTCAAAGCCAGCAACAATCAAGCAGAGTATGAGGCGCTGATCGCCGGAATTTTGCTGGCCAAGGAGATGGGAGCTAGGGTGCTGATGGCTAAGAGTGACTCGCTGCTGGTCACGGGGCAAGTAACAGGCGAGTTCCAGGCTAAAGATCCACAAATGGCGGCTTACTTGGCATACGTACAGGAATTGAAGAGTTCCTTTGCCTCCTTTGAAATAGTTCATGTGCCCAGAGAGCAGAATGCCCGAGCTGACTTGCTTGCTAAGCTCGCCAGCTCAGGCAAGGGGGTAGGCAGAGGACGGTGATTCAGGAAACTCTGAAGACGCCAAGGGCATTTGTAGTAGATCACCTGGTCCTTCAGATAAGCAAGTCGACGGAGAAAGCAGCGAGAAGCCATAAGTCCTTGACGCAAGAAACTCTGAGATCGCCGAGAATTAGAGCATGTCGAGGAGAGAAGGTGGATGTGATGCAGGTCTGCGCCACCCATGAGCCAGACACTTGGATAACACAGTACAAGCGGTGCCTGGCAGATGGCCTCCTCCCACTGGATCCGACAGAAGCTAGGAAGATAAAGAAAAACTCCAGCAAGTACACATTGATTGATGGCGATCTGTACAGGTTTGGGTTCACTCACCCACTCCTGGAATGCGTACACGGCGAGAAGTGCACGAGGATCATGGCAGAGCTCCACGAGGGTATATGCGGAAGCCACGTTGGGGGTCGAGCTCTGGCCGCGAGGACTCTCCGTGCAGGATACTACTGGCCATCGATGAGAGAAGATTGCAAGAAATATGCCCGGTGTTGCAAACAATGCCAGCAGCACGCCGATTGGCATAAGGCACCTCCCGAGGAGTTGAAGTCGATTTATAGCCCTTGGCCATTTCATACTTGGGGAATCGACATCTTGGGACCTTTCCCGCTGGCAATCAGGCAGATGAAGTACTTGGTGGTGGCGATTGAGTATTTCACCAAGTGGATTGAAGCAGAACCAGTGGCCCAGATCACCGCACACAAGATCGAAGGTTTCGTGTGGAAGAATATCGTGTGCCGGTTTGAAGTGCCCAAACGCCTGGTGTCGGATAATGGGACGCAGTTTGCAAGCCACCTGTTGAAGAAGCTTTGCGAAGGGGTGGGAATTCAACAAGTGTTTGCATCTGTCGAGCACCCTCAGACAAATGGCCAGGTGGAGTCATCTAATCGGGTGTTGTTGAGAGGTTTGAAGAGAAGGCTTGAGAAAGCCAAGGGAAGTTGGGCTGAGGAGGTGCCCCGTATAGTCTGGGCGTACCACACCACCGAGCAGTCAGGAACCCATGAGACCCCGTTCAGCTTGGTCTATGGGTGTGATGCCATGATTCCGGTGGAGATCTAGGAGAGCTCGCCGAGATTCCAGAACTTCGTAGAGGAAGACTCGAATGAAGAGAGAAGGCTGAACCTGGATCTACTGGATGAAGTCAGGGAAGAGGCGAGGTTGAAGGCTGAAGCCGTGAAGAGAAGGGTCGAACGAAGATACAACTCGAAGGTGATGCCAAGGCAGTTTAGAGAAGGCGACTTGGTGATGAGGAAGGCCCACCAGTACGAGATGGAGAATAAACTGTCACCCAAGTGGACTGGACCGTTCAGAATAACCGAGGCGCTCGGGAACGGAGCCTACCGCTTAGAGACGCTGGAAGGAGGGGCGATTCCTCGCACCTGGAACGCCACACACCTGAAGTTGTACTATAGTTAAGAGCTTTGTAAGTAAAGACAAACACAAAGTCATATTACAATGTCTCTGATGAAACAGTTTCAAGGGGGCACTCTTTTTTCCCTAAGGAGGGTTTTTAATGAGGCCACCCAATAAAAGAAGAGTTTTCGAAGTATAAGGCGTTTTCAGGTTGCATGTTTGCTTTTTTTCCAAGAGTTTTGAAGAAAGACCTTGTCGCTTGTATGTGATTTAAGGCAAGAAAAGATATATCGCATGCTTTCTAAAAAGGTTTTAAGTCCTCATCGTTTTTCGGCGATTGGAGGCGCCAGTTAAAGTTTTAAGTCCTCATCGTTTTTCGGCGATTGGAGGCACCAGTTAAAGTTTTTAAGTCCTCATCGTTTTTCGGCGATTGGAGGCACCAGTTAAAGTTTTTAAAGTCCTCATCGTTTTTCGGCGATTGGAGGCACCAGTTAAAGATTTAAAGTGCTCATCGTCTTTCGGCGGTCGGAGGCACCAGATGAAAGACCTCAACACCCTCGCGCATTTTGAAGCAAGATAAAGACCTCCTCGCCGTCGAGCGTGTGCAGGCGAGAAAGAGTAAAAGTCCTCCGTGTTTCTGGGGGCGAGAAGATGTAACCCCTGGGGCAATGTAGAGGCACCAGTGAAAAGTCCTCCGTGTTCCTGGGGGCGAGAAGATGTAACCCCTGGGGCAATGTAGAGGCGCCAGTAAAAAGTCCTCCGTGTTTCTGGGGGCGAGAAGATGTAACCCCTGGGGCAATGTAGAGGCGAGTTAAAGACCTTCTCGCCGATGAGCGAGTTCAGGCAAGTTAAAGACCTTCTCGCCGATGAGCGAGTTCAGGCGAGTTAAAGACCTTCTCGCCTACATGCGAGCTTAGGCAAGATAAAATCCTTCTCGTCTCGAACGAGTTCAGGTACGGTGCAGAGGGTGGAAGAAGTTTGGAAGGTGGCTAAGGTAGGTTCGAAGAGAACGCCTAGTCAACCGGTCTTTGTTTTGAAGTTCAGGGAGGTAAAGAAAGATCCCAAAAGGCGTCTCTGCCCCCATACAAAGAAACAATGGCCAAAGCATGAGGCTAGAAAGAAGCTGATGTCACCAAGAGTCCTTGGCGATCGGGAAGAGTTCAAACAGCGGCGAGAAGGTTAAAAGACCTGTTTGATGAAGCAGGTCGAGTGGAGCGTGTTTAAGCCAGCGATTGAGTTACAGTTCGTTGCTTGAAGGGTATTTTTACGATAAGGTTAATTGCCTTAAGGTTACGAATTGTTAAGTGTTTGTTGCTTAGGGCTGAAGTGATCCGAAGCGGTTAAGTCAAAGGTTGTACCTACCGTTCTCCTAAGTCATTTCTTTGAAATTAAACAAGCAAGGAAAGTTGAAGCGAGTGAAGAAGTTATAAAGGGAAAAGCGTAAACCTTTGTCATTAACAGGTAGCAATGAATAACAGTTTAGAGCATATGTACGAGGGGACATAAAAGTTTATTACAAGTTATATACAAGGGAAATCACAAAAGTAGCAGATGAAGAAGAGTTGATTAATCTTCAGCAGGAACGACTTTCCCATCCACCACCTCATTGTTCAGCGACACCATGCTGAGATCCAGGTCGGGGAATAGGCAAGCGAATTGTTCCCGCGCAGCTTCGAATCCAGCGGCCAGAATCTGAGCAGAGTTTAGCTTGAGTTCTTCAATTTGTTTCTGAAGTTCCTCAATCCGCCTCTTGAGGTCTTCAGTTTGCTCTTTCAGCTCTTCATTCTGTCGCTCCAGCTCTTCAACCTGTTTTTTAAGTTGTTCGTTGGTCTCTTGAGCCTGGAGAAGGTCTTCAGTAACCTTCTTGGATTCCGAGTGTGCTTGGGCCAACTCAGCAGCCACCTTTCCCTTCTCTTTGTTGGCCTCGACGAGATCAGCCATGGCGTCGTCCCTCGCCTTTTCCACTTGCCCAAGTAATTTCTCTCGGTCAATCGACCTCTGCTCCAATTTTTGCACCTTAGCGGCGTCAGCTTTCATGAGAGCCTCCAGGTCGACCGCCCTGGCGCGAAGAGGCACGATCTTGCTCTCCAGCTCGACCTTCTCTTGGGCAAGTTGATGCACTTTGTGGCGAAGGTCAGTGGCCTCCTTGCGCGCCAGCCTGAGCTCGGTGTTCATTGCATCCTCCACTCGGGAGTGTTCGATTTCTGCGAGCGTCAGGCTGAAAGACAACTTCTCCACCTCGACCCTCATGGTGCTGTTTTCGGTTTTGAGGTTGAAGAGGTCGTCTTGGAGCCTCCTGGTTGAGCCCTCCACGGCCCTGGTTATGATCGCCGGGATATCCTCTGCTATGGTCTTCAGCTTGGCAGTTAGAGGCTCCCACATCCTTGTGACCTCCAAAGGGAGGTTTGCGGCTTGGAGGGGCACCAGGTGGGCCTGTCGTGGGTTCTCGTCGCCACCTTCCTTAGCAGGTTCTTCAGTAGTTGCTTCCTGGCGTGGCGACGCAATCGGGGATTCGGTAATCAGAATCGGAGAGGTATGAGCAACCTCATCCCCGATTGGAGCATCTTCTGCAGCTGAAACGTTTGAAGGGGGCCCCCTCCAGCTGGCACATATGGCGTAGAGGCGCTTGGGGGGTCCTCCAGGAAGTTTGGCTCTTGGGCCTCAGCTGCAGGTGGTGCAGTGGCCAGTGGGACCGCTTGGACTGGTGAGGCAGGAGCCTGTGGTGTTGGCGATGATGGAGGAGGAGCAGGCGTCGAAGGAGGTGTGGATGTTGGAAGAGGAGGGGGAGCAGGCGGTGAAGAAGGTGCCACTCTCTTCCTCTTTGAAACCAAACCGTCTTCGGTGGCCTCATCATCTTCTTCCTCTTCCTCATGGATCACCTGAGGAGCTTTCCTCTTTGATCTCTTGAGGACCATTTTCTTGCGTTGGGCGGGTTCCTTGGGTGGTGATCGCCCTTGGACAATGGCTGTCTCCACCACCGAGTTGGGCACCGTTTGAGAACCTGTCGCCAACCCGTGGTTTCGGGCGAGCGCCTTCAGTTCAGCAAGCATGTTTTTGCCCAACATGTTGTCTGCATGGAACGAAAATGCATGGGTTAACTCAAGGAAAACAAATAAGTGCATAAGGTAATAAACAGCAAAGCAGATGACATGTGCAGGAAAGGTAAAACCAAAGTCTTGCGCATAACGCACAAGACGCCCAGAAACAGCTAAACAGAAGCAGTATCAAAGCAATAGTTTAATGTCCTAACCTATTCGAATTTCTAGCTGATCTTCATAGAATTCGAAGCATATCAAGGTGGTGGTAAGGAAAGTTATATTGGCGTCCGCCACCTTTTTCCAGAAGAGACAGAGGTCTCTGTCTAATGCTCCCATGCTGTCAGGACTTCTGGGCCTCCTGAAGCAGCTCTTGGACTCTTTCTTCCCCTTGTCCACCCAGTACAAGGGGAAGCCATCGAGAAGGGAGGCGTCCTTGTCGTTCGCACGCACTTGGACGAACTTCCCCTTCCAGTCCTTGTAAGATTGCTGGAAGATAGCAAAAATGGACCTCCCAGCAATTGCGTTCAAGCTGACCCACAGGCGGTCTCCTGGGTGCTTGGCTTCGAAGAGGAATAAGAACACGTCCACCGATGCGGGCAACCCCAGGTGGTCACACATCACTTGAAAAGCTCGAACAAACGCCCAGCTGTTGGGGTGGAGCTGGGCGGCAGCAATGTTGAGCTCGGTAAGAAGTTCCCTCTCGAATCGGGTGAAAGGGAACCTGAGCTTGACCTTCTTGAATAAAGTCATATAGACAAAGCAGAAGGGCCCGTCGGCGCTTACTTTGTCATCAGCACAAACAGGCAGATCGGGGGGGCAAGACAGCACCATCATCTTCTCGTCGTGCTCCTTGTGAAACGATTGATAGATTTCGTCCCCCTTTGTCAACCGCAAAACTGCTCCCGCAGTGTTCACAGAGGATGTCTCCCTCAGAAGGGTCGAGTTGGCCCAGGGATACAAAGTTTTGAAGTCTGGCAGAGGAACGGGGGCTCCTCCAGCGATAGATGGAGTTGCCTGGGCCAGGACAGGACGGGAAGATGCAGGCCTCTCAGCCTGCGAGGATGAAGCGCCACGAACTTGTGGTGGGTCGTGTGCTTGTGAAGGGAGATTTCGTGATGAAGGAGGAGGATTCGAGGTAATCTTTGTGCGAGTCATGGTGGCAGCTGCAAAGGAAGAAGAAAGGAAAAATGATCAGGGGGTTACAGAGGCTGACTCGATCATAGAAGGAAGGTGAAAAACGAACGAATGTAGGTTCGTTGCGACGATTGACGAAGCCCTAAGTTACGCAGAAGGAGAAATGGAAAAACAGCCCACAGCGTATGCACCAGGCAGTTATAGGATGATGCGAATCGGTTAAAATGCAAGGAAAACCAGCAGAGGAAGGAAAGTAAGTACCTTTTGATGATCAGGAAGACGATGAAGGTTGATGGTGATTCAGAATGCTGGAGAGCGCTGAGTGTTTTTCGCAGAAGGAAGTTAGAGCGTTCGTGAATGCGAGGGAAAGTGATGGAACAGTGCTGAGTGAAAATGGGTTTAAGGGTTTTTTCGAAATGGGTTTAGGAAGCGCAAACGGCAACTGAAGAGAGCCGTTGATGAAGCCATGCGTCAAGCGATGAGTGAGGGGTTTGGTGGAGCGTCAGAGCAGCAGAAGGTACAACCGCTTGGAATTCTGCGTCAGTGCCACGTAGACCGGTGTTGACGTGACTCTTTCAGTCTTTTCGCTAGACAAGTCTTCGCTTAAGACTGGGGGGCTTGTGTACCGCCCTGGTGGTCGGGAGTGATGACGTGGCACCCTGCAACAGTATAGGCGTGTTGGCAAGGCGCCAGGTTGGCAAGAGGAAAGGAAGTCGAGGGGCTCGTGTAGTCGTCAGTTGTTAAATTGGCGTGTTCCGATTTCCAGCTTACCAGAATCGGCGATCAGCAGGTTAAAAATGAAGTCGCCAGATGTAGATTCAGGCGACCTAGTCATTGGAGATCGCCAGAGCAAGCACATCGCCAAAGATGAAAGAGAAGTAGATTATGAAGGCAGCCGGCGAGACCACAGGGAAGGTGTATGAAGGCCTTAACTCGCCAGTTCCAGTAGAGATCGCACTCCCAAGTTAGCTATGCACTGGGCAGTACCATGCATAAGTAACTTAGCCAAAATGAGAGTGGAAGCAGCGCCAAGTCAAGGAGGCTCCAAAAGATGGCACGTGTACGACTGGATGCGAGCCACGTGTCCAGGTTTGTAACTGCCAGGAGAGAGAAAACAGCCAGGTATATAAGAGTTCTCAACAAACTTTCTGAGGTACGCACGTTCAGTTCATACCCTTTACGCTTGCGAGTGATAGATCTGACTGTGAGAGAGGATTTGCACGGTTCTTGTTCTCTTAGTATTTGGTGATACCGTCACTGACTTGAGCGTTGGAGTGCGATCGGCCGCAGCGGCGCCGCTCTGTTTCTTTGCAGGTTCTTGAGGTGGATCTCGAAGAGGAACGGAAGTGAGAAGCGGTGCGCACGTCGATCCTTTGACGAGGCAGTTTCCAGCGTTCCGGTCAACAGGCAGGATCATTGTTGAAGGTTGACTAATTCAAAAGTCAAAAGTGAGAATAAATTAGTGGTTAGTTTGTTGTGGGTACCACTATAAATAGAGTTTGTGTGTATACGTGCAAATGTGTGCATATAACAGAAAGTGTATTTTTCTCCCAGTTTTGTATTCTTCTGCTTCAGTTTGTTTAGCATTCTTTTTCATTTCTTTTCTCCAACAAACTGGTATCCAGAGCGTAGTTCAGATTCAAGGGCGTTCTTGTGGGTTGATCTACAATGGGACACACCAGCGCAACCTTACAGTCGAACCTTCTTGTTCTTGATGGCAAGAACTGGAATCGATGGAGTATCCAGATGAAAGCCATTTTCGGCTTTCAAGAAATCACGGAGATTGTTGAAAATGGCTACCCAGAACTTGCTACAGATGCAACAGAAGCACAGAGGGTGGCACACAAGGAAAACAAAAAGAAAGACTGCAAAGCCATGTGTCTTCTTCATCAGAGTGTCGACGATGCACACTTTGAGAAGATTGCAGAAGCAAAGACGTCACAGAAGGCATGGCAGATTCTGGAGAAATGTCATCAAGGAGCAGATCAATTGAAGAAGGTGCGTCTCCAAACTATGAGACGCCAGTATGAGTTGATGCAAATGGAGTCAAATGAAAAAATTGCTCAATTCTTTAATCGAATCCTCACTCTCACCAATGCTATGAAGGCATGTGGTGAAACAATGACTGATCAAGCGATTGTTGAGAAGGTATTACGGACCCTAACCCCTAACTTTGACCACATTGTTGTGGCCATTGAAGAATCCAGGAAACTTGAAGAACTGAAGGTTGAAGATCTTCAAGGCTCCCTCGAGGCACATGAGCAGAGGCTCATTGAAAGGTCCACTGAGAAACCTGTAGAACAGGTTCTGCAAGCCCAGACTTTGAGGAAAGGAGGCTACGATGGCAGGGGTGGATTTAGAAACCGAGGAAAGGGGAAAGATTACAGAGGAAAGGGCAGAAGTTCTCATCAAGAACAAGAAAAGTCTGATCAAGATCAAACAGAAATCTCCTCAAGGAGGGGAGGATCCAATTGGAAAGGAGGTAAGAAGAAAATAGATAGAAAGAGAATCAAATGTTTCAATTGCAATAAAATTGGACATTTTTCTTCTGAATGTCAAGCTCCCCCAAGTCAGTATGATCATCGCAGGAAACAGCATGATGAAGCTCATATGGCAAAAGAAGATATGAAAGATAACAGGGATGAAAGTCCTGTTCTGCTAATGGCGACAACAGTGCAGGAAGATTTGTGCTCGTTCGTTTCGGACCCGTCCGTTTTGTCTACGTCTGTAATGTTGCAGACGACAAATACTCAAGAAATTTGCAGTGAGGAAGTTTGGTATGCAGACTCTGGCTGTTCTAATCACATGACAGGCCATAGAGATTGGCTCATAAACTTTGATTCAAGTAAGAAAAGAAAAGTAAAGTTTGCTGATGATAGAATGATTCAAGCCGAAGGCATTGGAGATGTGATAATCAAGAGGAAGGATGGTGGGAATGCGTTGCTGTATGATGTGCTCTTTGTGCCTACCATGAGTAGCAATCTAATCAGCTTGGGACAACTATTGGAGAAAGGTTTCTCAATAGCCATGAAGCACGGATTCTTGGAAGTCCTTGATGCTGAAGAAAAGAAAATCATGAAGGCACCGCTTGCATCAAACAGAACTTTCCAGGTACACCTTAATGTTGTTGAAGCTCAATGCCTTAACTCCGAAATTCTATCTGATGATACTTGGTTGTGGCACATGAGGCTTGGTCATCTTAACTTCAAAGATCTTAGCCTCATGAAGTCCAAAGAAATGGTTCTTGGGCTTCCGTCTGTACACGTGCCTAAGAAAGTTTGTGATAGTTGCTTAATCAGTAAACAACCCAGATCATCATTCAGCAAGTATATTGCATCAAGAGCCAATAGTTTACTGCATGTGGTATATTCGGATGTGTGTGGTCCACTTGAGGTTCCGTCCTTAGGAGGGAACAAGTATTTTGTGACATTTGTAGATGATTTCAGCAGAAAATTGTGGCTTTATCTTATTAAGGCTAAAAATGAGGCGTTTCCCATTTTCAAATCCTTCAAGTGCTTAGTTGAGAAGCAGTCTGAAAAATCCATCAAAATACTGAGAACAGATGGTGGAGGTGAATTTACTTCCAGAGAATTTGATAATTTTTGCATGGAAAATGGGATTGTGCATGAGATAACAGCACCTTATACTCCTCAACATAATGGGGTGGCTGAGAGAAGAAACAGAACCATCCTAAACATGGTTAGGAGTATGCTGAAGAGTAAAAATCTGTCACACGAATTTTGGGAAGAAGCTGCAGCAACTGCAGTTTATGTGTTGAATCATTGTCCTACAAAGAGGCTGGAATTTAAGGTTCCAGAAGAGGTATGGACAGGGAAGAAGCCTTCAATCAGGCACTTCAGAGTTTTTGGTTCACTATGCTATAGGCATATTCCAGATCAAAAGAGAAGGAAGTTGGATGATAAAAGTGAACAAATGATCTTCGTTGGTTACAACTCCACGGGATCCTACAAGCTCTTCAATCCTAAGACACGGCAAGTAGTATTCAGCAGAGACGTGCATTTCATTGAGTCAAGCCTGTATTCGTCCGATCATAACCCAATGTTGCACGCGTCTGATCGTGAGAGATCGCATGCGTCCGGAAGTGGAAGCACGTACCCGTCTGTTCATGACATTATGTCTCCGTCCGATGCACCAGAGTCAGAGTCAAGGAGTTTGTTACCGTCCGATAGAGACGAACCCAGCACTGAGTCTCAAAGTGCAAATTCACCTGAGAGATGTATTCAAACAACACCCACCAGATCCAGAACTCTACCAGCAAGACTCAGAGATTGCGAAAATACATTCGATGATGCTGTCACTAACGAAGGAGAATTACTCCAGCACATTGCACTTCTTGCAAATGCAGAACCTGTCAGTATTGATGAAGCTTTAAAAAGCAAAATATGGAAGGAGGCTATGCATGAAGAATTGAAGTCGATAAAGAAGAATGAAACTTGGGAGTTGGTGAAACTTCCAGCTAATAAGATGCCTATCGATGTAAAATGGGTATTCAAAACTAAGTTGAATCCAGATGGAACTATTGCCAAATACAAGGCAAGACTAGTGGCAAGAGGATTTATGCAAACAGAAGGGATTGATTTCTCTGAAGTGTTTGCATCAGTCGCAAGATTGGAAACTGTTAGACTGGTTGTTGCTATTGCTACTTTGAAAAAATGGAATATGTGGCAGCTGGATGTTAAATCAGCATTCCTAAATGGACCTCTTGAAGAAGAAGTCTATGTTACTCAACCTCCAGGTTTTGTTATAGAAGGAAGTGAAGACAAGGTCTACAGACTGAGAAAAGCTTTGTATGGCTTAAGGCAAGCACCAAGAGCTTGGAATAAAAGGATTAATACTTTCCTTTCAAGTTCAGGCTTCAAGAAATGTAATGTAGAGCATGGTGTGTACATTAAAGCAATGGGTGGTGGAGGTATTCTATTCATTTGCCTTTATGTAGACGACCTGCTCATAACTGGCAGTAATACAGGAGATATTGAAGCTGTGAAGCAGTGCTTGAAGTCTGAATTTGAGATGACTGATTTAGGAAGGTTGTCATACTTCCTTGGCATTGAGTTCAAACAAGTTGATGGTGGACTGTTTATGCACCAAAAGAAATACATTCATGATGTATTAAAGAAATTCAATATGCTGGAATGCAATACTGCAGAGACGCCTGCAGAAGCAAATCTGAAACTTGATAATGGTGAACAGGAATCAGCAGTGGATGGTACTTTGTTTAGACAGATGATTGGCTGGTTGAGGTTTATTTGTCATACAAGGCCAGAGATTTCATACAGCGTTGGCTTGGTAAGTCGATTTATGAGTAATCCGAAGAAGTCGCATTTCATGGCAGCTAAACGTATTCTGAGATATTTGTGCGGCACACTTGATTTTGGAGTGCTTTACTCAAATCATTTAGAGAAAGTTGGGTTACAACTTGTAGCCTATTCTGACTCTGATTGGTGTGGGGATTTATTGGAGAGAAAGAGCACTATGGGTTATGTGTTTTTACTCTCTGGCTCTCCAATCTCATGGTGTTCCAAGAAGCAGGCTGTTATAGCCTTATCAACCTGTGAAGCAGAGTATATTGCTGCATGTCATGCTGCGTGCCAAGCTTTGTGGTCAGAATCGTTACTGGAAGAACTTAAGGTTGGCTTTGATGGCTATGTTGACTTGTTGATAGATAACAAATCTGCTATCAATTTAGCTAAGAATCCGGTTGCACATGGAAGGAGCAAGCACATAGAAACGAAGTATCACTTTCTGAGAGATCAAGTTGGAAAAGGGAAGATCAGACTGAAGCATTGCAAAACAGATTTACAAATTGCAGATATAATGACTAAGTCATTAAGAGCTGATAGATTCAGAGAGCTTAGAAGACTACTGAATGTTGTTTGTCTTTAAATGTTTTTTTTTTAGATTTTGAATTAGGGGAGAGTGTTGAAGGTTGACTAATTCAAAAGTCAAAAGTGAGAATAAATTAGTGGTTAGTTTGTTGTGGGTACCACTATAAATAGAGTTTGTGTGTATACGTGCAAATGTGTGCATATAACAAAAAGTGTATTTTTCTCCCAGTTTTGTATTCTTCTGCTTCAGTTTGTTTAGCATTCTTTTTCATTTCTTTTCTCCAACAGATGTTACATTTATTGTAACATGCACTAATAATTAATTCAGTGTGAAAGTGAGGAGTAATAAAGTTAATTTCTCCTTGCAATATGTTCTTGCGATCTTTAACCAAAAACGCACATGACTTTGAAGTCCACATTTGATAGATAATGCAATTATCTAGTTATATATAAAGCGATGATAAACATCAATTGTTGTCGAGCTAGGTAATAGTAGCTTGTGACCCAAGTTGGAGGGCACTAAGGTGATGAAAGAAGCAATATTAGAGTAAGAAGAAAATCTTGCCTTATTTAATGTTTCTTATCCTTAGATATAATAGATATAAGTGTGATTGAATTGTGATTCCTTGTTACGATTGTCACCGACGGTCATTGAGCCTGTGTCAGAGAGTAGTGTATCTATGGTGGAAGAGAGAAGTTAGGAGCATCGATAGAGATGGTGAAAAATGGGGTTGAAGGTTATTTCAAACCATAAGTCATTTTACATAAATTTTGAAACTCATGGTATTTTACGGAGGTTCTTAAACTCATAGTATTTATCAGGGGGTTCTGAAATACTTCTCCAAAGATTTTATAAAATCTCAAAAAAACATGTTTAGGGTTTAGGATTTAAGATTTAGCATGGAAAACTACAACTAAATAATTAATTGTTATATTAACTAAATTTATAAACTATTTTAGATATATCGATATTTAAAATAATTTTTATTATTAATCTATAAATTAATTTTCAAATTAATATTTAATTAATTATTAAAATTTTAACTATTAATTAATTTAAATTATAAAATTATGACTAAAATCTTGATAACTACTTAAATATCAATTTATAAATTCATTTATAAATTTTATTAGTAATAAAAATTACTACCAATAATTTTTTTAATCTCTAAAATAGGATATAATTTAATTAATATTTTTCCATGAAATTTATTTTTATTTACTGATGTTGTCTATCATAATTTTTTTTTTAAATCATAATTTAAAATTAACTTACACATAAATTCATTTATAACAATTCTTAAATATAATTTTTAAAATTGAAATTTTTTATGTTTAATATATATGTATATAATAGAGAAAATTATTTTATTATAAATTTTTATTTTTTATTCCAAAATTCTTGATTAAAGAGTTATTCGAAGTGTTAGAATTTTTATCCTGTAATTTATGGAGTAACATTAGTTGAGGAAACAGCTCCCTGAAAAATTGATGTGGTTTTGGTTGCCAGAAGCTCAAAAGTTGTGCCACTTGCTTCTTCTTCAAAACTCCTTATTTCGTTTTCAGACAATGAAGGTGCAAAGAAGAGACTGTTGTAAAAAGATATGAGGCCAATAATGTACAGACACATAGTAGCAGAAATTATTAATGGCAGGCTATTAATAGTGAGACCATTAATGGACGCCAAACTCAAAGGACCATTAAAGTCAAATCCCAATTTTCTTGTCATTTTCAATACACCATCACCTATTCAAAGAAAGTTAACGGCTTAACTTTGAAAATTATCTTTCATTACATAAATTAAGTCCTTCATCTTTCTTTACCTTAGGGAATTATCTTAATTTGTATATTTCATGAAAATATATTTAGAAATCTAAGTCGGTTTGAACCATCTTATTTTAAATTTATAAGTTAAAATTAAAATTAAAAAAATTGAAGTTATTATTACCAAAACATTTTTCAGTTTTTTAAACTTAAAAGCTTATTTTCAACTAGATTTGTTTTTAGTAATTTTTTCAAAAGATATTTTTGTTTCAAACTACTTTTGTCTAATAGAAAACATTTTGTCGGATATTCTGTCATTTCATTTTCTATTTTTTAATGAATAGGTACAAAAATGTAATATTATTGTTGTCTTAATTTTATTCTGAATAGTAATATAAAAATAATTCTTAAAGTTAATTACTTGTTTTTATTATATTTATATATATATATATATAATTTTAAACATTGAAATAATATAAAATATCTATAATTGTTTGCAAATGTAAGAAATGATAAAATTCATGTTTTAGACAATCAAATAATACTTTAATTAATATAATATTATTAAATGTATTATTAATTATTGTTATATAATAGGTTTGTTTAATTAAAATCTCAAATTTTTTTCTTATTGATGTAATCTTTTCTTTAAATAAATTTTAAAACTATGTGAATTTTAATTTTAATTTAATTTTATAAAATATAATTTATATCTATTTATTTTCTATTAATTGATTTTATAATTGACTTCTTTTGCGAGAATGGGTATATATATGAATAATATTATAGTGATGAGACAATAATTATAATAAAATTTAATTAAAATAAAATTTAAATAACTTTTAATATCATTTTATAAAGAAAAATTTATGTTTAACTTAATATCACATTATTAATTTATAAAATAAATTTTATATTCTCTTATATATTATAAATTAGTCTTATTTGTAATATACATAGAATCTTAAATAAATAATAATATATAGTTATGTATAAAAGGGATTTCTCATTATAACTATTTTTTTATATACATAAATGTTTTTTAATTCTAACATTATTTAATATATCTCATATTATTAATATGATGAAGTATTTTGTCATTTTATATAAATTATTTAAAAAATAAAATTATTTTTTAATTTTTTAAATTAATATTAATGTACAATTTTTATATTCTTTACCATTCTCTTAATTCCTTATTTCAAGACAACAAAGGAAGAAAGAGAGAGCATGAGAGCATACTCTTACATGTTTCCACACCAAATCTCACATATCAAATAAAATAACATTAATTTTCAATCACTCTCTTCACTCAATTTCAAGTAACTATATTATTTGGTAAAATCATTATTTTTTTGTATCTACCATCAAGTGAATCATAATCTTAATGTGAACATCATCACACTCTCCAATCCCAACACTACCAATAAAAGAAGAGAATTTTTTGGACGAAAAATATAACTTAAACCGAAGAAGAAAAAAAATTGTTTAATCAATTCAAGATTTTTCTTTTACATATTATTTTTTGTTTTTCAATTTCGACTCATCCAAAATTATTTTTATTTGTATGTTAAAATTCATTCATCCTGAAAGTTAAATAAATAAAAAAATACAGTTCCAAAATCATTTCTATTTTTATGTTAAATTTCTTTCATCATAAATAAAAAAAAAATGCATATACACATGGTCTCCGATACTCGTAATAATGTGGATGAAAAGTTGGTTTCTGTTATCCATTAGAAATGTTGTGTTTTACTTTATACCAGCAATAATGGAAGTTAAGGCCAGACAAGTTCAAGGAGTCACGTTTCATTGTTATTTACTAAAAATAAATAAATAAATAAATAAAATAAATAAATATATATATATATATATATATATATATATAAAATAGAAAGTTTCTTATTTGTTTAGTTCTGTTTGTCCTTATTGAAAGCTACCTATATTTTAAAGACTTGTTTTTAAAAACTGATTGACTCGGTTTCTTTTTTCAAATAGAAAAAAAAATGAGTTAAACATACATGGTTGAAATTAATTTAATTATGTTAATTAGTTTTAAAAATAATGTTAATTTATTTTATAATATAATATTTTATAACCGTGTGTAGCTTAAAGTTTTGTAGCCCTCATCTATACACACGTGTGTAGCTTATAACTAACCTATTTTATAGCTATCATCACGTTATTTGCATTCATAACAACAAAAACTGTTTCTTTTCTTCTTTTACATCGGTTACCCCTTTTTATTTAATGCTTTTTTTCATTATATGTCATTCTATTTATAAAAGAGGATTATATGCTGAGAGCACTAGATTATAATTAAAAAGATAAATATTTTTTTTAAATGACGTAATTTTGAAGAAACAAAGTTTCTTTCACAGTAAATCATTCTATAATCGTTTTTTAAATAAAATATTATATTATAATAAAACAATAATTTATTAGATATTTAGGTTTAAGTGAATGAAATTGTTGTTAATATATTATTGTTTTTTTTTTTTTAAATTACATTGCTCAAATCATATTTATAAATTGATATATTTTAATGTGTTAAAGTAACATTTTCCTCTAGAAATAAAGTTATTTGTAAGTATTTTTAGTTTAGAAACATTTATTTTCAAACTGTTTCAAGTCGAGTAAGGATAACATGATTTAATAAAATATAAATAGTAAAATTAAAGGGACATATATCTTGTAATAAATCCACTAAATAAAGATTTAAAAAAAACCCACAAAATAATAATAAATGGAAAGAAACAAGCAAACATTACATAATGATGACAAACTTTGACAAAATGTTTATACAAATTCACTTTTTACATAACTTCGGCATACATGGTTATATAACTTTTTATAGTTTATCTAATTCTCTGTTAAAAATTGAATTGCCTATTTGATTCTTACAATTATAATATTTTTTGTTACAATAATTTTTTTATTTAGATTTCAACGTGGGGACTTACAAAAATAAAAATAACATGTACATTGAAAAGATAAAAAAAAATATACGAATAATGTAGAAACTATTATTAAATATAAAAGCTAAACGATAATTTGTTCATAATCATAAAAAAGACAAACGAGTAACTAAACCTAGATTTAAAACATTTTATAACAGTTGAAACGTACTGCACTGGTTCCTTTTCTCGCTGTTCATAGTTCATCAACCTTCCACGCACCACGGCGACATTGACATTTGATTCCCACTACTACAGAGTTTCTAACTCTACGGTTCATACAACAAAGTGAACAAAAATAAAATAAAATAAAAAACGAAGCACACTTCACATACACACACAGAGAGATTCCAATTTCCGACGGAGTCAAGTGGATCATTCATCAGGTGTTCACCTTCTTGCTTCAATCTCGAGGTGAATGTGTTCGAGCAGCACCGGAATAACGATATCCGGCGAGCTTAACTGCGGCAAATGGCCATCGGTGGCAATAACCTCCACGATGGAGTTAGCAGCAATGTTTTGGTGGAGGAACTCCGAGATCACCACCGGAACCGCCATGTCTTTCTCGGCCTGTATGATGTGGCAGGGGACACTGACAAGACTCAGAATGTGTCTCATGTCGCTTTGGAATATCGTCCGCGACACCATCAGCCCTATGTCGGGCCTCATGTTGAACAGCGTCCGACTAAACTCCTGCACCGCCACAGACTCCAAGTCTCCGCCCACAGCCAGCGGAGCAAACCCATAGCACCACGCTTTGTAATTGGCCGACATAGCATCGAACAGCTGGTTCAGCTCTTCCTGCTCAAATCCTCCATAGTAATCCACGTCGTTCAAATACCTTCCCCGAAAAGGAGAACAAATAATTGAAAATCAGTATAAAGAGTACTCATAAACTATTCTTTATCCAGTGACTACTATTCACAATTATATATATATACCTGGGGGAAGCGCCGACCATAACGAGCTTGGTGAAGAGATCTGGGCGAGCAATGGAAGCAATAGCACCAATCATTCCGGAAACAGAGTGGCCAACGAAAATGCAAGATTCAATTTGGAGCTCTTCTAAAATGGCAAGCAAATCAGAGGCGTAACCTTCTAAGGTGGAGTAACGCTCGAAATCGAAGTAGTCAGGGTTAGTGGTACCCGCGCCCATGTTGTCGTAGAGAACGACACGGTAATCATGGACAAGATAAGGTACAAAGTGTTTCCAAACAGATTGATCCGTGCCAAAGCCGTGACCCAGAACGATGTAATCGGTGCCTGATCCCAAAATTTTCACGTTATGAGCTTCCGCTGCTATCCCCATTCCTCCTTCTTCCTCTCTGTTATCACTTTTGCTTAGTTACCGACCACGACCACGACCACCGTGTGAAAGCACGACTTTCGGGATTCCACGTTCGCCGCCCTTTATTGTATTCGGATTTCCACGGGGAACTAGTGGCACCACATATACAGATATACAATAATTATCTTGCAAGAACTTCACTCCGAATAGATAAACTGCGATTTTATTGGTCACCAAAAAGAAGATTCGGGATTTCTAGTTGTTCGCTGGATGAGAAATCGAGTGGACAAAAATGTCCCCAATTTAGAAAGGAAAACTGCCCACCCTATCCTGAATTAAATTCAACACAGATAAGTAATATTTTAAAACATTGTATTTGAGTTTTATTTTTATAATTAAAAAAAAATAAAAAATTATTATATTTATAAATTATTTTTTTTAGTCACATGCATGCTATTTTTATTTTGTTGTGGTTACTTTAAGTTTAAATAAAAGAGTTGAAAAAATTCAAAGTGGTGCTGAGGTACAAATTGAATTTTAAAGAGTCAACAGTCTATTAATCCATCACTGAAAAATGTAAAAAAAATGAAGTTAAATCCATCCATTTAATTTTACAAGTCATTAATAATATCTATACTATTTGTCAAAATCCAATAAATTCTTCTACCAGGGACCAAAATTAATTCAATAAGTTTTTTCATATTTTTCTTGAATTTACCTTTTTTTTAAAATTCAAAAATACCCATTTAAATTTATTTTACAAAATTTAGTTTGACTCTTTGCCAAAACAAATTGTTTAGAAGATATTTTCATTTTTTTTATTATTATGGATAGAATTCGTGAAATTTTGTTAATGGGGGTGGATTGGATATCCATGAACATTATTAAAGGATGGATTGATTTAATGTTTTATTAAATAAATAGAATCTGTAGTTATTTTGTATGGATCAAAATCAAATAATGAAATCTAATATATTATAATTTTGAATTTTGTTTTAATTCATTTAATTTTTTGGTCATATTTTAAAACAGCTGTAACAAACCAGTTTGGGTCACTTTTTTAAAAAAAATAGATCCAAAATAAAATGTGAATTTTTAAAATTTAATTACATGAGTGAAACTAATTTTAATTTTTAGATAATGATTTTATGTAAAATAATTTTCTTGTTTTTTTAAATTATTATTATTTTAAAAAATGAGTCTATTTAATCTAACTCATTTGAACTAAAAATGAAGCAGAGTAATCAAAGTAGTTTGATTTAATTTAGGTTATACATTTTTTAAGATACAACTCATTTTAAGAGTTTTTGTCCAATCTATTTAGAGAGCTATATGAACAAATAAATAAATAATTCTTAAAAGTGGACTATGTGAGTTATTATGGTTTAAAAATATTCTTTAAATACATTATATATTAAATATTTTGTGTACTTAGTATGTAGATGATGAGCTTTTTTTAGTGTGTTATCAAGATATTGATGTTCTATAATATATTACTCTGAGAAGTCGAGGTTTTATGGTGCATTACTTGAGTGTCCAAGATACTGAGCTTTAACTCTAACATCAAATTAAAAATTTAAAAACGAATTAACATGAACTACACAGTAAGCAATCTACAAATCATGATAAACAATAGTTGAACCTAATTAATGATAAACAATAGTTGAACCTAATCTAATTATATGTACAATATTAGAGACTAAAAATAAATGAATATTGAAAATATAAAGTTAATAAATTTCTGTCTTTATTATATACAAATAAAAAATAATTTCAACGTCAAAGTAATAATAAATACCTTTATTAAGTGCTCAACACAAAAGACCCAAATATTAAAGATCTAAAGACCAATATCCAAACACATGGAAAAAAAATGCACAAAGAAAAAACCGATCCTACAAAAAATTTACGAAAACATCAATAACACATTTCCCAATATACTTTTTATTTCTCACTAAACTTTACAAACCCAAATTTTGTTATGTATCACAATTAGCTTTTCTTGTTGTAACTTTTTTAAAATTTAGTAAAAAACGTAAAATGTTTTAAAAATATATGCTCTAGACAGCTCCTCTTCCATTTGGTAAAGGTAGATACTTCACAAAAATATAACACAAAAAATATAATGATTTCATTAACAGAATAAAATTAAGATACATTTTCTGACTTTACTCCTCTCTCTTTTTTCCGGTTTTTACTTTCTGCATCTTTTTCAACCTACATCCTTGTAATTTTCAAAATATTTTTTTTTAAAATAACTTATGAATTATCTGTTTTAATTTATTTTTTCAAAACACATTTTTTGGAATTTATAAAATATATTCTAAACACATCTTTTGGAACAGAATAAAGTTCTTAGAATAAAAAAGTTTAAATAATTTTTTTTGAAATACATTAAAGAAGAAACTTTTCAGAATAGAATTTTGAGAATGTAAATTTTTGAAATGTGTTTTGTACAATGAAATATACATTTGAGTTCATGTGTTTCTTTCTTAAATGTGTTTTCTAGCAGGAGTAATAGCCTCCAAATTAATGGGAACTTGACATTTTCGTTGCAAACATCATGGGCATCAAACCCACAGAGAGAGACTCGAGTGCAGCTGGTCAAAGCCAAGTTAACACGTTTTGCGACCTGGTCATGATTTTTGTCCAGCTGATTGTGACCAGAGAGGAAAAGAAGACAACTAAGTAAGAAAATGAAACCTTAAAACTTAGCAAGGAAAACAAAAAGAGGTACACTTACTATTAATGTTTTTCTTATTTTATTTCACTTATTAACAATTAATAAGAAAAAAATACAAGTATTTGAGCACCCGACCTTACTTTTTGAACTGTTTTTTTTTTTTTTTTTTTTTTACATTATAGCAATGGAAAAAAGATAGAATTTAGTTACTTTTTTGTTGTTGAAATTATGATTAATTAAAAATTATATAACCACGTTACAAGATGTTAAGCATAGAGACCACGGCATCCCTCCCGTGTGTCCAGTTCTAAACTGGGCAGTAGAGCACATGTCTTTATCAGAATATAGACATTTTGGTTCTAACGCAAAAGGTGCCCTCTTCTTTAGGTTACCTTTAAAAAAATAGAAAAATTAAATAGCAAAAATAATAAAATAGTTGGATAAAGATAAAAATATATTCTAAGGTATATATATCAAGATATTTTAGTTTGAAGCAAGAAAGATAATAAGCTAGGTGTTAAAACAAATTATAAATTTATTGGTAGGACCGCACGATCTAGACCATGTCTCGGATCCGGTCATTATATCGACCGACATCACATAGCCAATTACGTTTAAACAAAATTAGTGAGTCTAGTCAACAATCAAGAGCTAAGTAATACACATTTAAACATGATCCAACTCTTTAATCCGACTCAATAAGAATAAGAAAGACTCATCAAAATAATATAAATAGCACAGATTCCAAAAACTAGGTACGTCATTATACAATACTGAGAATACCGAGTGTCGAATATTAAATCTAACTTGAGCGTTGAAGTGTCTTATGCAAGTACCATCCAAGTCTGGACTACGTGAAGACCGATGAGTAGAGCGAACAGAGAAGATGAAGAAATTTGTTTGAAGTAAAAACCAACCGACCAGAAAAGTAAGCAAATGAACAATTTCAATAGTTCTCTAGACCCTAATCTCGTTCGAGAACAACAAATATTTTGAAAGTGAATGTATAAATTAAATAAACTTTAAGTTTAATTTAATAATTTTAACATCCATTCATAAAATAAAATTGTTACTACCTGCTCTTATTTTTAATTAATATTCATTAGTATCATGAATAAAGTATTAAAAAGTGTAACAAATGGATCTATCAGATCGTTTTCTATGAAGAAGCTTAGGACCCTCGTCTTGTCTTCACTATGACGAGTTGATTAGAAAGCTGTTTTGAATGGACTAGAATACAAGTAAACTTAACTGATTTGTCATCCCAATTTTATAGGAGGGTGGAGAGGAAGAAGAAAAATAAATTGGATGAGGTGTGCATGGATAAGAATAAAGGAAGTTTGGGGTTTAAACATTTATGACTCTACTGGTAAAAAACTGTGGTGGAGCATTAAAACAAAGGAGATTTGTTGTGGGAATAAAGTACTTAAAAATGTGAAGAAGGAAGGTATACACATGCATGGTGGACTAATGTGACTCCTTCAAATACGAACACAAAAGGACTAGTTCGTTTTAACTTTATGTAACAGCAAAATATAAATTTGTTAAGTGTTTTCTTATTTTGAAGGAGAAGTTGAATTAGAAAGTAATAGAATATGATAATCTATATATTTTTCTTCTACTAAAGCCCACAAAATGAGTATAGTTAGACGATTTTTTTTGTCCTAAATTAAACTGTAATTTAATAAATATATTTTTATATTTAATATATTTTTATCATTTTTATTCTCTTCAAGTAGAACAAAATGTCTTGGTCTTGTTAGCTTGACATAGAGTTCCATGTAGCAAACAAAAATTTATTAGGCCCATTAAACCATATCAAATCACCTATTTTGACATCTTAACTACCCTTACATGCATGATTTCATCTACACTATCATCCTTGTTATCAGCACCATCACTTCCACCTTTATTTTTATCATCATTGTATTTTTGTCAAATAATATTATAATGTCATTTTTATCGTGATAATCATATCATCAATTTTATTATTATTATTATTATTATTATTATTATTATTATTATTATTATTATTATTATTATTATTATTATTATTATTATTATTATTATTAACGTTCTTGTTATCCTAAATATTGGATTCATAGTTCACCTTTCTCTTATTACCAGATAAATGTAAACGTTTTTTTATTCTAAATTAATTTTAAACAAGTTATAATTTTTTTATCAGTAAAAAATAAATAAAATAAAAAAGAAACATTTTACCAGTGTTTCAATTCTTATATAGAAACACTCAAATCAAATTCCTTAACATTCAACCAACTGAAAATCTAACAAACACTACAATACATTAACTAAATTGACATAGATAAGACAATTGACATGAACACAATAAAATCCAATTACATTAACCTTCCAAAGAATCACATTCTCAAGAAAGAAGACAAAATATTCCAACAACTAAACAAATTCTTTGTCAGTAAGGAGAAGTAAGTCAAACACCCAAGAGCCATAAACATCAAGTTGTGAGAAAGATACGGAAGCCGAAAAACCTGCACAAAAACACACCAGAACTTCCAAACCTGGACAAAATGTTAAACATGAATCACCAAACATCAATTTCTCAAATACCTCATACAACATAAAGGTTCCAAACACCAATCCGAATAAAAGAAATCCGCCAATTTTTCCTTTACCGTAACTCAAGACCAAGTCTTCCTTTGTAGCACAGTAAAAACCTCAACTAGATAAACTCGATCGTTCTTAAAAACAACTTTATTCCTATGATTCCAAATTTTACCTATAATACCAATCCCCCCAACAACTTAAAGTGAAATTGTGCATCACAATGTAAAATCGAAGAAAACTCCAACCACTCGAGACACAACTCTCGAATTCTCCAAGAAATCCTACACTCAAAGAAGAGATGACTTACTGTCTCCTCTTCCACACTATCCAATAATCTCATTCCTTCTAAAAAAGTAGACTGCCTAGAGTCAATGACTTTATCCAACACTCTTTTCAACCTTGAGAAAAGACTTTTAAAAACAATTTTATACACACATCCAATCAAGGAAATCGTTCTAAAGTTATTTAAAAGTTACGGGTTCACAAGACAATAGAAATAAATGAAACATTAGTTCCTTTCGACCAACTATCCCCACTACAAAATTTTGTATTGCCCTCAAAACATCTTCTTTTATAATATAAAAAAATTATTAAGCAAAAATTAAATCATCCGGCCCAAGACTTTTACAACCGTCGCAATTCCAAATAAATTCTAAATAAATTATAAATGTAAGGAAATACATTTTTTTTCCTTTCCTTTTATCTTTAAGGAAATACATTTTTTTTCCTTTCCTTTTATCTTTAAGGAAATACATTTTTTTTCCTTTCCTTTCCTTTAAGGAAATACATTTTTTTTCCTTTCCTTTTATCTTTATATGTATTAAAAGGTGTTGTAACAATTAAGAATAAGAATAAAATTATTCTAATAACAGAATAAAATAGCAACAAGATATTGTGAGAATCTAATTCATTTAACTGAATACAACGCTGAGTTGTTTTAAATTGTTTGACATTTTTTACAATTTTTATAAATAAAACAAAAAAAAGTTGAAAATCATTTCATAAGATTGAGTAAAATTTAATATTCACTTTTTAACAAGAAAATAAAATACATATTATTATTTGAAGCTTCCCATTATCAATAAAAATAACAACTTAACCCGGTTTAGATCACATTTACAGTCCCATTCTTTTTTGCCATCGGTAACTACCACTTTAAGTATATATATTTTTTTAAATGTGGTCAATTTCTTGGTAAAAGCAATGGAGGGTAAAGACGCCATTGCTAGTACTAACAAAGTAGAAGCTTATTGAAGTTAAAGATGAACGTAATCTGCAGTTTGAGAGAAGATATCAATAGGAGTATTAATGCAGTCATAATCTCCTTTATGTCTTGAGCTACCATTTATAGATTTTTTTGAATGATCGAGATACAGAACGATCACGGTAATATCATCATGAAAATGACGCCTCAAACCTTTCTCAACTTTCTTCAAGTCATCATACTTCATTTCTCTTTTCTTTGCAACCTCTTCTAGTGCAACTGTCACCAGTCGTTTTGCTATTCCCTACAACACAAACGAGTTTTACATCTTTTACCATCTTTCATACAATGGAATCTCCAAAACTATAGACAGTTAGAAAGACATGCTTATGTTTTTTAGGTTTTTGTAGTTTATTTTAGGAGGGTTGTTTGGTGTGGACTTACTATTCTGGGACTTTTGGATATAATTTGAACAACCTCTTCATCAGTTAAATTCTCCCAGAGTCCGTCTGATGCAAAGATCAAAAATAAATCATTTGCCTTCAATTTCCGCGTCACTATTGATGGTTCTGCTGTCATTACAGGTCTCTTCAAGTATACTGGATATACAATTTGTTGGAACAGAGGATTTGTGTCAAAATTTGGTTTCTTTAAGTAAGCATCTCCGATTGATCTTGATACCTATAAGGCCAGAAAATAGTTAAAAGAATTACTACTTTTATTTAAACAAAAGTTTTGGAAAAATGATGCTCTTTATAAAAATAATTGTGGTCTTGGCTAGCAGAATATTATATACATTGATTTAAAACATGTTATTTTTTTAACAACTAAATACAATTATTTTTTTTATAACTTTTTTTATACACGTGAATCTAAACTTAAGTACCTTTTCAAATCAAATTCTTCGACATTTTATTGCTAAATTATCTGATTATTAAATGCTGATTTATATGATAAAAATAATGACATGATCACTGTCTACATGGCATACTAAACCTGAAAATTTCTTTTTCCACCTCTATAATTTCTTCATGCACCATCATAAATTATTCAGTTTCAAAATTACCTTAAAAAAAGTGCATGATTTGTTTTTTAGAGCTCAAAATCTAAAATTTAGAATACAATTATGTATTTCGAATTTTTAAATTTGGAAGCTATTTTGTGGGTTTGAAAATGTATTATGAAATTTAGAATTCAAAATTGTATTGTGTTCTGAATCCTATAATTCAAAAAGTATTTTCTATGTTTGAAAATGCATTTTAAACTCTAGAATTTAGAATACAAAATTGAAATTGTATTATGAATTTTAAAGTTCGAAGTTCAAAATGTATTTTATGAATTTAAAAATACATTATGAATTCTAAAATGTAAAATACAATTTTGTATTTCAAATTTTAAAGTTTGAAATATATGAATAAAAAAAAAGGAAGAGAGGAGTCAATAAGAAATATAAAAAAATGACAAAATTGTTATTTTACGTGTTGTATTGAGGTGCAGTAAGAGATGATGGAGGTACAGGAATAAATTGGTCCTAAACCTTTAAGGATTTCACAATGCAAAAGTTGATGACCATCCATTGTAGAAAGACTGCCTGCACCTCCATAACTTTTTGTGTCACCCGATACTAAATGTGAAAATACATTCTTATCCTTTTTTTTGTCACCCCATACATAATCTGAAAGTGTTCTTTAGATTTATAAAATCTAGAAGTATTTTTTGGATTTGAGATAAGTCTATGGAATATATAATTCGAATATATTCCAGATTACATAATCCATAAGTTAATCTCATATTCAGAAAAAGACTTATGGATTATGTAATCCAAAAGCTAATCACGCATTTGAAAAAAACTTTTGTATTACATAATCCGAAAGTTAATCTCATATCCAGAAAAGACGTACAGATTATGTAATCCGAAAGCTAATCATGCATTTGAAAAAAGACTTATGGATTATATAATCTGGAAGCTAATCTCATGTATAGAAAAGACTTATGGATTATGTAATCCAGAAGCTAATCACAAAAGACTCTTAATTCAGAAGCTAATTACGAATTTAGAAATATACTTTTTTGAATATAAAAACTTATGGGATGAGACAAGAACATATAGAGACGTAGAGAAGAATGCAGATCAACTTTACAAAATAATTTTGATCGGTAGAGATTCATATATCAAGATCCTTCTACATTTCCTCACTTATGTTGAGAAAAAAAGTGCAAGACATATCTATTAAGAAATCGATAACACACTCAACTTAAACTTATTCCAAAATGCTTACAAAATTAATACCAAGATAAAATCTTAAAAATAAAACATCATAAAATCACATTCACTCGTTATGACACAAAAAAATATTTTAAGAAAAGAAAAAAAAACACACTTCTTATATCTGAAAATCATAATAATTAAATCACATAATAATGAAAACACACAACTTAAAAGTAAACTTTTGAATTTTATACAACTCTATTGAGTAGATAAAGAGAGAAAATAAATTAAATTTTGAAATAAGAAAATAAAATAGAGAAAATGTATTATATTTTTAAAAATCAATTTCTATTGTTTTAATTATAATATATTAGTTTGTATTTTTCCTTCTATATTTTTTTTTCTTACATTCATCTAAGATGGTGAAAACTTATGTTGGATTAATGATAGATAAATACTTTGTCCGAAAAAACTTTGATTAACATTCCTTGATTTTTTTTATTTCTTTATCATGTTATATCTTTTTTTTTTCTTTCTAAATTTTGTCTTAAAGTGTCAAATAACATGTTGTATTCATGCATTTTTATCCTTTATGTCTATTTTCCAAATGCAAACAAAAGTTCAATTAAGGATGAATTCACGTCACTCTACTTTAATCACCTCTAAAACATTTACATTTCATTTTGCATTCCATCTCTTTTTTGATAAGGAGAAAAATAATTTCTTAACTTTTCATAATTATTTTGTAAAATTTACTTTTGTTTGTTTATCTTAAAATACTATTCAAAATTTTGTTAACTTGATAAAATTTAACTAAATGAATTCAAAATCTCATATCAACCATAAGATCATATTAAAATAAAAGTTAGGATGAATTATACTTAAATTTATGATCTCATATATCTATTTTAACAAACTTGTGATCTGTTATGTTACATGTCATTGTTGCATCATCTATATCATGATGTTAATGTTTTAATGTGAGGAGTGTTGATTGAAGAGTTGATATCAAGTAAGAATAAAATAAAATTATATTGTATTGTATAAATAACAATAACCTTCACTTAAAAACATGTTTTGTAAAGGGAAGTAGTTTTTTTTTTAGAAAATAGGTAAAGAATATATGCAAACTAATTTTTAGAGTCAAAATGGAATTTGATGATTTTCATAATTCTATGTCACCCATTAAACACAAATATAAACAGAAAACAAATATTGAAAGTAAATTCATTCACAAAGTGTAAGTAATTGAACAGAACACCAAACTAAGAGGAATAGATGAAGATCGTATAATATTGAAACGAACCTGAATAATGCCCTTGATTCGCCAAACTCCACGAATGCAAACCACAATGTGTGCGTCATCAGGGTGAAGAGCCTCCACCTCCTTTCTGACCTCCTCCACTCCAACATTGTGATCAGTGGACAAACGCTCTGCCACCACACCACCGCAATTCACCTCTCCTTCCAACGCTTCCCGGCCCAAAACCGCCCTTGAATCCCCCAGATTAGCAACATAAAGAACGTTCTTTGAAATCGCTCCCAGAAGACAGCACGAACCCACTGAAGCCATTTGTGGTCGCGCAATCCATGATTGTTTCACAAAACGCAAAAACTCCTCCTCTGTTGACTCGAACGCTTTCTTTATCCCTTCCTCTGACAATCCACCTTCCTCTGCTGTGTACTCTGCCAAACAGAGCAATCACTTCCATCAACTTTTTATATCATTAATCATAAATAAATAACGTATATTTCGTTACCACGGTAGCTAACGTATCATAAATATATATATATATATATCTTTTGTCCCGAATCGGGTAGGTATTTGATCGAACTCACTAAGGGTCCATCTGGAGGAAGTGACGATGTGAGAACTTGACATATACCACAAACCGAATGAACAGGCTCAAAAACACGGTCTGTTTTGGCCTTGGCCCGGTATCGCGCGACAGGACAACAAGGAACGAATTCCACTAAAGGAAAGTATAATGTTTTTTCTGCACACACATATTCCCGTGTAATAAATGTAAATACTCATATCCCGATACCGTAATGAATGTTATCCTCGGCCCTGATTATGCTATTAACTATTCTGATTTACATGTTTTATATCCATATTTTATAGAGAGTGACCGAGAAACGACACATTAATGCTTGGAAATACCCAAATATGAAATCCAAGTTCGTAGACGCTTATAAATAGACGACTACCTGCAGGGAGTATCTCAACTTGCATCTTTGCAACATATTTTATCATATATATATTTAATGCTCTCACTGACTACTTGAGTGTCGGAGTACAATCGCAGGTGAAACCCTCCTCATCCTTAGGAGATCGATTGCTGAAGCCTAGAGTACATTCACCAAGCACCTTATCCGTTAAGCGACCGAACAACAGAAGAGAATCCGAAGAGAGCTCATCCTTACTCCGACCGAATTCGAGCCGGTAAAAACAATATATATATCATATTACATATTTAACTTTTTTATTTACCTTGTATCATACTCTGTTTTCCTATGTTTTTCTTTCAAAATTAAAAAAACTTCATGGAACATGACTACACCCAAAAGAAAACACACTCTTAATAATACTTAATCATGTAAAGATTATCACCTAATGGAGAAATAATGTCCATTAGGATGGAGTGTTATTAATAATTTGAAGAATTAGAATGATGATTATGGATGTAATGATAGGAAACGGAATAAATTAAATTTGGATTCTTACTGCGGACGAAGGAGAAGAGATGATTGGTGATGAATCGGGAAGCTTGGGGTCCACCGTGGCCGTCGTAGACGCCAACAAAGGTTGCAGACGGAGAGGTGAAGACTTGTGCTTGGTCTTCCAAGGAAGAATTGGCTTGTACCACTGCAATCGAGTAGTTCCCTGAAGCGTGAGGTTTAAGGTCAGTGTCCCAGAGGAGGGTTTCGTCGTCTCCTCCACCACCGAAGCACATCTCCAGTGGCCTCAGGCATCGGTCCAACATCCTTAACGTGCGCTCTGTCTCTCTGCCCTGTTGTGTTCTGTTGTTTGTTTGGTGAAGTGAGTTTTGGGTTGGTGAAGAAGCAACTACATATAGTATTGAACAGTGAAGAAAATGGAAATGAGAGGGAAGGTGTGGATTCCGCGTTAAACGTAGGAAAAACAAAAAAAAGTTAGTAAACGAAAGTGTGAGTGAATGAGATTCTCCACTGATTTATTTATTACCCTGGCAGAGTATTGGACGGGTGTTGCGAATAGCCATAAAAAAATGGAAAGAAAAAAGAAAAATAATAACTTTTATTTTACATATTTCAATTTATAATAAATAAATATTTTAGATATATAAATTATATTATTATAATTAAATTTTGTTACAACAATGTTTAAATTGTATTTTATATTTAGGATAAGTAATTTATGTAGCAATAAACATAGATTGGTGACAACTTGACAAGTGATAAATATTTTTATTTATTTATTTAGTATTAGACTCCTCTCATGTTTTTAGTATTTTCTTAGTTTTCTTTTGGTTAGTTTAGTGTGAAGTGGCAAACAAAATATAGAATATTAGTCAAGATAGTTTAAAAATAATTATAATATTTTTAAGTGTTTATTTAATTAAATGAATGTGCATACAGTGTTTTTTTTTTATATAATTCAGGTCATTATATTTTTATTTTATTTTGATATGTTGTGTAAAGTGTTTTTTTATAAATAATCATATATAAATATTGATTTTAGAAACTAAAGTTTTTATTTTACTTTTATTTCATTCAAATATTAAACTTTTATGTGTCCCCTATTTTTTCTTAATATATTAAACAAAGAAAGGACAGACACAAATAACTAATTTAAATTTACTAAAATATTTTGAGTACATTTTGTAATATTTTTTTTTAGTTTTTGTACAACACATTGTTTAGTGATCCAAGACATTCTCCCTCCACAGATGAAGTACTAATTAATGAAGATCGTGAGTTTACTTTTCAAATAATTATCCTTCTATATAAACTTTAACAGAGATGAACCTTTTGGCTTCCTAATGCCTTTTTTAATATATAATATTTTAATATCAAGACAATAATTTTTTATTTGGGACATAGCTTTCCATATAATTACATTTATATGATTTTTTATTTTGGTCCAAATATTTTATTCTTCTTTTATAATATTCATAGAATATAATATATTATTTTGACAAATATTTTGTTTCTTATCTATTTTTAAATGTTGTAAATAATTGTAATTGATATAAATTATTTTACCAGTCTTTGCTATATTAATTTGAAAATATTCTTGTCATTAATATTTAATGGACAAGTTAATAAACATCATACAAGACTAACAACTTCAATTGATATATATATATATATATATATATATAATTTTTACCACTATTTTTTGTCCTTTGATCCATATTCTTCTGACTATTTCTTGCAAGGTGTGTGCTTTTGGCACCCAATCATTCACAAGAGTGTAAAATTGAACAAACTAGTGTAGGATTGCAAGCGAAGTTTTTCATTATTTGTTCTTTGTATACGAGATTTGTTATTGGATGAGACTCAGATATTAAGAATAATAATTGATTATTTTTTTCGTATTTTTTTCTCTATTATGTTTTAAGTTTTGATTCTAAATTAGGAGTGTATTAAAAAAATATTTATTATGATGTTTAAGTAAGTGTTCAATATTTAATATATAATAAGTATTATATTAATGATGTATATTTGTTTCGTTTGATGTATTTATTTATACAGTTTGTAATGAATTATAAGATTAATGAATTGTATTCGGTAGGTATAATTATAGAAATAAAGTTACTTGATTTGTCGCGTATTTTGTTTACATATTTTTTAAAATTTATTTAATTTATTTAATAATTTTATATAATAATAAAAAATTAATTTATAATATAAGTAAAAACAAATTTTATTTTGTACAACTCACTATATAAAAGTGAATTAATTAAAATTTATTTTCTAGTTAAAAGTATATTATAATCAAGATTTTGACCGTATCATATTGTTAGATAACATATTTTTTCATTTAAATAGTGAATAAATTTAGTGAAATAGAATTAGATATAATTTTCATAAGAGTAAAAAGTATAGGTAAAATAGGGCATTATAAAATGGGTTTTACCCAAGTAAAGTACAAAAGCAGAGTGAGAGAAATGGGTTTTAGTTATGATTACTGCATAAGTGACGAGTTCCACTTAAAGTATAAAATGAGGTTGAGAGAAATGGGGGAATATGCATTATATCCTTGACCCCCTCTATCAAGAAACGAGGACCACACACTCAAAAAGAAGAAGAAGAAGTAAAAGTAGACCACGACTTGGACCAGGCAACATCAAACTTTAGAACTTGGATTACACTCATTTTGGATGGGAAATTCTGAGAAAAGGCTTTTTAAGTGAATTTAAAATACTGAAGATTAATAAACACATTTTATATCATAATATACAAATGATTCTATAAATAAATTTTTTTTATAATATATATAAAAAAAAATTATAATATATATATATAAATAGATGTAAGTCTTGATTTTATAGGAATGAGTAAAATTTAAAATTTATTTTTTAAAATAAAGTATTATATATATATATAATTTTGTTTCGCTATTAGATTTAAAGAGTTTTAAAATGATGGAAATTTTATAAAAAAAATTGTTTTCAACCAAAATGGAAGGAGTTTCAAATAATATAGTGAGGAATTAAAAAAAACGTAAAATAAAGGTTGCATGTGATGCATATTAATTACTTTATCTGAAGAATTTATAAATATATGAAATTTGAATTGCGTAATTTAAAAGCAAAAGGAATTTAATCGAGGTATTTAAATTTCTATATATTTAAATTTTTTAAGGATTTGAAATTCTTCATCAAACACTGTCTTAAAATTGACGTTGACTAGACTAGAACCATATTAGCTTTTAGATTTCTACTATTTACCATACACTATCCAAGAAAAAAATACCATTAAAGATGTTCAATATTCTTTTAATTTATCCTTTTTGACGTTACACTGCTTTATTATTATTTTTAATTATATATTCATCTTTTAAAAATTACAATTAAAGTCAAGATTAATTTTAAATCTAAAATTATAATTGCAAAAATAATTATTCTATAAAAAAATAGTGTTATAGAGTATCATTTTATTATATATACATATATGTAATCAGTTAACTTATTTGTTAACTTTATCAAGTTTTTATTCACTAATATAGTTTGATAATTATTAGCTTAGAACTAATTTTTAACTTTCAATTAACATAATAAATAGTTTTAACTAAGATTATCTTCTTCTTATTTTTCAAACGAGGAGGTGTTGGGGCCTAGAGAACAATTGTTTTACTCCTCCTTTCAGTCGGTCGTTATCATTCTCAACTTCATCTTCCTCCTCTCGATCGTCTGGTAGCACACACTGGGATGGTACTTGCAAAAGACACTCCGACGATCAAGTCAGTCAGGGTGTCGATACTCGGATGAGGGTACTGTAGATAATGACGTGATTCTTAGAATTTGCACTATTTATATTACCTTAGCGGTCTTTCACTGATGGACCGGATTAGGAGGTTGGTTCCTGTTTAGGGTTGCACTAAACAACTCTTAACTATGAATTATCCATGTTGACTTGGTCAATCCATGACTCGTCATGGATTGGTCGACCACATGTCGTCGTGTAACCTTCTAATCGTGTTCGAGTGGTCAAATGGTTCGATATTCTGACGTCCGGTCGTGCTAGTACAATAACCAAAAGATGTATTTTGTAAAAAAAATAATCAAATAGATATATGATTTCCTGTTCTTTTATAAATTATATAACCTTTTTTCTCCACTTTTATCCTTACATCCATATATAGCATCCCAATTGTTAGACATGAAAAGCTTGAAAAGTACAATTGTTCGATCCACCCACCCACACAATTGTTGGTTCTTTTACTTAGTTTTCCTCACCTTCACTCGCATCCCTTTCTTCTTTTTTTTTTTTCTCTTTTTTCTCTCTTTAAAGTTATTATCTCAGACCATCTTGATTTTTTATTTCACGAATCTTACTGAAACTAAATAGTTTGTATTAAAAGTATTTTTGTCAAAAAAAACAAAAGGAAAAGTAGAAGGATAGTGCAAAGAGTTAAAGTGAAGGTGCAAATAGCAGCCCCCAATAAACTATCCCTGACCTTTTAAACATGGGCTAGCCATAAATAGTCAAATTCTTCCTGCACCTTATAAATTGTGACTTGCACTCTATCTTCTTTTAAATTTACAAAATTGTTCTTTATTCAGAAACTGAAAATATGGAATTTAAGAAATAGAATTGAAAAATTAAAATAACATTCTGAAAAAGAATTCCTGAATAAAAATATAAATTCCTGAAGAAAATTCTAGAAAAAAAAATCAAAAATATATTTCAGAGAAAAGATTCCAAAAATAAAAAAAAGTGTTCTGAAAATCCAAATCTTGAAAACATATTTAAAAAAAACATAGAATATATTTTAATCCACAATCTTTTTATTTAATAACAATTTTTTCATTTCATATAAAAATCGGGTAAAAGTTCAAATTTTACCCGGTGCTGGAAGTATCTGCTCCATAAATATTATGAATTAATAACATAAACTATATTTCTCGTTGTATAGTAACGTGGTTCACTTACTCTGTCAATCATTAACGCACGTTGTACGTGTAAAAAAATGTGGTTTACTTACCCCGTCAATTATTAACATATGTGAAAAAAAATGTGGTTATATTTCAATAGAATTTTCTCTCTCAGTCTTATCACTTCTTATTTAGTAAGACTCGAACATAATATATCAATTAAAAATAAATAAATTCATATGATAATGAAGTATATAATCATTACTTTTTTTTCAAATATCTCAATAAATTTAAAGATAATTTTAAAATAGAAACACATTTTGTAATAATTTAATGCCACTAATTGTCTGGAGATCAATATTACGAGGTTGAAACACTCCTCTTAAATGGTGTCCGTGTCGGACATACTTATTGGACACGACACTCGTAAAACACACGTATCATTAAAGTGTCAAATTCAAAAAATATTTATTGAATTTTTGACACTTATAACACGTTCTAATATAATTTTAAAAAAGAGAAATATATTAATTTTCTAAAAACTTAAATTTATTGTATAAATTTTTATTATAATTATAAAAACAAGAAACAAATCATTTTGAACCACTCACAAAAAATATCTTTATGCTAAAAAAAAACTGAAACATACTTGTTCACATAAATCTTTATTATCAATTTATATAATTCATAATTATATAATATATAGATTCGTGTCTCGTATCCTACATTTTAGAGACTATAAGTATTGTACCGATCGGACGGGATAATTTCAAAATCCTAAAATCTAAAATCAGATATCGACCGATCAATATGAACGAAATGCATCAAAATAAAAAAATAATACATTTTTTATTATCTGTCTAAAAGTAACATAGTTCATTACAACCATATACATATAAGTAAAACAGATAAACAAAAAGTAAGTCATTATTATAATAATAATTACATCTAAATACCAAATATTTATTTAAGTGTGGGGAGATTTTTTGCAACAACACTCTCAACAGCGAGTCAAAATCTAAAATGTAGAAGAAAAAAAAGAAACATATAAAAAAATAAATCAATTGTTCGAGCACAATTTTCTAGCCCCAAAAAACAAAAATATATATAAAAAAGGGGATAATGTTTTTAGATATGCAAGAATCATTGTTATTTCACATACTCCAAGGAACCAATTATCCAATCATTAAGCATCGAAGTTCCTTCTGTTACGACAAGCATAAGCACCAAATTATCCCCACTTACGACGGACCTTATCATTCTATAATTCACCATCGCCACTTGCCTCGGACACAGATCTCACCAACAATATCTTACGAAACACATTCAATCTTAAAGACGCAATCAATCAGCATCAGTCAAAAAGAGAAATGAAAAAGCAAAACTATGATTCTCACGAGGGTAAGAAATTTTGATTACAGAGTCTCCACTCTCATTCACAATGATGCAATTTAAGAACAAAAACAAAAGCCAACGGCTATAAAGGCGATCTAACCCAATAATAAAAAAATAAAATTACAAGCATGCGCTGAGCCAAAGCGTTTAAGATTTTGATAACAAAGCCTCATCATTGGAATAGCTTGCATCATGCGAAAGCTCCTTTAACCATTCAAACGTTCGACGACGCGACACGGTTCTCTTTCCTTGCTTTTGTCTCTGCTTATGTTTCTTCCTTTCGACCACTTTTTCTTTCATCGCGTGAGTTGCGCTTTCGGTCTTGTTGGCGCTTTTAGTACTACCCTTAATCATGATCATGTTCGATTGCACTGTTTCAACTGAACATTTGCAGCCACTCCAAAAGCCACCACCTATACCCACAAAATCTTTGAAAACGTGATTTCCTTTAGCGCTGTAACTCCTTTTTACAGCACTATTAGCATTGAGGTTACTATTGCTGCTGCTGCTGTTGTTACTGCTATTGTTGCGACCTATGTGATTTTTGTTAACACCGTTGGTACTGCGAACTTTGAGATCTTGCAATGCTATCTCGGGTGCAGGCACCACACCCAAGCGGAAAAAGTCCCATGCAGATGATTTTCTACCTTGATTACCGAAGCTTGTTTGTCTTGGAACGGTTACCTTCAATTGAGGTTGGGGACTGGGATGCGCATGGAAGTGATTTTGATTTTGATTTTGAGCTCTGAGTTTTGAAATTCTTGGGGTTGTGGTGGTGGTGGAGGAGCTGCTACTAGTTGAGTTCTGGCTTCTTACGCTGCTGCTTCTACTGCTATTGCTACGAAACTCTCTCAGAGAACCGTGACCCAAGGACTCGGACCTTGATTGACATCGCTTTAATGAGAGACGCAGGGGGAGAATTTGGCCTTGGAAGAAAACTTCATCAGCAGCACACATTTCTGATTCTGGGGAAAGAGGGGTACCCCATAAGGGGAAATCAAAATCTTCTCGGCTTTCTATGATCTGAGAATCTGGTTTTGGTTTCGGTTTCGGTTGAGCGTCGTCGTTGATGAGATTGACCGGGAGGTCGCAAAGTGACAATGCTTCGATTTCTTCATCTTCTTCCCCCTCTTCTTCTTTCAATTGTTCCAGTTTTTTCTGGTGGGTGGTGCCACTATTTGTCGCCATCTGAGGAAAGGTACAGATTTTGTTAAGAACTGTGATGAGTGGCAGGGGAAATGATAAGGGTAAGAAGAAAGGGATTTATAGGGAGAATGTGAGTGAAAAAATGTGAAGAGGGGAATGTGGAAGTGTGGCAGAGTGGAGTGACAGAGAGAGTTTGGAATATAAAGAGCAATAAAGTGAAGTATTGACAAAGACTAAAGTAGGAATTGGAATAGATTGGATAAGTGAAGTTATGGGTGCAGTGCAGTGCAGGCGACCTAAGATAATGTCTTTTCCTTGTTTGAGGGTGAAGAAAGGAACTGTTTCATCATTTGGCCCGGCCACTACCAGAGACAGTACCTCTCTACAGTCGCTTTTGATGTTATTCATCTGGATCAACGTGAAAGGGCAATTCCTCCACAGTGGGGTCATTTTGGTATTTAAAATCAAAATCATATTCAAATATATGCCACATACCAGCACTCGCCACTACTTTATACATGTAATTTTTTCATTTCTATTAAAAACTTATCTTTTACTCAATACTCCATTATCAAGATATAATTTTTGGTATGTGTTTTTATCAGAGTTGGAAAAGTCTTGTAACTTGTAGTATGGATATCATTTTAGTCTTTCATCTGGTCTCGATTTTCGGTTAAAGTGTTTAAAAAGGTCCTCCTTCAAGTTAGGATTCATAATTAAGAGGTCGAAGATAGTTAATTGATGACTTTTTACGACAAGTGCATCACTTTGTCAGAAGTAATAATTGTCCCTAAGAACGGATATCGATCCCAAACAGTGAATTATCAAGTACAATAATCGCTAAATATAGAACAAAACAATTAAAAGTGTATTGAAAGTGGTTGGGTTGGCAATGATCAATAAGAAAACAGACAAAGAATTAGTTGTTTCAATTGGAAAAATAGGGATTAGGTTTCATCTGTCTCACTCATGTATTTTGATTAGCATGTCAATATTAAGTTTTTTGATTGAAATTGATGCCAGTATAAAAATCATCTATATCGATTCCTCGCATATAAAATCCTTAAGAATGTCCCCTAACTATCGATCCCTCGCATAATTATAAGAACAACTTAGAACGAAGCTCATTTCAAGTCTATTCCTAACACTCAAATATGTTAAGTATTGTTGTTTAGGTCCGAACCCTAAAAATACCTCCCGGTCAGATTTAAGATTCTCAATTTGTCACGGAAAATTAAAAGTAAAACAACAATACCAATAATCAAAATCAAGAACTGAATATCACCTCAATACATAAGAGTTTGAGCAGATTACTCCCAATCCAAAGGGGTAGAATTAGTCACGCATACTTCTATCACCTTCCATTCTTCCAATTGGGTTACAATTCACTCTATGGTGTTTTCTTCTCAATCTCGCACATTAAGGTTGAGCCTCTAGCCCTCTATTTATCCTAGTTTTCTAGGGTTAGGTTGTTTCCTATGTCGTGCTAATGCGCTAAATGATAAAACATAAAAAAAGGCCCAATCTTTCTTTGCATATTTTTTCATTCAGGGACCTTCTATCTTTATCTTTTTAGCTCAAATCATTCATCTTTAATCCAAATCTCCAGTCTTCCTTAGAAATCTGCAATTAACACCAAATTTGGGAATAAAATACTCTTATTCAAATAAAGATAATAAAAGATGTAAAAAGGTCTAAATTCATAAATTAGGAATTATTTTATATGTAAATTAGCAATAAATCCTCATAAGTACCTATATTTTAATATGAAATATTACTGAAATTAGACACTTATCATCATTAATACTATTAATTTAATCTAAGCGTATATTTATAGAGTGAAGTTAATCAATTGACTTTTTATTTTATTAAATTATATTTACACCCAAAAGCCCAAAATCTATTTCATACGAGTCACGTTATAAAACTAATTTACATAATTTTCTAACATTCTCTTACTTAACTCATATGAGCTATAATACTTTCATCATTTAATAATTACATAAATAATAATGTGCAGCATGGAAAAACCTTACATAATTTTTGGTTCTATCATCAATCAAAATCATGAATACAAAATAATAAGAGTCATGACGCTTACATGTCATTTAATCAACACATTTCCTTTCATGTATTACTATATCATCATTTCTCTTTAATATGACTTTATAACGAAAAGTTCATAATGAATTCAAACATAATGTCATTTTCATCAACAATGACATAATTTGTTTTCCACACCATAATTTGCATGCATATACATAAAATATAGAAAACATAGATTTCAAAAACTTTTATATATCAATTAGCTCAAAGTGTCAAATAAGCATTAATAACAACATTTATCCTTTACTAGAAGACATAATGTCCATATTCTCAACATGACCAATAAACAATACAGTAAATGTTTTGGACGGTAACCCTCTTGTTAAAACGTCAACAATTATATAAGATCAGTGCTAATATGTTCTATTGACACTTTATGTTTCTGAACTTTCTCTTTAATGACCAAGTATTTCAATTACATATGTTTAACACATTTCGAATACTTGTCGTTTTAGAAAATAAGACAATTGCAGAATTATCACAATAAATTCTCAGTGGCTTGACAATACTGTTAACAGTTCCAAGTCGTGAAATAAAATTTGACAACCAATTAGCCTGAACCGTGGCCTCAAAGCATGCCACAAATCCACCTTTCATGGTGGACGTAACAATGACTAACTGCTTCACACTTTTCCACAAAATTCTCATCTGGCTAAAAGATACACATAACCAAATGTGAAATTTCTGTAATGTTGTAATTATATAGTACTTGAGAATAATTATTATTTATTATACATAATTTTATGAAAAAAATTAATAAAATAAGTTATATTAATAAAGATAAAATTAATAATAAATTGTATACAAATAAAATATTATAAAACAATTATATAAATGAAATCTCCTTATTAATATTTTTATATTGTAAATAACTATTATAATATTTAATTTTATTTATATCACTTCACCCATCCCTTAGTGTAGGTTTTTAATTAAGGCTTTGTTTGAATTTCACTAAGTGAATTTGACTCTTGAGACAAAAGTGAGGAAAAAGTAAGATTGTTTAAATTAAAGGAAAAGTAAGATGATTTAAATTTCGAAAAAATTAAAATGGTTTAGATTAAGGAAAAAATATGAATAATAAAAAATATATATAAAGTTTGTGATATAATAGGTAGGATTAATAAAATAATTATTATTCTTATTATGATTAAGAATAAAATATCACTTTTGATACATTTGATAGAATAAGTCCTGAAATGAGAGTTTCTAACAACATTCTCCTGAAGCATGTTTCAAAAACTGTCATTCATAACTCTTGAAAATAATTTCTGTTGATCTAATTTAAGAAGTAAACTGGTATCTTTTTTATTTAATATTTTCTAATTACATAATCATTAATATATTCTATTAACACAATTAATATCTGGATTAATATATTCTCTTAACAATATTAATATCTAAGTTTTAATAATATTAAATATCAAATGCTTTATTTATGTAAATTTCAAACATGGATTTTGGTCAACTATAGAAAGAAGAAAATTAGCAGTAACTATCTTTTTTTAGTACAATATTAAATCCTTTAAAAGATATTAAATTATTTTTTAATTTTTTTAAGACATAATTAATTGCTGTTGAAATGTGCATTCACATATTATGTTTCTTTTCCTTGTTGTTACTCTTAATCTATGAAGCTCGGACACTTATGTCGGTGTCGTATACTCATATCAGACACGGACACTCGTACGACACTTGTAGAACACGTATCCATGAAGTGTCTATTTCAAAAAGTATTTGTTGGATTTATGATAATTCTAGTACGATTTTAACACAATTTTAAAAAGGAAAAATACATTAATTTTCTAAAAACTCAAATTTATTGTATAAATTTTTATTATGATTATAAAAATAAGAAACAAATCTTTTTGAACCAGTCATGAAAACATTTTTTTGCTTCAAAAAATAATCTGGAACATACTTGTACATATAAATCTTTATTGTCAATTTATATAATTCATAATTATATAATATATAGATATGTGTCCTCGTATCCTACATTTTATATATTATACGTATTGTCGTATCTCTGTTGTATCAGTGTCTGTGTCAGTGTATGTGTTAAATAGTTTTTAATCTCTTAATTATAAAATAAATACTTTATGTAACAAAGCAAAGTCAAAGTGTAACACCTATTATTATGTAACGAAAATGTTTGTTTGTATATATGTTACATGAGATGAAAACAAGGGTTACGTGCGTTAATTGTTTCTAACCCTTTTATCTTGATATGTTTGTTATTTATGTTCACATCAAATTCATAAATTTAATTATCTAATAACCAAAATCAATTATTTCCCCCTTTACTTATTCCACACCCTTCTTTGTAACAGACAACAATTATATATTCTGCATTGGAAATAGGTCCTCTGTTAAGCCAAATTCTCTATTACATTCCCCTCAAAGTTACTACAAGCAAATAAGTTTAGCATGAAGATGTTTGATAAACCATTTTCCGCAACTGCTTTTGTTTTGTTTTTTATCCTTTGTGATGTGTCTCTAGCGACAGCAGAGAATACAAAGGATAATCAAAAGAGTACTTACATTGTTCATGTGGCCAAATCTGAAATGCCAACAATCTTAAATCATCATTCAATTTGGTATAGATCCATTTTGAAATCTATATCTAACTCTGCAGAAATTCTCTACACCTATGACAATGCGATTCATGGATTTTCTGCAAGATTAACTCTTGAAGAAACCCAATTATTGAAGAGTCAAATCGGGATTCTAAAGGTGCTACCGGAAAAAATATACAAGCCACTCACAACTCGAACACCTCAGTTTCTTGGTCTGGATAAAATCACAGACATGTTTCCTGCGTCAAATGCGACGAGTGACATCATTATTGGACTCCTCGACACTGGTGTTTGGCCCGAAAGCAAGAGTTTTGACGATGCCGAACTGGGACCCGTTCCTACGAGTTGGAAAGGCAAATGTGAATCAGGTCAGAATTTCACTGCAGCCAATTGCAATAAAAAGTTAATAGGAGCCAGGTTCTTCCTGAAAGGCTTAGAGGCCTCAGTGGGTCCCCTTAATGCAACCAAACAGTTTCGATCACCACGAGACTCTGACGGCCATGGCACCCACACTGCAAGCACAGCTGCAGGTTCTGCAGTGAAAGGTGCAAGCTTATTCGGTTATGCTTCTGGGGTAGCGCGAGGAATGGCCCCACACGCTAGAGTGGCCATCTATAAGGTTTGTTGGGAAGATAACTGCGTTGGTTCTGATATATTGGCGGCAATGGACGCGGCCATCGCTGACAATGTGAATGTCATTTCAGCATCGCTCGGAGGACAAGCAGTTGATTATGATGAAGAAAACCTTGCCATTGGAGCCTTTGCAGCAATGGAGAAAGGGATTGTAGTTGCATGTGCTGCAGGAAACGATGGTCCTACTGACTCTACTCTCCAAAATGTAGCACCTTGGATGATCACCGTGGGAGCTGGCACAATAGATCGTGATTTTCCAGTATATGTCAAACTCGGGAATGGAAAAAACTATTCTGGAGTTTCAATTCATGATGGCAGTCTTACGCCTCGTACTTTTGTGCCACTCATATACGCTGGGAATGCAGGCGTGAAAACAGGTGCAGAGTTGTGTCTGACAGGTAGCTTGGATCCAGAAAAGGTCAAGGGCAAAATCGTGTTCTGTGATCGTGGAAATATTTCAAGGGTGGAGAAAGGGCTTGTGGTGAAATCTGCTGGTGGTGTGGGCATGGTGTTAGCCAATGGAAAAATTGACGGAGAGGAATTGGTGGCGGATGCCCATCTTTTGCCAACAGCTGCAGTGGGTTTCAGTGCCTCCAAAGCCATCAAGATGTACTTGCAACAGGCACAAAATCCAACAGCAACACTTGTGTTCCAGGGAACAGTGGTTGGTATTCAGCCGTCACCAATTGTTTCGGCGTTTAGTTCTCGAGGTCCAAACCCAATCACACCAGACATATTGAAACCCGATTTCATTGCTCCTGGTGTAAACATCTTAGCCGCATTTACGAAAGCAGCAGGCCCCACTAACCTCGACCAGGATGATAGGCGTGTGGATTTTAACATAATCACTGGAACATCCATGGCATGCCCTCACGCTAGCGGCATAGCAGCTTTGATTAAATCAGTTTATCCAAATTGGAGCCCTGCTGCAATTCGGTCTGCGCTTATGACCACAGCTTATGTGTCTTACAACAATGGTAAAAAGCTATTAGACAGTGCCACAAATGGCCCCTCAACACCCTTTGCAGTCGGTGCCGGACACGTGAACCCCATTGCCGCGCTCAATCCAGGACTTGTTTATGATCTCACAGCTGATGACTACCTCAACTTCCTTTGTGCATTAAACTACACTGCTAAAAGGATTGAAGCTGTGGCGAGGAGAAAGGTAAGCTGTGATGCACAAAAGCACTACAGTGTAACAAACTTAAATTACCCTTCGTTCGGCGTGGTGTTTAAACAAGTAGCAAGAAGCTCCAGTGCAACCGTAGTTAAACACGAGCGAACTCTTACTAACGTGGGGGTCGCAGGAACATACAAAGCATCAGTTACCTTGGATAACCCATCTGTGAATATCACGGTTGAGCCAAATGTGTTGAGTTTCGGCAAAAATGAGAAAAAATCATAGTGTAATATTTACAGCTTCGCATTCGCCACCACAAAGTAAGTCTGGTTTTGGACGTTTAGAATGGTCAAATGGAAAAACTATTGTCGGCAGTCCTATCTCAATTATATGGGAAAAGTGACCTAATTGAAAGTTGTAGGAATACTTATTAGTTTCTTGAGTTTAATAAAAGTGAGTTGATTACTTACAAGTTGAATTTCTCCCTTTTTTTTTTCATTATTGAGTCTTTGGTTCTTGGATAGTAAGAGATGAGGTAACTATAATTAAAGATATTCCGAGAATAAAGTTAATCTAAAAAAAAATTTAAGTATTTTTTTATTAATCACTATTTTTCTAGTATGAATTTACAAATAGGATCATGTTTTATAAATAACTTAATTATTACTTGTTAATGAAGTTTGAGTAATGATACATTGAAAATTACATTTTCTATTGAAAATTACATTTTCTATTAATTACATTTTCTATTGAAAATTACATTACAATTCTTAATATCATTATTTTAGTATTTTTTCATATCATTAATTCTAAACATATATTTTATTATATATTTATTTTTAAATTCATCATATCAAGAAAAATTGTATTTATTTTTAAATTTCAAGAAAAATTGTATAGAATTTTAAAGGTTGTCAAAAATTGTTTTTTCTGAAGTAGTTTTTTTAGGATTTCTAATAAACCTTTTACAAAACGAGCTGAGATATTGAGAAGGTGTCGACAGGATACCGATCATTCAAAATAGGGTAATACAACTAATAAAAAGTGTTATTATGATATAATAAATAAATGTGAATGCTAGAATTAATCTATCCATTTATCTATACTATTTCTTTAATTCCTTTTCTTATGTCCTTTAAAGTTTTTTTTTTCAGAAATCAATAAATATAACATTTTTTAATTCTAATAATGAAACAATTATACAGTGTTATATTAAGTGGTGTTTTAAAATTAATATATATGTATATATATATTAATAATTATATTAATTTTTATTTTGACCATTATTTTTTGAATTAGCTATTTTATAATAATAATTAGAAAAACGCTTCAATTAAAAAAAGCCCAAGTTTGATACATCATTTAATAAAGAGGAAAAGAAGTCAGGGAAAAATAATAGAATTCCAAAGATTAAGAATAAATAAAAATCCTTTTTAAAAACATATCTTCAAGAAAAAAAACTCTTCCTCAAAATGTTTTAATAATAAATAAAAAAAATGCTTCAATTAAAAAAAGCCCAAGTTTGATACATCATTTAATAAAGAGGAAAAGATGTCAGGGAAAAATAATAGAATTCCAAAGATTAAGAATAAATAAAAATCCTTTTTAAAAACATATCTTCAAGAAAAAAAACTCTTCCTCAAAATGTTTTCTCTCAAAATCTTACAGTATTTTTTTTTAAAAAAAAAGTGATTAAATTGGTTAATTGTTTGTATTCTTTAAACTAGAAAAGAATTTTATTCATTATTTTAAAATAAACTTTAATTATTATAAATGATGATGAATTATTTTGGTATTAAGTTAAATGAAAGCATATTAGAAAAATATTAATTGATTATTTCAAGAAATCTTAAAAGCTATTATTGAATCAGCCAATTGCAAAAGTTTAACTGAAATCAGTAAGGAAGGATGTAAAAGATAAAACATAAAATATAAAGGTAAAGAGAGATTGCATAAACAATTAATTTTACACGAATTGAATCTTCCTCAACTTACATTTTACCTCCACATGAGACATGTTATATAAGGCCTCAAAATATTGATTCTTTAAAATTAATATATAATTTTAAGGTTTTGTTTGCATAACGGTGATAGTGGAAAGGGAAGTAAAGAAGGGGAAAAAATTTGAAAGTTATATATATTTTTTTTTGAATGTAGGGAAAATGAGTTCAAAATGATTAGATTTAAGAGAAAAGTTGGTAGATGATATGCTCAATGTGACTTAAATATAAAAAAATATTTAAGTGTATAATTAATTGATTTATGAAAATACTTTTCACTTAAATTTTTTGAAGGATTTGAATTAAAATAAAAAAGAATGTTTACAAATAAAAGTTTATATATATTTGTGTTTGAAATTTACAATTAAAGATTTTTTTAAAAAAAATATTATTACGTAAAAGAAATGATATTCGTAAGTATAATTCATAACGTTGATGAAAAAATTAAATTGGTAATAGATGTATATGAGACATCGTAATTGAAATGTAAATGAAATAAGTTGAAGTTACAACAATAAAAGGGAACAAGTCTAAGAAGAAGCATGAAAGTAAAATGGAACCACAAATTCAAAGTACAATAACAAATCACCATGAAGTCAAAGACTACTAAATTACAACAAATTATTGACATTTCTTAACCATGCAACCTACAAGTACAATCTAAGATTTCATGTAAATGTACTATGACATGTTCACTTTGTTAATCTTTAATTTAACATCAAATTAAGAATGTAATTAAAAATGATTAATGTAATGTAAATGAAAGAAAAAATTTTAATCCATGAAAAAATATTGATGTGATTTAATAGAAAGAATGAACTATAATTGATTATGCACGAGGGTATAATTGATTAAGCCCCTCAAGCTAATCAATTGATTACCCACCATAACCTAATTGATTAATAAGCCAAACTTTTCTTTTTTTATAATTTTTCAAAGTATAATCGACTATGTTAGGACTTGTAACCGACTAAGCAATTTTTCATAATCAGTTATAAATCAAAATTCAACCCTTCAACATGCATTTTTTACTATTCACCAATTCCAAAACTCCAACCATGCTGGTACACTCAACATCACCATGCAAGGGTGATGACTTTCTACGGCAAGTGCACCGTATGTTCAGAAGTAATAATTTGTCTCCAAGGACGAATATCGATTCCACGAGGAACAATTGAATATTCAAGTAAAAGATTCGCTAAATATAAAAACAGAATAATAAAAGTTGGTTTGAGGATTGTTATGATGATAAGAATTAATAAGAAAACAAATCAACGAGTAATTGCTTCAATTAAAAAAATAGGAATTGAGTTTCATCTCTCTAACTCTCATGTATTTTGATTAGTATGTCAATATTAAGTTCTTTGATTGAAATTGATGCCCGTAGAAAATTCATTTATATCGATTTCTCGCCTATAAAATCCTTAAGAATGTTTCCTAAATATCGATCTCTCGCATACTTATAAAAACAACTTAGAATCACACTCAGACGCTATTGACAATTAACATTTCAAGTCTATCTCCAGCACTCAAATATGTTAAGTATTACTGTTTAGGTCCGAATCCTAAAAATATCTCTTGATGGTCAGATTTAAGATTCTCAACTTGTCAAGAAAATTTAGAAGTAAAACAACAATAACAATAATCAATCCAGAACTGAATATTTTAAGGGTTTAGGGTCAATAGTTAATTTGATCTAATGATTTTTAAAAATATAAATTTCGTCCAAGGTTTTTAAAAAAAAATGTAATTTAATTTGGTCTTTTTTGTTAAATTTACATAAACGACGTTGATTGATGATGATGATGTGACAAGGGCGAGTGACACTATTATGCACACATATCTTCATGAATACCAAAAAATACCAAATTGCATACTTTTAACAAACATTAGAACGAAAGATTTTTTTTAAAAAAGACTATATCAAATGAACATTGATGCTTAATAATATAGGACAAAAAAAAGTAATTAAACCAAATATAAATGTGTATGTACCGGCCATAAGCTCGGGTGACTGTATGCATTCCTTAACCGAGTCTTTATTGTCATCAATAACCATCATGAGTAAAACAGTATAATCAATGAACCTTAAATGATGAACGACTATTTATGGAATAATGAATAACATTTATGTGACTAATCCAAATGACTCATAACGATCCACTCAGAGGATACCACCTGATTAATCTATAAATATTTACTCTCCAGAAAGTACATGATATATTATGATATATTATATTATACTCTTAACTCTTATACTAAGAAACTTACCATCTTTGTGCTCCTACTTAAGTATCAGAGAGTCTCTTGTAGGAAATGAACCTTCCCCTTTCATCGAAAATCAATCGAAAACTCGTTGCATGAGAAATACTCAATCCCATCCCATTGAGTTACTCTCCAAATCCATTTTTAGTAGGAACAAAATGAATCACTCATCCCAAACTTTCCACACTAATCTTTATAATTTAGAGAGGTACTTCATCACAAAATAGACTAACACAACTTTCTCTACCTCCAAATCCACTTCTTCACCGGTAGATATATCCAACCAAACACAATGCAAACGAGGATGAGAAAGAGAAATCTCTAAAAATTTCTTAGTAACCCTGCGTTAAAGTACTGTAATAAATTAAGATTGTTTTACCCTTATTTAACCACTCGCCTCTGATGCTGTTGCTGTACGGAGGTTCTGCAATTACACTTTTTTTTCCGCTTTCAATTACAATAATTATAGCAATATAATAACAGAAAAAAGAGGGAGAATCATGGTTTATCTCGCCGGTGCCGGATACCTTACAGTCGTCGGAATGAATAATCGGAGGACAAAATTCCTCACATCAATTATACCCAACAGCATCATTTCAACGCTCTACGACGTGTCATCTCTGTGTCGGGGTTGCGGAGAACATGACTTCAGTAGCGCTTCTGAATCAGCTTGGACAGATTTTCCCGTAGAGAACGCCTACGAGCTGTTAGGAGTGTCCGAGACCAGTTCCTTTACCGAAATTAAAGCGTCGTTTCGAAAATTGGCCAAAGAAACTCACCCGGACCTGGCGGAGTCAAGCCATGATTCCAGTGCGTCTCGACGATTTGTGCAAATTCTGGCTGCCTATGAGGTTTGTGCAACTCATGCTCAGGCATATGAATTATGATTAGTGTCGTTCATGACTATAGCCTCAATCAGAAATGTAGGAGTGGTTTTATTCCTGATCAAAATTTTGAGACAGCTTAAATTAGAGCTTGAATACAAACGAATCAACCTTGCTTGGCTTATAGAAGAATGCCCTATGGTTATGATGAGGGGATATTTCTTTTACGGTTGCGTTAGTGGACAGAATGATTGGTTGTTTTGAATATCCTGAGTAGGAAGTTGATAATTGTGAAATTGAGAAACAACATGCTGGTAATAACGTTTTGCCAGTTATTTTGTTTCTCCATTGAATCTGTTTAGTTAGCTCTTAATCACAGAAAAATTTGATAAATTGATGTAATGAGTTCTCAGAAACTCCCCTAGATACTGATGTGAGTATTGTGAACAACTGTCCACTGCTCTTGAAGGATTTTCTTCATCCAATAGTTCAATTAAATGAAAAATCAGATGGGAAGGTGCTTAATGGCTGTCTTGTTGATGCTTGATAGTTTGTAATGCCCAATGTTTGAATAAATAGCATCAATTTGATAGATTTGTTCTTGTCATTCTGGTGTTCAATTTACTACATTATTCTTTAGCGCATTGAGTGCTTGACCGGAACACGGGTCAAGTCAGTGGTGATTTGTGTGTATTCTTTTCTTCAATTTTGGATATGTTGTCGGTCTAATGCATATTTTGTTGGTGCTTTTGCTGATTTGTTGGCTATAATGTGTTCAGCCTATTGGCAAGATGACCACGTCGTACTTCATGATTTTAACTTCTGGAATTTTACAGAATATATATGGAGTCTGTGTGGGTACTAGAGTCTAGAGTGAGGTTTTTCCTTGGTTACATTACAGGGAATATGAATTAACAGGATAATCTATGATGCATTGCAGATTCTTTCAGACTCTCAAAAGAGAGCCCATTATGACATGTATCTGTTGTCTCAGAAAAAGCTTATGCAAAAGCATTCTGAACAGGGTTCAAAATTGTATATTTACAATTCACAAGCTACTACGTTCAAGGAGATGGAAGTTGTTGAATGGTTAAAATGGTACAGATTAACTATAAATAATATTTTGTCAGAAAAGAAGGTGGTAGCTGGAACAGGCTATTTTGATGTACTTGAGAGAGATTTTTATTCAGCTATTCATGCAGCATACTATGGTCCTGAAATTGATTCTATGCCCATGGAATTTCTTCCTGACTGCTTTGAGGCTGAGGAGAGGTCCTCTTATGAAACTCCTGAGGTTTTGCACTTAGTTTCAGGTCGTGATCTTTTTGGAATGGTTTGCCTAGCCAACAAGGTTCCAGAGATATCAACTGTTAACAATGAAATGTTAACATCCTTTAGATCCTTCCATTCAGGCCCGTGTCAATCTATAACAAATGTGAATGTCTACAAGAATACAGAGAGATCAGATGATTTTGAAACCTATCAAGGTCTCGGCTCTAAAACTTCAAGTATTGTATCAGATGCATATAGACATCTTGAATTGCACATCTCTGGAAGAGTTGTTGCTACAGCATATAGGGCCCTACCTAGATTCTGTTCTGATGTAATGCAGACAGAAGATACTGAAGATCACATTCATGTGTTTCTGAACTTATATGAAGATCCCAAACATATCAGCAGTGACTTTTGGAAAGGTTACCTAGCAAATGGTGCAGTTGGAAGAAGAATTCATTTAGGAACTATATCTGGACTTGGGAGCAGTCCAGATGAAGGTTGTTGTAATGTTTATAATGACAAGGGTACAAAGACCCATGCGATTATGAAACATAGAACATTGATGGTATGTAATGTTGTTTTCCCATGATCTTGATGTTTTAACCATTAGAGCTAGTTTTGGGAGATATTTCTTTGTATCTTACTTCAGTCAAACAGTACAGTCTGTCTTATATAAAGGGAGAAATAATATGTCATAATGGCAGATTACAACAAGAAAGAAATCAGGAGAGGTTCCCATCAGAATATAAACAAAATAAAGGTTGATTACCCAATTTATAAAATATTTACTGTCTCATCTAATCAATCAGAATACTTACAATGATGAAATCAATAACATATACTGACTGATTATAATAATATTGATTGATTCTAACAATCTAGATGGAAATTTTACTTTTGCATTAGTACCAAGTCTTGCTTTTTTTTTTTTATTATTTCTAATATTTTCGGTTATCTGCTGAAAAATTGTTTGGGTTTTGTGATTTTGCTAGAAACTTATTCTTATATAACTTGGTATAGCTAGATGCTTATAGTTATGTCATGTTATGATAAAATTTTCAGGTGAAGCATATGCACTGGTATCAAGTGGATGAGAAAGTTTCAGTTTGCGAGTGTAGATGCACTAGAGCACATTTACCCCCAAGCAAGTAAAGATCTGACATCTCTTATTGTATTGATGTTTGAGTTTAGCACAACAATCTCTTTGGGGTTTGATTAATGCACCCTGATGCTGTCTGCTCTCTTATCATTATATAATTTGTTTGTCAAATTTTTGGGCGAACATTGGATTGCTTCCTTGTAAATAAGGAATCAAGTTCCGTGTTGATTTCTTTGTTAGAACTTGTGGTCTTTTATGTTCACCAATCTTCCCTTTCCATGACCCCCCTCATATTTCTCCAAGTGTTAAGCTAACCATTGAAGCATTTTGGTCACTGGGTTAATTATCTTTCAATTATCTAGAAAATGGTATTTCTACACCTCCTCGGGGAAACAAACCATAATTGATGGAATATTAGTGGTTTGTAGATTTATTACTCAGAACTATTTCTCTATAACCGACCAGAACTGCTTCTAACTGCAAAAATGAACTAATTGCGGTGTCTCAAGTTTATGTGAACTTTCCATGATGCCTCCACTTGTTATTTATTTAGATGGAGATTGTCTGCTGCTTTCTCATTGCTGTTTATAATACGTTTTAATAATTTTAATGCCATCAACATACAGATTTTGGCTATTTGAGCCTCGCTGTGGCTTCCATGACATAGGGGGTTGGTATGTTGAAACATATGGCAAAGATAAGCACGGTCGTACAAAGCCATCACAAAGGTTTTGGGATGGCTTGGACTATAACATGCAAGCTGACAGGTAAGTTAACTACTTAAGTGTTATTTCTTCTATTTTAACTTATGAAAATTTATTTAGTGTTAGCAACAGACGTTTTTCTTTTTAAAACGAATGAAATATAAATAATCCTATGGATCTTGGGGAAAATTTGTAATGGTCACAGAAACGAAAAGTTGATATTTGCTTTTTAGAACGCGCACTTCATATGTATTTTGTTTAAACTATTTTTGAACTTATTGAAGTCTGTTTGACATGCTTTTTGGCTTGGTAAAGTGGTCAAGACCACGCCACATTTCATATATTTTTTAACAAAACTTATCTTGTCACCATATATATAAAAGACAAGTAAGTTAAGAATTATAAATCTGCTTTAACTTCAGCTATGCCCGCTTATTGAATTCTGAAAACTTTTAGCCAACTTTTTTTCTGCCAGTAGGAATCAAATATCTATTTTTTTAACCAGTGTCTTTCATTTTGGATATTTAGAAGTGGTAGAAGCTAAGTAATATTTTAGAAATTATATACCCAAGACCCAACCCAAGTATTTGCCTGTCAAGTATACTGACCGCCTCAGTTCTGCAACCTGCAGAAGACTTCACCCAGCAATGTATTTGTTTGCTCTTGCATATCGGACACTTGATCTTGAATACGCTAAAGCAAGCAAGAAATCATTTAGGAATGTTGTTGGAGCACAAATGTTTCGAGTTATTCATTGGTGCAAGAAATTTGTTAAATAGGGTATATCCGCTGGGCTTTTGACAATGTTAACAAATTTATTGTATCCTTGCTAGAACAATTTGGAATGATCAGCAAATTCATAAAAATCTCTTGTGATATTAGAAGATATTGCTGTGCATTTACAGTCACAATATTCTTGGGAGGAATGCTCTGTAAGTACTGAAAGAAAAACTCATTACAAGCCTCAAGTAGTTCTATTAATGTACTTGGCTACAGCAGATTCAATTTTTCATTTGCGAAGTGATGGATATGTTGGCTAAATACTGAAATCATGGTCAAGGATTGGCTGGAGTTACTTCAACTTTTTCATCATGCCTGAGCCGATTTGAACCAACATTGATTTTGCCAAGTGTGTTCTCTGGTGCTACTGGTCTCAGAAATGTTATGCAATTCGAATCTTCACGGATCTTCGTGGATTTCTATGCGAACATACCTCTGCAGTTGTCTTTATGTGTTATGAGACAAAGATTATTTATCTTAGTTAGTGTTATGGAAGCTAGTTGTTTCACTGCACAATGAGTTTCATCCTCTCATTGGAAAGGTCATGGAGCAGGACAGTTTTCTGGAATTTACTTGGCCATCATATCTCGTGGTATATAAAATACAATTTCTGCTTACATAGAATTGTCCCTATAGGCATGTGGGATTTACTTCTTTCTACTTGTATATATTTTAAACATGTTTTTCTTCTATATATTCCTTCCCTCTTAAATTGTTTCTCTCCCCTCTGAATTTATATGCAAAAAATAATGACTGCCATGACATGTAGTTTATATTGTCATGTTATTGTTAGGTTTGATCGTATGTTTCTTCATCATCTTTTTCTGGCTTTGCTTTGATTGAGTTAAACGGTTTTTCAACTAATAGAATACGCCTTGGACCATAGAGTCACCAACAATTGCAAACTGCTTTTACTAAATGAAATTGACTACATATGCCTTTTTTTATCCTTTATTTGACCATATCATCCCATTTGCAGTATTGCCCTCCTGCTAATGCTCGATAATACCTATCCCTACAATAGACAGGTCTTCCATCAGCAGCCTCAGCAGCAGCTGCTGCTAGATCATCATCAGTTATCACCTCCACTGGCAATTTAAGCAACTCCTCTTTTCTACAATATGCATTAAAAAAATTGAAATGACATTGTGGAAAAACTCTGGAAGATAGCAAAGGATCTTTATGTCTTCTCTTACCTCAGGTTGAGCTTTGTGTTAACCTTGGGAACGCTTGATTTAATTTCTTCCGTGGTAAAGGTAGTTCGAAGAAAATTCTCCACCGGTGTAGCAAAGATAAATAGCATAACTCCTGTGACAAGCAATGCTCCTGTCCCAACTAGAGTTTGCTTCAGCAATTTAACAACTGGTTTAACCTGGAAAGATGAAATATACGTGAATTATGCTGCAAGAAATCGAATTTAGCATACTGCTCTTCTAGTCTGTATCCAAAATTGTTCTGAATTCAAGCAATGCGTGATACTTTGTGATGTCCAGTACCTTGTAAGCGCCCAACAATCTATCACGAGCTAGGATCTGCAAATAAACCAAGTTTTCAGATTATATTGTCTGAAATGAAGGATGTCACTGAGTAGTAGTAATATTTGTTAGCACATTTCAGCTACACTTTATTCTATAGCCCCGTTATATTCACTAATTCTGAACAGACCTTTTGCTGCTTAATGCTTAATCAAGAAGTATCTCTTACAATTTTGAGAGGAAATTACAGTTGCTAACCTATTAGCTATTCACATTTAACAATGCCCCCCACCTTTTTTTTCTTCTCTTAAAACGCCAGTAGTTGATAAAATTTTATCGTTGTACATAGTGTGACCAGTACCAAATTGCAATCAATGTCTAAAATTTGCTATTTTTATTTTCATCAAGGGCGGCATATTTTCTGGCAAATCCTGATGTAAGTAAAATCATCAATTTGTCAGTTTGCAATGCATATAGCGCACTGACGCTATAGCCTTTAATACGATTTTCACAAGTGATGTCTTTGAGTATACTTTTTTTCTGTTCTTAGGTACAGGAAGAATGTGTAAAAGAGGCTAACCTCGGGCGGCTTGACCCACATCTGTCCGTCATACCATCCACTTTCTTCATAAGGTATGACCGCAGATAGAAGTCTATCACCAACATAACTCCAACCCTGCATTGTAATTCAATTATCTTAATTGAAACAGTTATTTAAGTGTGAAGGTGCTGCAGCCATAGCTCAGTCACTTAATCATAAGTTATAGTTAGTGTTAGTGACAAACAAATTACATTCAGTTGAAAACCTCATTATGCTGTGCATTTGGCAACAATATAAACAGTATGCATGAAGCACGATAGTAAATTTGTTTTGAAATGTCTGTTTGCCTCACCATCATTTCCCGTTCCCCGGTAATGAAGTGATTGTGACATGAAAAACAAAAAAGAGGATTAGAACGCACCAAATAAATCCTCAAGACAATCAAAGACACAATGAAGAGCGTTCCTGTTCCAGCAGCTAGTATAAACCTTAGAGGCTCCTGCAAGATTGTGAAAGTTAATGCAAGTAAGAGGAAAATCTATTTGCCACTTTATAAATGTTTTGTTTGTGTGCAGCTGGCAGGTATCCTTGTCCATACATCAAAACTTATTGTTGATTACTTGATTTGATATCCTAATATATGCACATATTTTATCTTCCTTACTCTAGAAGGATTAAAGCTTGCAGCCGCAATTGGCCCTCCAAGAACTGTAAACACTGCCAACCAAAGACCTCCCAGGCGAAGGAAGAACGACCCCGGACCCAGTTCACCCCAAGAATACAAGACTCCATCCTTCAGAGATGAGTACTCATTTACCTATTACACCGCGAAGTCGGGGTTAGCAAACATGAAATAAGCTTTATTGAAACAATACTGATAACTAATAATTAATTTAATTCCCATCCCATGACCCGTTCCAGTTTAATACACGCGGGCACGGATACCCAACTCAGTAGCTAGATTCGGCCGTAAAATTCATGCTCTAACATTATATCATGCTACATCTGTTGATTTTGAAGATCATCCAAAGAAAACAGTCATTGCTAGTATTGGGCAGTTAACACATACCGGTCTCTGCTCAAAAGGGACCTCAATTTCCAACCCAGGATCCCAGCTACGTCCTGAAGATCCGCTTGTTTCTCCATCCATCTCATCTTTAATGGCCTTAGCCTTGATTGAAATCCGATGAGGAAATTTTGAAGCTTTGTGATTTTGGATGATCAACGAGTCATAGCTGCTGCCTGGTCTGGCTTGTCTTGCACTTGGAATTAATGAACAGTAAAGATTTAGTCTAATCATAACAGGCTGAATGTAAGCTATCACCAACGCTGCAGGATAGTGTTTGGTTTTAAATCCCAGTTAATTTTCTACTTGGAGGAGGAGGTGGAAGAATAAGATATTATGGTCACTGATTTACGTGGAGGAGGAGAACAAGAAATTAAAGTCTGTATTTTCCAGATTTTCAAAGATGAGTGAGAGACCCTATGTGGCCCTACCTTGCCTCTTTGTTATGTGGACAAGCTTCTTGTCCACGTGGGCTTCTTGTGTACCGTCCATCTCATGCGGTTAACAGCTATGGGACTCGGATTATCCGAACCAAATGCATTTCATGCTTTTATATTTTTGTGGTCTGAGAAACGCCAAGGTAACTGTTGCTGGATCAACGTGCCCGCGGTTCCCTTGCACGCAAATTCGAGTCTGTTACTGTTGCCTGCACGCAGTGGGAACAAGCATGATCAATTGGGCAAAAGAATGGCACATCCACCATCACTATCAGCCTGGCCAAATAAAGCGGGACTTTTAAAAATTGGTTTAACACTTTTTTTTTCTTCCAATGTATGTGGCAATTTGTCAACGTGGTTCTTCAAAAAATAAAAATTCTTAATGAAATCTTTATTTTTGTTAAAAGGACTCAATATATTCTTTTAAATTGGTCGTTAAGAGTCGTTAAGAGAGTGATGATTTGACACATGCATATGAACACATGATAGATAATTTATTAGAGTTGTATAATAACACATGAGATCAAGTCGTCTTTGTGTATGCTACCTTCTTCCCCTTTTCTTTCTCTTTATATTTTCTTCTCCTAGGGTTTAGGAATGTCTTTCAATCAGTGTCTAGCTAATAGGTTGAGAAGGCTGAGTTGATTCAGGTGGTTGAGTTAGGATGATTGAGCTTGTTAGTTAAGGTTGTTGAGTTAGGATGATTGAGCTTGTTGGTTCACGTGGTTAAGTTGGGGTGACTGAGCTTGTTGGTTCAGGTGTCATAGAAGGATGTGTTCGGATTGAGGGGGTTAAGGGCATTTGAAGAGAGTTGTAGACATGATTTTTTATTATGATTAATCCCTTTACAAATGTCACATTTTTTTTTTGCGTATACCATCTTATTATTATCCTTCTTTAATTTATAAAGTTTCAACCTTTTATTTCTTTTGGGTCTTCTAGGTAATCTCTTCTTAATTGGGGTGTTTCTCTTCCTAGATATAAACACAATCAAAACGAAATTTAGCATCATTTAAGCCATATTATTTGAACGATCCACTTGGGCATCCATATTTGCTAAAAAGTGAGAATGTTAATTGCACTCCCTCTTTTGTAGTAATTTGAGGATTATTTCTCAAACTTGTATTTGAAAACAAGCATGCATGCTTGAAATAATGAGAAAAAAAAAGTTATTTAACTGTGTAAGTAGAATGCACCTATTGAATGTTCTATCCTTACCAAATTAGTCATTGCTTGTTTTGCATCTCCCATAATCCTACACGATATAACAAGTTTTAGATGTTGTAAATTACTTATTTTTTTGTAATTGAGTAAATGCTCATTACCTTTCAAAAGGATACATCCATCTATCTTGAACAGGACCATCAAGTATTGTCTCCCTATGAAGATGAATAACAAGGTGTTCCATTGAATCAAAGAAACCAGGTAGGAAGATTCTTTCCAATTTACAGATAATGATTGGTATATTTGCTCCCATTAGAATTAAATCATCCTTCCTCAAAGTGTTGGAACATAAATCTCTAAAAAATCGACTTATTTTAGCAATGACATTCCACATAAATTCTGGCAATGAACGGAATGTAATTGATAGTAAACACTCCATGAAAACACGACAATCATGACTTTTTATTCCATGCATGCTCCCTTTATCAACATTTGCACACCTAGCTAAGTTAGAGGCATAACTACCTAACATCTTCAACTTTGTAATTCATTTATAAATTGATTTTGCATCTTTTGTTGTGAAAGTGTAGTTTGCCTTTGGTTTTGCAAACTCCCCATTTTGTAGCTGAATCATCTAAGTCCCCATATCCACATAATTCAGCAACATTCATTCTTGCGTCTTTGACATTCATGACAACATTGAAGACATTATAAAAAAAATAAATTATATGTGCATGACATCATGATTGTGTCTTAGCAAGTTTTTTTCCAATATGGCAGATCCCAAAAAATTGTTTTTTTAGTCCAATTATGATATTGTTCATACCCTGGTAAGGTATCAAATGGATCATCATTTACCTTTGGAAAGTCTCTGATAAATTCCCTTAATTGATTCCCATTCAAGAAAAGGAGACCCATCCAACTCATTTTTGTTTTTCAAAAATCTCCTCTTACTTCTCCTAAAAGGATGATCCATTTGCAAAAATCATCGATGACAGTCAAACTAACAACTTTTACCATCATATTTTAACGTAAAAGCTTTTGCATCCTCCATACAATGAGGACATGTTATTTTTTCTTTAGTCCTCCATCCTAACAACATCTCATAAGCTGGAAAATCATTTATTGTCCACATCAAGCAAGCTCGCATGACAAAGTTCTCTTTTGTGGATATATCATATGTCATTACACCTCCATTCCACAATTGGTTAAGGTCATCAATAAGAGGTTATAAGTAGACATATATTTTTTTTAGTTGGGTTACTTGGCCCAGGTATGAGACAAGTCAAAAACATGTATGGTTTAGTCATACACATTTCAGGAGGTACGTTATAAGGAATAAGAAATATTGGCCAATATGAATATAGGGATGTTGAAGCTTGGATGTAAGGAGTGAACTCATCCCAACATAAACCAAGTCTAACATGTTGTGGGTCAACATCAAGATTTGGATATATGTTATCATAGTGTTTCCAGGCTTTTCCATCACATGGATGTCGCAACAAACCATCATCTTTCTTATTTTCAAAATGCTATCTCATTTGTCTAACATACTCCATTGACACATATAATCTTTGTAATATTGGAATGATTTTCAAATAAAACATTCTCTTTCTTGAAATATTTTTGTAACTTCCCTTGTCACCCTTTGGAGGAAAATATCGAGGAAGATGGCAAAATTTGCATTCAGTGAAATAAATGTCATCCTTGTAATATAACATGCAACTACTTTCACAACAATCATTTTTTTTTCCTTCCAAACCAAGACTTGACATAACTTTTTTTGCCTCATAATAGTTCTTGGATATGGAATTATCTTTAGGAGCTACGTCAATTAACATTTGTATGAAATGATCTATACACTTCTCTGTAGCATGCCGATTGGTTCTAGTTGCTAGTCGTCTGATGGTTATTGATAATCTTGACTCATTGACTTCATCATAAATGAGTTCATTTGCACTTGTTAACATATCATAAAACCTCTGCACTTTCGCATTAGGTAACTTCACCATGCATACTGTCTTTGTCAATGTGATCATGTTAAGTTGTTATGACAACTACATGCATGTATGCATCATATACCAAATGGTCATTGAACCAAAGTTCTCAACTAATTTTGTTTCTCCATAACTTGTGGATGCATAACCTACGTTGTCCTCATTTGAACCCTCTTCTCCATGTTTATCACATACTATGTAGTTAGGTCTAAAACCACATTGTAGAAAATGAGCCATCACATGTGATGGTGGAAGGGTTTCCTCGCATTTACACCTTATGGAAGGACACCTTATCCCGCCATCCATAGTATATGAAGCTAGTCAATTGCCTTAGAAACAAATTCACTCACTCCAATAATAAATTCTTGGGTTGGTATCTTTAAATGATCAAGCTCGTTATACATCCAACTCCAATCTATTTTACTGCATATGATGACAAAATGATTATCCAACATATGAAGTTCATGAATTGACAAATGACCTTAATTGGGTCATAATGATGCATACAACCATCATTGATTTTGAATGAAATTTGTAAACTTTGTTAGAGTATAATCTCTTTATAAATTGCATAACACCTCATCACGATAAAGTCTTGTGTAAGACCTATCAACCAATATTGGCATACCACTCTAATGGTATACAATAAGTACAGTCTTGTTAAGTCCATTTCAACTAATTTTGAAAACATGAAGTGATTTAGAACCATTTTTCATAACCATCAAGTCAAGTTATAAATATTAACAAGCAACACAAATAGTATTAAAAGTAAAAACATGTTTTTCAAATTAGTTTTAACAGCCATGTGTTGTTCAATCAATCTAACCAGATTTGTGATTATCAAAACCTATTAGGTTTTGAAGCAGCTCATATAAAGTACATAACATTAGTTATTAGTTATGAAAAAAAATTTATGGTTTTTTTGTCACTATTTATGATTTTTCTAGTGGTGCCACTAAGAATAAGAGCTTGTAACCACTAGACCAAAAACTTTTAGTGATCAACTTACGATTAATATTATTCTTATTATGATATTATTACTATTGTTATTATTAAACAAAGTAAATAAAAGTATCAATAAAAAAACCATTCCATAATTGATTTTACCTTCACATATTGTATCCTAAACATATGAAAACCAAATTAACACAATAATAAATAAAAAGTTCACATAATCGACTTAGTTCAACACAATCTATTTTTTTCCTACACAAATCAAAAGTTGTAACATTGGGATAAAAAAATATTTCTACATGATGTAATAAAAACTGACAAGATTGATACTTCAATATTATACTTACCACTTATATCCCGTGATTCTATTAATTGATTATTACTTAAATCAAGAAATATGAGACATCCTAACTCAGTTAGAGATGAAAAAATTTCAAAAATATATAATTAATATATGTGTAGGCTAATCCTTCACTAACATATAACATTCTTTGTGTGGGCTACACCCACAAAAACTTCAATAAAATAATATTTTTTTGTGTTGAGTAAGTCTCCACCAAAATTAAATTAATTTTAAATTTTTTTAAATTCTTTAGCATCCTCATGATCTACATTTGAGTATTTTTTTTTATCCATAAATTTAGTATCCCATTTTATATTTCCTTAATAGATGCAAATTAGTTGATATTACTTTATTATTTTTTAGTTGAGACTTTTTTTTTTTCTCATTATTCATTTTGTGTAGTCTTGAACGATACAAATAGCATCCATCCCATGACGCATTTCTTCTAGTGTAATTACTCTAGAGAGACTAACATTTAAAACCAAATCTTTTTAATATCGTTAATTATGGTTTATTTGACAAGCAAAAGAAATACATAAAATTTTGTTTTCGAGTGTTCAACTAATACCATGAGTAAATAATGATTAATATTCATGCAAAACAATGACTAATAGGTGGCCAAATTCAACTTAGTCTATTAAATTTTTAACGTGATCGTCTATTGTACACAATATGAAAATTTACTATTTAAAAATATTTTTAATTTAATTAGTACCAAATATTGTCATAACCTAACGTGAAAAATCATAATATAAGATAAAATAAATTAAATTATGCTTATTACCTTACTTATCTCGTAACGATAGTTGAAAAGAAAAATTAAAGAAAGTTGAACATCAACTTAAAATTTGAAATCTAATGGAGAGGACTTGTTGGCAATGTTACAGTAGTATGTTTATGAGGAATTTTTGTATTTATAGCTAAAGTCATTGGCCTTTGGATTCGGTTAAAATGCTAGATGCTTTTCCAAGCCAATTCACGTGGCAATAGTAAAATAAACCCAATAGTATTTGTGCAGTCTGAAGCAAATCAATGTCATGGACAAGCTTGCTGATAACTCCACATGCATGACACAACTTTGTAAGGAATCATCATTGTTGAAGCATTTTCTTACAACTCCACGACAAAGGAATCAATGCAGAGATGAAGGGTTCCTTGCAGTTGGTATGCCGAATGAGCAGTGGAGAAAAAAAAAGAATCTTAGAGACGAAGAACATGGTGTGGAAGGAGAAATAGTCCATTTAATGGATATTTTTGGCATTAATGAAAAAGTCATCACTCTCGAATGATTTTGTATTGATTTAAGTCGTCTACGCTATGATTTTATATTGATTTAAGTTGTTTATGCTATAAATACTTTGGTGAAAAATGCATGACTAAAAGATTATAGTTTCACTTCATTAATCAATGTGAATAATGTCTACATTTAATGTATATGAATTATAAATATGAAACATAAAAAATTTATTGGAGAAATATCACACATTCGAGAAGTCATCCATTTAATGGACATTTTTGGCATCAAAGAAGAAGTTACTAATCTTATGGAGACTTTGTATTGATTTAAGTCGTCTACGCTATGAACACTTTGGTTCACGAAAAATGCATGACTAAACGATTATAGTTTCACTTCATTAGTCAATGTGAATAATGTCTACATTTAATGCATGAATTACGAATATGAAACTTAAAAATCTAATTGGAAAAATATCACACATTGGAGAAGTCGTCTATTTAATGGACATTTTTGGCATCAAAGAAGAAGTAACCAATTTAATGGAAACTTTGTATTGATTTAAGTCGTCTACGCTATGAACATTTTGGTTCATGAAAAATGCATGACTAAAAGATTTTAGTTTCATTTCATTAGTCAATGTGAATAATGTCTACATTTAATGCATGAATTACAAATATGAAACTTAAAAAATTAATTGGAGAAATATCACACATTCGAGAAATAGTTTTTTTTAGTGGAGTTTGTCTAATTTAACTTTATAAAATCATATCATAAAGTGAGAGATTTGTACTTATTTATATTTTATAAAATGTTTTTGAGATTTTCAACATACACTCTCAAGATCTTTCAAGTTGTGTATGAAATTAATAATGGATGTCTAAAATATGAACCCTTTGGTTCATGCTACAAGTAAATCTTTAATGTCTATATTTAATGCATGAATTATAAATGTGAAACTTCAAAAATTAATTGAAAAAATATCACACATTCAATAACTTAACCTTACAAAACTGATTTATAAGGTTTGCATCCATCTATATAGTACAATATGTTTTTATCTCTAGAGATCTTCAACACACTCACTCACCTATTTATTCATATTATTGAATCATTAAAAGATAAAAAAATAAAAATAATAGATACTGCAAGAGTTATAATGCATATACAAACAATTATAACTAGTAGTTATAATGACAACTAGTGTAATATTTTTTAAATTAGTTAAATAAGTAATTCTTGCATTAGCTTTTGTTTTTTTATATATAATACAAATACTTTTTCAACGTGACTTCTTTGTAATTTAACATTTTGTCACATTCTCATTAATCCCAAAATAAATATTTTTTGGAAAGATAATACATGTTATACATAAAACAAGGAATAATTATTTAAAGATGTTATAAACTATTTATTTTAAATATGAACTTCATCACTAAAAACTTAGTAATTAATATTTACATAATCATTAAGCTCTTTCTTTATTTTTTTTAAATATAAACCTTACTAAACAGGTTGGTAAATAATATTTGTAAGTAGTTAAAATAATATCAGATTTCGTTATTTTTTTAATTTATTCTTACAGAGAATAACATATATTGTTATTTTATTTATAAACTGATGCTTTAATTTTGATATAATTATCTCACCATTTTATAAAAAAGGATAAATGAAAAAAAAAATACACTTCATATCTTAAAAGTATAAACAAGTATTCAATGCTTCCTTTGTGAAAAAAATTGGAAGATTTTTATGTTGCAGGAATCGTTAAAATTATTATTGCATTATTGAGTTTTTCTCTATAAGAAATAAATTTCGTAAATAAAGTTATACTCACAAAATTTAATAAAAATTAAATTATAATTTCATAAAATAAATTATGGAAAATGCTCTTAATTAAATAAATAATAACATATTTTGAACTCACTCGTAGTAATTTTTTTATATTTTAATCTATTGTGAAGTTTATTAATTAGATATTTATTAGTTATAAAGAAATAGTCACATGCACCATTAAGTACATTTAATAGAAAAGACATATTTGAAATAGAGTTTGACTTATATTATTGTCATCATTAAATTAAAATAACTTATTTAAATACTTGTATTATTCATAGTGAATTAATTATTTGCATTTTATACGTAGAAACATCATATCTTGTATTATTTACAATTATTAGGACAGATTGGCTAAATATGCATTGGTAAAGTTTTTCTTAATCGAATAAATAGTTCTATTAATCAGATAATTAAAATTAAATAACTTAATATAAAATTCATCAGTATAAAAATCAAATAAAAACATAAATGCATGAAAAAGAAATAAAATAATCTTTCTTTTTATATTTCTAAAAAACTGAATATTCGGAAATTTCAGTGCATGTCTAAAAAATAACTTTTGTTTTATTTTTATTTTTTTCTAGGCGCATATGTCTCGCTATACATTAAACATTAATTAGCTAGCTTTTGTTACATTATTAATTCATATTTGTTAATTAAGATTGAATTTAATGCAAATGCAAATTCAAATCAATAAACAGTGGGCATACACAAGGTGTAGCTAGCTGCTGTAAATCCGTTAGGAAGAGGGTAGTTAGCCGCTTAAAGAACCGCATAGTCAACTTCGGAAGCGGATCGGTCAAGTGCTATACCTTTCAGAGTTGCTCTGCACTTGGTAGTAAAGTTAGCATTCGTTTTACACTTCGAACAACGTAAATCCACATGAAAACCAAAACGGTTAAGGGAAATTGGAGATGGAACTGGAGGACGAACAAGCTCGACTTGCCTTTCGTCTTCCTTATAGGCATCTTCTTCTTTCTCGCTGGATTATTGGCTTCCAGTCTCTTTCCTCACTCTCAGGTTTTCCTTCGCAACAATCCTAATCACGTTGTTTTTCTGTATTTTAAGCTCTTTTTTCTTCGATTATGTTTTGTTTCGCTGGAAAGTATTTGAAATAACAGATCGCTGGAATTTGCAGGAACGTGAACACGACCTGAAGCTGATGCCGAGAGCGAGGTTAACTGAAAAATCGACGGAGGAGGAGACGGAGTATCATTTGTCGCAAGCTGGAGAATCCGGAGACGATTCCATTACATTGATTCCTTTTCAGGTGCGCGATTTCGTTTCTTCATGCTACGCAATTTTTTTGCTGAAATGTTCTTCTGCTAGGGTAGATAAAATCTGCTTTTCATCTGTTTGAAAGAGTGCACTATCTTTAGATTAGTTTATTACGGTGAATTTACGTTAATATTTTGATTTCATAAACGTTTTATGCGATGATCGCATCTCTGAAATTTATAATTTCAATTGTTGCGTGAATGCGCTAATGTTGAGCATACGATTCTGTTGGAGGATTTACTTGAGCAGTTGAGCTTTGAGTTTCGAATGAATGTGTCTTTGATTTGTGGTCCTTAGGTTTTGAGCTGGTACCCTCGCGCTCTATATTTTCCTAATTTTGCGAGTCCACAACAATGTGAAAGCATAATTAAATTGGCAAGGGTAGGACTCAAGCCATCCACATTGGCGTTACGTAAGGGAGAAACGGAGGAAAATACAAAGGGAATCAGAACAAGGTAATGTGTAGTTAGTATGTGTCTGTGGAATACTTAACTGTCTGCCGTCATTATGAACTGCACAAAGTACAATGCTAAATGTAGGAGTATGATTTATCACAAATTCTTCCATAAGGTCAACGAGACTCGCATGCTTATACCTAAAGTCAAAAGAAAGAATTTAGTCCTGGAATGGCTAAGATAACAAAACTAATATGCATGATTGATTCAGATTGGGATTATGGTGAACCTTACAGATTTTTAAGTTCTGAGAAATTAGATGGAATCTGTTCGATTCCTTTATATCTGCTCTCCTATTCCTTGCCTCTAACCAAGACTGCGAACTTTATAGGCAAGATATCATCTCAACTTGTTTTGATTTCCTGAATCTTGACCTCTTATCTGCTTGAAGATAGAATAACGGAAAGCCTCATGTGGTTCTTAGATGACAGGTTTTATAAATTTATTATGCTTTAAACTAAATTCCTTTAAAAAGTATCCTCAAGTAATCCGTGGGAGTTTCAATTCCCGAGAATTTTGGTAACATGCCGATATTTTATACGCCTCTCTGTGTTATAATGCAGTTTAATTAAGATAAATGATCTGGCCCATGGGAGAATTGGCGATTATGGTTATGAGGACCTCTTCTCCTAAAATCCAAAGATGCATATTATGTAATATAAAGTCATATTGTGAGCTTATGTCTACATTCTTCTTTTAACAGCTATGGTGTTTTTCTGAGTGCTTCCGAGGATGAAACGGGGACTTTATATGCCGTTGAGGAGAAAATTGCCAAAGCAACAAAACTTCCTAGAACTCATGGAGAGGTAACATCCCTACTCAACTGGCTGTCCCGCTCTGCAGAAAGGGCATTTTGAAAATGCTTGTTAATCTCATTTACTAAAATGAATTTTCTTATGTTTTTTTGCTTTAGTTAATCGATTGTTTGAATTTGTATCTGTAATAAAAAGTAAAAACTGTTAATTTACAGCAGCTTTTCATTTCTAGTAAAACTAGTATCATTCATTATACCTATTACTTCTCCAAAGCACTAATTATAAGGGAAGAGTTTTTTTCACAAGTAACCAATCGAACCCTATTACTTGGTATCTGGATTTTCCTTCTTAAATAAGCCACTTTTTTCCTTCTGGTGTCATTTTCTATATTTTCTGCAAAACCTGTTCTTTGTTTCAACTTTGTTTCAACTTTGTTTCAACTTTGTTTCTTTAATAGGTGCACACTGGTGCTTTTACGTAGCCTTATTATACCTTTCAATTCTCTAGAATAATGCTTCGTGAATGTTAGATTGTTGCTTGCCATAATTCTGCTTTATCATCTCCCCCACACAAATGGATTAACATTGGGTGCTTCTGTTGGCTCAAAATTCAGTTAATGTTAAGACTTAATGTGGGAAATGAAGCAGAGTTGAGACTACTAAGGGTATTTATGGTGCTTAGTTGGATTGATCCTTTCTTGTTTCAGTATTTAGGTGTTCATTAGATTGGTCCTGAATGGAAATTTTGCACTTTCCAAGCAATGTGAGTGTTAAATTGGATAGAACTGAATTGAATTGGAAGTAGGTTGAATTGGTGATGGATTTTGACCAATAATCTGGAGTCCAAAATATTATACTCAAACTAAACATAACACATAATTTTAATTGTCATGTAAAATCACTTGAGTTCATTCTCCACATGTTAAGATAGGGTGAGCTAGTTTCTCTTCCTCCCACACGACGAGTACTGACCATCCTCACCTTACACCTAAACAAAGGATATGGAACATATACACCCTCCTTAATCACCAAACAACACTAAATCTTGTCTCTGCTACTAGCAAATGAAATGCTGGAAAAGATGAGGTTGGAGGGTCGAGGCTCCCCTAAGATTCGCTAGTGGGTTCAATTGAATGGAATTAAATAACAAACACATTTTTAATAGATGGTTCGTCGTGTTGAAGTTGCAGAGAGATAATGTTTTTCTATATACTTCTTTTCTTTTGACGATCGAATCTTTGAAACTTTCTTGTTTCTAAAGTGTTTTTTGAAAATGTATGATAATATTAATTTTTTTTACTTCATTTTTAATTAGTTTACATATGTTTTTATTTTGATGTAAAAGTAAGGGCAAAATAAAAAGCTTTATAATTATTTTATAAGATTAAGAAAGTTTATTGTTTTTCTTTTGATAAAATAATATCTATCCTCCTAATATCGAGATCATTTTGTTATCATAGCTCCTGTCTGATGATCATATATATTAAACTTAACATATTGGTGGGATGGGTGAATTGAAATTCGAATAATCATTTTATAAATTTGTACTATTTGGAACGGTAAATTTATTCTTCATGGTTGGCAGGAAACTTTTTGTTTGATGCCTGTGATGTTTGATTTCGTACATTTGTACAAAGGAATCTCCCATTGTTCAACGACACATTTGTGTTGTTGTCACTGAAAATATGAGTTGAGACTTTTTTATTCTTTTCTTCTCTAACAAAGTAATAGTCCTCTTGTTACCAGTGAATTTGAACTAATTTTTCTATGTTGTCTTCTATTAATTAAAATAATAGGGTCACCGATGATGCGGAGAAATAATGACACCAACTATGATTTTGAAATTTGTAATATCCAATTTTGCTTTTGATTAGGTACAATCGAAGCTTTTAACTAGGCTTTAAGTATAGTTTAGAGGTATTGGCACGTTGCCTTAGCCTATAATCAACCATAATAAATTTTAACTGAAAGAAAGGGGAAAACAATTTTAAACATCTTTAAAATCAATGTTCTTGTACATCTAGACTATAAATATTAACTTTTCTTGCCTATTATTTTGTTGAATTTGTAAATGTTTCATTTTTTGGGTGATTCTAAATTACCTGAGAAATAATGATGTTTCAGGCATTTAATGTCCTACGCTATGAGGTTGGACAGAAATACAGTTCTCATTATGATGCATTTGATTATGCTGAATATGGCCCACAAAAGAGCCGACGGGTACGTCTAAAGTAAAACTCCTACTCTCTCATTTTTAAGCTGTTATGAATTTTGAGGATAGTTGTTTGCCTACCAGTACTAGCACCGACAACCATGGCACATGGTTTATCATTTTCTACGAAAAATGAGAGTTCTACAAAGTTAAGTATTAAGAGTTAAAGGGTTAATGCTTGCGTTAAATTTAAAATTAATTAACAATGCGAATAAAAAATAAATATGTATAGAGAATAGAGAGGATACGAGTATATTACAGAGAACTTATAGAAGAGAAAAATCTAGTGTATGCAATTTCATTCATATAAAATGGTTTAGGGTTTATAAAAGTGAAAGGATGAATCTCTTCTAATGTAGGCCGTATTTCGGTTTTTTTTTTTTTTTGTCTATTTTTCAAATGCAATTCTTCTTTAGCATGAGAGATCCTTGTCATTTTTCCTTTCTTAGGACATGTCTGTGTCGTGACACCTATTTTTCAACATCATTGTGGGACTTTTGAAATGAAATGAAATCTTATACACCCACTAATGTTTATGAGGTTTTATTTAAAATTTTCATTATTTCTTTTAAACTGTAGAAAGTTTTAAAATTGGACAAGGCTCATGTTGTTTGATAGGTAATTTTTAGTGTTGTTTCTAAATAAAAATACACCAAGAATAATAGTTCATTAAAAATATAGCATTTAAAAAAAAAAATATCAAAAGTATTTCTAAAACCGCACCTATGCTGAGGAAAAGAAAGGGATAGATGGAAAGTTTATTCACCTTAAAATGAATTGAAGTTTTATACGTATTAATTTCTCAAAAAGAGGAGTCTAATACTTTTTAGGTTACACTAGCGGAAAAACAGTCCCTCTCGGGTATGTATGCCTGCATTTATATTAAAATAATATGATTTAAAAAAAGTGAGATAGTTAGAAGTTGATAAATTATAAGATTTTTTTTAGTTAATGAGTTATACGGTGTGAGAATATATTGTTATGTATTTTAAGAGATAATAAAATTATTTAATTCAAAATTGATACCAAAATAATATAAAAAATTGTATTGATATGGATGATCTTATTGGTACGAAGTTAGAGGGAAGATCACACTTCTTTTCTAGTATTTGGATCTATATTGATATTTCTTATTGATGTATTTGGATCTATTGTAGTTCCATAGTCACAACATTGTCCACTAGCCATATTGAGATTTCTTATATTGCATTTATATCTATCGTAGTTCCTTAGCTTGCATACGTTTTACACAAAATAAAGCGTGTCTGTCATAATAAATATGCTTTCGTAATTAATTATTTTAGTATGTTTGAATTCAATTTAATATTATTTTTTTTATAATTAAAATATGAAAGTGTCAATAGGGTACAAAAATGGATATTGGAGTTACTATCTGTACAAGAAAAAAAAATTAGAAATGTGTGGAAATGGATAATGAAGTATCCTATTCAAACCCGTTGGGGCTGTCCCTATTTCTATTTTCAGGATATCAACTCAAATTGTTTATACTAAGTTCTCATATTTTAATATTAAATCGTTTTTTATCTTTGCAATTTTAGCTCTTAAACTTAGAGATTTTGTTTAATAAGTTTGAATCTTAACTAAGTTCCATGCAGGTAGCTTCTTTTTTGCTGTATTTAACTGATGTTTCAGAAGGTGGGGAGACCATGTTTCCGTTTGAGGTGAGTTTGTCGTTACTTATATTCACACACATTCCGTTTACTAATCTCTTAGGACGTAATTACGCGTTATTATTCTGCAGAATGGCTTCAACATGGATGGTAGGTATGATTTCGAGGACTGTATTGGTTTAAAAGTAAGGCCACGCAGAGGGGATGGGCTTCTATTTTACTCATTATTACCTAATGGTACAATTGACCAGGTTAGTGTTTTCTTTTTTCATAATATTGTTGTCATCATTTTAAACTTGTTTAGCAAGGCTGAAAGGGAGATGTGGAGGTTAGTAAATGGGGGTTAAAATCATAAGCGAACAGAATAGCAGTTTTTTAAGGTGCCGAAAATTTTTATATTTTATATTTAAAAAATATTAAAACACATGTTTTCCACTTTTATCCTTCACATTGAAATTTATGGTCTTTTAATAATTTACTCGGTATTTTTTAGGATTAATTTCTTACTCGCACAGAAACAAATAGAGAACACACACCTTGTACTTCAAAGTGTAGTGTGTCGAAAAGAAAAAGAGGCTCAAAATGTAATAGGTCCAAAATACTCTTAGAAGTGTGTACCTCTTGAGAAGGAAGGAAGAAGCACAGGGGTAAGGAGGGGCGTAGCAAACTAGACTCTATGGAGCTTTGAAATTTAAAAGGAAGTCAAGTGTAAAAAAACACGACTTTGGAAGGATTTCCCAGTCATATTCTGATCATCGTTGAGCGAAAATTTTAAAACATTTTTTAACTTGATTGGCTCATTATTTGACCTTCTTTCTGTGTATACTTTGGCAGACATCACTCCACGGAAGCTGTCCCGTCATAAAAGGAGAGAAGTGGGTGGCAACAAAGTGGTTAAGGGATCAAATACAAGACGACGATTAAATGAATGCTACCTGCAATTGATTTTCAAGCTCCACCGGTAGCAGTCTTTAACAACCATTTATATTCTGTGCCAAAATATGTTTATAGCTTTGATGAATAATCGAGGACAAAATTTAATAAGAAATTGTGAAAAGTTGGACCAATGCACAGGATATAGCATGCGTGATTCATAGTCAATAAACATTTAATAAAGGGAGCCAATCCAAAAGTCAATTGCTAAAAAATTTCTCGAAATAATTAGTTATAACTTGGATTCCATAGTACCTTAGATCTATCTTTTGCATATCACAAATGAAAATATGAGAGATGCTTTTTTTAACAATATTCTTTCTAACACTTCTGATTATGACTGAGACTTATTAAATAAAATGTAAAATCAAAGATAAACAGATTTCAATTCAAAACATTGATTTCATCTGAAGAGGAATATATTACGTAGAAATCAACAGTAAGCATTTCTCTTCATCTGAAATAAATTATTTATTCTGCTAAGATAACAAACCTACTTTATTTACGATTGAGAGCGAAAAAATTAAGAACTTTTTTATGATAAAGTATTATTTTTATTTTAAAGAAACTACTGTTTCTAACTTTAAAAACAAACAACACTTAACTATTAGTACCTTTGTTTATGTACTTTAGCACAAAACAACGATTATCTAAAACTTTTTCACACATAGTTTATGATTAATTAGTTTTTTCTAAGACAAAATGACAGAAACAGAGAGGTCCTATTATATGAGAAAAACAAGAAAACCAAATTGTTACCAGCTGAATTGTGTCTTCATCAAATTGATGAAATCACATCACCAGAACTTCGAATGTTTTCTATGTGACATCATATCAACCTCTTACTTAACATGCTAGGGTTAATCAGTGTTATGGTTTATGCTAAGAAACTTAGAATAAACTGACCGAGCCCATAGCACATGACTACTTGATATGCTAACATAACCAAACCATAATATTCAATTTTCACCTTATGATCTTTTAGATGCTCTTCTGGAGAAGCTGGCATTCGTCACCAGATACAGATTCTGAAAGCAATTTCCAAAGCTTGTGCAATTGAATATATCCTCCATAAGCAAACCCAAGCAGCAAAGTATGCAAGCTACAATATATTACTGAGAATTAGAAATCCGTTGGTCCAGAGTAACCTAAAAAGCTTACTTACTCAATGAAAGTGTTAAACTATAAAGTTTCATTGTTCAGTTTCTCCCTATATTACAGAAAGAACCCCAATGTCAGTTCAGTTCAGTACTCACTAGTAGTCGATGTTAGTATCTTTTTGAAATTTATTTCCCATTGCCTGAATATGCATCATTGAAGTTCTTCATCTCTTTACTCCTTCCTCATTGCAGCATTCAATAAAAGAGTCCGTTATCCACCACTACCAAAGCCTGTCAAAGGGGCATACATTCACTGCTTATGCCAGTTGTTATACGGTTGCTTACCCCATTGCTTCAAGGCATGCATGCAACCAGCTGCTAGCAATAAACCACACACACCAAATGCCATTAATGTTGCATTTTCTACATTCCGATAATAGCCACCCTGCAAACATAAAGAGGAAGTCAACATACACCACATACACACATGAACCAGTTTAAACACAAGAAACACACAATGTCTTTCACAAAATCATTTGCCATGCTGCAAACATAATGAGGAAGTCAAAATATATGACAGCAAATACACACATGAACCGTCGAAACATAAGAAATACACAATGTCGTTTACAAAATTATTCAAGATAAGCTGATGCATTGATTACAAACATTTAATGTAATGAATTACCTCGGTACTAATCTTCTTTTCAAGGGTACTACATATCAAACGTTCATTGTCAATCATTTATTGCTTCTTGTTGACTATATTTAATAAACTTACAGACCATTTATATAACTAAACTAACAACTCAACTCTTACCATAGTCACTCCCTCAAAACATTACACCTAAAGTATTGTATTTCATTCATTTAACCCTCCTTCACAAGTCATTTGAACACACAGTCACCCCCTACTTGGCTAATCAACAAGTTGCGGCAATCAAGAAGTTCAACACAAACTCAAAAATGAAAAAAAAAAAAAAAACATGTACATTTTCAAAGCTGTGGAAAAGATGAAAGCACAATAGGAATTTAAACTACAACTTGCATCTACTGCTGTAGAAATGACTGTGTAGGAATATTATGCCACCCTCCACGATTGTAGCATTGTTAGATTCAAAACCTCAAAAAATTAGGATGTCTTTTTGAGTAAATATTTATAAGAAAAAAGTCTCCTATTTTTATTACTACTTTTCCCTTTTGGTTACAAAAATGTCATCATATTTTCATTTTGTTTTCTGTTTTCAAATGTTTGCAAAGAAAACAGTGAATATATCTTGTTTATTGTTTTCGCTATTTTCTACACAAATCTGTAAAAATAGAAAACAAAGTGAAATCAATGAGATATTTTTTTAAAATAATAGTGGAATAGAAAATAAAAACAGAACATTTTTTTCAAACGAAGTAGCCTCTTATCATGGTTCATTTAACTCGTGTTAATAATGCTTAATTGGTTAATTGCATGCTTCCAAAAATTTAGATAACATTATGCAAAAATACATACTTGCACCACAGAAAGCAGAATAGCTCCATTTGCAGGGGCAAGAGAGAAGCCCATCATCCCTCCACGCAATTCATTAGGAACATACCTGCAAAAAGAGATTAAATAAAACTAAAAATCAAATTCTGAGAAAATGAAAAAAGTACAAATCTAGTTAAAGAGATTACATGGTCCTCAGTCTAGCAAGTGATGGCAAAACAAACCCAACACATGCATGAAAGAAGCAAAATAACGTCACCAGAACCCCGATTTCCTGCATACGAGAGTAGACTCAAGATTTCCAGCTCAAAAATCTGACCAAAAATATATTTGATACTTCCTAAATATATAAATTACTGCACCTGATAGTCATAAGCCACAATAGACAGGAGAAGAGCCAGTACAATGTATGCGAAAACTAAGCAGTCCTCAGTTCTAAACGATGATGGCCCACTAGTGAGACACGGAAAAGCAGCACTTCCTAGCATTCTTGAGCCCAGAAAGCATGGATATATCAAGCCCAGTTGCACTTCTCGCCCGTCAGCCTAAAACCAAAGGCATTAGAAGTTATATATAAACCAAAAGCATCCTATGACTCAGACTGATAAAATAACAGGTTCAATAACTTAAAAAGCCTCTTTTCAAAATGAGCCAATCACGGGAAGAGGTTTTCCCACAATAATGGGCAGAGAAACAAAATTACTTATAGGTTTGTTCAATTAAGTCCATTTCTAGATTCATCAATACAAAGAAGCCTGAAGAAGAAAAGAAAGCCCATAAAACATCCATTTAATGCAATACTGCCTTAGCATTGTAAATATCGATGCCTCAGTATATAACAAGATATGCTCTAAAATTTGATATCATACCACCACTGTAGGTGCCCAAAGGATCCAAAAAATTCCTATAGAGAAGTGAAGGCAAGTTTGTGCCCATGCCAACAACCATATCCTTTTATCTGTGGATTATAAAATTACAATCAGTATATAATCAGTAGATGACTTAAACTTTTCATTACATTGTTGTAAAATTGATAATGTGTTTCCTAGTGCCATCTCTTTTCCACATCTAACCAACTAAAGTATTATATACATTGGCAATCTTAAACACTAACTCGTGATAAGCGCACATATTCTGAAGACAAAATAGCAGTTATTAATAGGAACATAAATAAAAGGGATTAGCTGCCTTGGTAATTTCCAGAAACTTTACCAAGTTATCAGATTGCCAAACAAATGCTAAGTACAGCATTCTTAAGAGCATCGAATTGTTCTATATAAAAAATGTAAAAGCATATTTGTTCATAAAATAATAAAGAAAAAAGAACAACAAAAGCAACTTACCACCTAAAATGTATGCATAGAAGGAGCGACTGTACTCCTTAAGAAATGCTGTTCCAGGAGTTTCTGTCCATCCTCTGGTGATAAAAGCCAAGCATGTGGCAGCAAAACAAATAATAACAAATGAAGGAGCAGTATTTTTTCCCGTATTATTACCAATAAGCCAATTTGCAAACATTTGGCTGGCGATAAAACATGCAGACTCAAAGAAAGACATTAACCAATATGTATCATTAAGCGAATCAAGCCTGTGCCCTTGCTGCAAACAAAAACACAATATTCCAAATTGATGTTAAATTCTAGATATTTTAAGCAGTCCTATGTCCTTATCCTAAGAAGCCATGCACTTTCCACGTAAAGTGAATTTTCATTATAAAGATGGGAAAAAAAATGGATCAAGTTATTTAACCAGGAAGAAGTAAGCTCCTACTTTGCCATTTTTCCAGTGGCAAAGATGTGGATGCTTAGACTGAAATATGTGCCTATGTGGAAATCAAGATAAAAGGATAAGATTTACCTATTACCTTTTCATGTTGAGTGACCATCCAATTCTCAAAACTAAATGAAAATATTGTATTGGCCAGAGAGAGACATGTGCTAGTTATGAATACACTTGGCTGCTCTGAAACCATCTTCCATACGCCAAAAATGAAGTGTAGAATGCAAAAGATTAAACTAGCTTTCTTGTGACCTCTACATCAAAATTAAATATTGAGTTAGAATAATCTTCTGACAAATCATCATAAATTTGTACACAGAAATGTATAAATTTCTTGAATGTGCATGATTTAGCATTAGTGCTTCTGGAATAACCAAGATGCTTCATATATTCACATCTAACATAGCAAACCCCCGGTTGAAATCACAAATAGAAGGATGTCATGACCAAAATGACAAACATTGAAAAGTGATAACAATTCACAGGAAGATGAGATTGACATCGGAATATTGATTATATTCTTCCTCAACAATTAGAAATGTAAATGTCTTGAAAGGATGCATTTTAAAAAATACTCCTAATATCGTCTCAACAGCCACTAATCAACAGAAAACACTAAAGTAAATTAGACATCAACAATCATTCACAGTGACAGTAAGTCTTCCACACGGAAGGAATTCCATGTTATACTTAGGACGATGCAATTGTCATAACTAAAATAATTAAACAACCAAATCATCTTTACTGAAAAAGACAGCATAATATGGCGCTACTTAAACATCACAATTGCAAAGGCTGGCATTTAACACTAAACTCATCGTTGAACTACTTAAACATAATTATCAATCTTAATAGATCAGTAACGTCAACGACTAAAACTAGAGCCTCACATCAAATCCGAAAGCACGCCAAGGAAAGGAGCAGCGAAGAGAGCTGTTGTATATCCGTAACACAGAGACTTAACCATAGTTTCCCTGCCGATTCCATATGAAGCAAATTCATACTCCCCAAACACTGACCATAGACCTTCCATTACTGAGAGGAGAAACGAAACCGTCATTCACACTTGCACTTTACAGATCTAAATCTCAATTGAGAAACTAATTAAAACAAGCGAGTTTCGGAATTTTGGTTCAGAAACAGAACAACAGATTAAAAAAGTAAGTAGAATATAAATCCATTTTCAAAACAAACATAACATAGAAATGAATGTTCGGCTAAAGTTAATCAGAAAATGTTCACCTAAAGCTAATAAGATATTTTGTTTTTCTTTAGGTTACAATTCTTCCTCGATAAACAAAAGAACTCTAAAGTTTCGAAAGCTGATCCCGCACATTGTCAGAGAAACCGAACAATCCTACAATGAATAAGGAAATGAAGTGAAAGCAACCTGATGCGAGAGAATAGACGAAGAGGAAATTCCGCTGGAAACGGAGAAACGAGTGAGAGGTTCCATGGTCGAAGATTGTGGAGGTTCTGTTGAGGTTAGAGGCGTGAGGGAAAAGAAAGATCAAGAAGCAGCAACAAACGAAGATGAAGATGTATACGGATGGATTTAGTTCCCAAACGGAGCTCTCAATGACAACTCCCATCGAACTTTTATAAACTCGGTTTGACAAGGCAAGAAAAAGAGAATGCACGAATTCACGTTCCCTTGGAATCTGAGGCAAACCCTAGGTTGTGGTTCGATAACGGGAAGAGGCGGAGAGTGAGACTGAGGGAGACGATGAATTTGATCGACGAAGGGCAGTGATTCGATTAATGAAACTCATGCTGCGGATGGAGCTAACAAAACGAGAATTTTGTGTATGTGGTGGTGGTAGCCTAATAATAACTTCCTCCTAAGTACATTGGTCGTAAAAGACTTTGATAATAAATAAATAAAATAGTATTAACGACCATATATTCCAAATACTTAAAAATAGAAATTAGTATTAACCACCAAAATTTTATAATATTAACAATCATGTATTTATAATACAAATTTGAGATAAAAAAAATATGTTTAAACATTTAAAAATCCCTTGAAGTAAAATTTGCAATAATTATGACCTTATGAAACTCATATACTACATCTATAACAAATTTTATAGTACATTCTATTGTCAAGGATGTGGTAGTGTATGATTCTTATATGTTAGAGATGTCATTATATTATTATATTTTATTATGTATAAATATATAAATAAAGTAAATTTTATTTTATAAACTAATTATAAAGTTGAGATAAATTTAAAAGCAAAAGTTTTAAATTTTATCAATTTACATACGATATACCATCGAATCACTTATTAATATTAATATATAGTATCGCCTTTAATTTTATAAAAGTTGAATTAAACTTGAAGTTTAACTTTGGACTTTTAATAAAATAGAAGAAAAAAAAAATAGAATGACCGTAAAAAAAAAAATGTTAGGATAAAATATTAGGAAGGAGAACAAATTGAGATTTTCTAGATATTTTCGAAAAAGACTGGACTTAAGTAATAGAGAACTTAAACTTTCGTAAACATACATAATTGTAAAATAGACTTTTGAAGACTGTTTATATTTTTTTAATCATTTTAAGTAAGTCTTCAGATAAGATTTTTATGCATAATTTTCTAAATTCTTATTAGTTTTTAAAATTTCATAAACTAAATGATTTTTTTTTTACAATTTCATTATTCGAATGAGTTTAACTTTCATGCATTATTATGAAAAATAAATAGTTATATTGTTATTAAAAACATTTTAAATTTTGATTTTTAAAATAATTATTATAAAATTATTAAACTTATAATATATGGTAATATAAAAAAAATTATACTATCTGTGTATTTAATTAAAAAATTTAAAATTAAAGAATGATAATCTTTTCTTATTTTAAAATTCAACATATTTCTTATAATACCATTAAAAAATTATCAAATTTCTAATTTTAAACTCTTAAACTCATTCTTGTTTCTTTAAACATTGTTTTAAAAAAATTAATTAACATTTTTTGTTTTAAAATTTAACTTAACTATTTTTTTAGCTAAAACTACTGACGAGATTCTTAAGCATTCTAGTTAAGCATACGAAATTGTTGTCTGCAGTGAAAAATGTGTTTTATAAGTCTGGTTGATATATTATCTAATATACACAGTTTTATGGGCTCAAGTCTTGAAGTCTTTAAGCCAAAGAACTTAATTATATTCAGATTTTGGATGAATAACTTTAAAAGTTTGTTAAGTTGAAAAAGATGCTAGTTGTGTAAGTCCTTTATTAATTTAGGGGTGCTTAATTTTGTATATGGTGTGTGTGGAGTTTGTTAAAGACTCCTTGATGGATTTCACAAAATGAAAAGTACAAGTCTCACGTGTATCTCTCCATAAAACCTTCAAATTAGAGCATTCATAATTGTTGTGTGTTTTTTTATGGTAAAATATGTATTTTACAAGCTCTTAGTTATCTTGTTATTATCTGAATATTATTTAATATTTAGATAATATTCTAAATTTGTATTTTCTTGAACCGATTCTAAATATCACAAACACATACACCATCTTATTGAATATAGAATCAAACCTTTTTAACAGGACATGAAACTAACTCACAATGAAACTATACTTGTTTTACCAAATTTTGTATTCCTATTTTCTGTTCAAACAGCAAATGAACCCAGTCTTGATATTTGTTTGCAGCAGAACGTTCCAGCGGAAGGCACGTAATGCGTTATTTGTTTTCAATTGCAAGAGGAAATGCACATCTACAAGCAATTCCTCATTGAATAATGGAGAACTACTCTCCACCTAGGAAGCACGATTGCTAGCATTTGAATTGACAATTCGAAAATATTAGTGGACGTGGGGCATCTTCACTTTAGTGGAAACTTGAAGTATGATGTCAAAAAAACATTTTTCTATGATATTAGAGAGATAGAAAAAAGAACATTATTAAGATCCTTAGAGAAGAACAGTGTCTAGTTTTGCAGATGCATGATCTCTTCTGAAGCCGGCTCCTGTTATAAAAGGAAATATAAATATTCAACCATGGTACACTCCGCAGTTCAAAAATTCATCTCGTGATAGTAATATATACTGTAAGAACCTCAAGGTTCTTTGTGATAGATCTAACAAAAAGAAAGCAAATCAAATAACTTACATAAGGATTTTCTACAATCCAATCGGGAATGATTTCTGATAAAAGGCTGATATATTGCTCCATTGCTTGCTCTGGACTCATAACCCCAAGTTGTCGCCATGCAATCCTTACAGAAATGAATAACTCAGTTAAACACATGAAAGAATCTAATGGAGTAACCGTAACTGTAAGCAACTCAAACGAAAACTAGAGCTAGAGAGAAAATATTCTAATTCAAAAAAACATACATAAGCAGGGTAATCATTAATCAACTACCATTTTGCTCGAGCAGAAAAGAACTTCAGTGTCAATGGTTGGGGTTCGTGGCAAGGACCCTGTGTAGCAATTCGGTAATAACCATGAAGCTTCATCTTCACTTCATGACTGAGACAATTAGCATTGCTCTTGGATCCGACAAATGCAACAGCAGCACCAAAACGCTTCTCCAACTCAGTTCTTTCTATTTCCTCCCAATCATCCTCTTCCACAACCAAGTCCTTGTTTTCACCAACTTCCTCGTTCCCACTAGATTCATCAATCTCATTATAATTTTTTTCGAACTGCAAGATCTCAGCCTCTTCAGCTTTGAGCTCTCTAGAAGAATCATACTCCATCAGTTCTACCTGAACTTTGTTGATGTTCACAACAACCCCTTTATTACTCTCATCCACAACATGATCCTCCGCCAAATTCACAAGTTCAATTTCGTTGTGAACACTATTCTCCTCATCAATCGTCTTTGAATTGCGTATCTTGGGCGATCGGCAATCCACATCCACAATTTCTGGGACTCTTAGTTTTCCCAGTATCGATTTGTCTCTGAATTCATCAATTTTCCCCACAATTCGAACAACTTCATCCGTTTCCCAGCTCTTAGAATCAGATTTAACTCCATGATCATGATCTAGCCCAATAACGCCCACGTTCTCGTGAGCTTCGAAGTTTGGGGTAAGGGAGAGAAGTTTGAGGAAAACCGGTGGAAGTAGAAGAGAAAGAAGAACTATGGCGAAGGCAATCTCCCATAGGAGAAACTCCATGGCTTAGTAATGGAAAGAATTTTTTTGAGTGTGTGTGAATGTTAAAAGACCAAGTCTGATACTATTTTATGATGATAACGTTACCAACGCGGAAGAAAACGGGTTCAGCATAGAAGAGCAAGGTATATTTTACTTTTACATATGATACTAAGTTAGGTGTAACAATGAACATCAACCCTCTTTGGATCAGACATGAATATATGTACTGTGAAATATTTAATTAAAAAAATATTAGTTTATGTTTATGTTTAATTAAATGGGTAAATCTTGTTTATAGATTAGCTCTTCTTCTTATCTTATGGTGGTTAACCCTACTTTGTAATCATATGCGTCTGGATTTCACGTTAAGATATTTTGTATACGGATTGGAACATGAAGTGTTTCTTTTTAAATTTTATTAATTCGTTACTGATAAAAGAAAAAAAGTTTAACCATTCTAGTCCGAATTTAACATATTTTTTTTAAAAAAAAATACATTAATTTTTTTATTTAATCAAAACGATTTTGTAGTTAATGAAAAATTAAATCCTAGGCCCGAAGGAAGGGAATCTATTTAAATGTATCAGTTTTCAATTCTTGAGTTGAATAACTTCTGCTATTACTGTTTAGAATTTAATCCAAATCTTTTCTTAAGTTTTTTGTATTATCATTCTATCATAAATTATTTATAATTGATTTACCACGATTGACTTGATTAGATTAGAAAAGTTGAAGAATTTTTTATTTTTGGGAAAAATCAATCCAATTTATTTAATTTGTAAGTAGGAATCGAGGTAAATTATAGATGGATCCGTTATATATTAAAAATAAGTTATAAAAAAATAAATTAAATCCTTTTATATTAATTATTTATTTGAATATTTCAATATTATCTATACCTATCTATAAATAAAATTTCTTTAAATAACTATTTTTAATTAATTTATTTTTTTTACATGTTCTTTTTTCTTTTTAATTTTGACTAATCTAAAATTATTTTTTTATATATGTTAAATTTCTATTATAATGAAAGTTGAGTAGAAGAGGAAAATACATTCCATTGATGAGATTTGGTATAATACTTATGAGATCAATGAGATTTCAAGATTTATTCTTAGAACGTATGGATTTGACCCCATAAGCGAGACCACCACCACATAGCTTGTTGTCGTCAAAAGCAAAACTCTGTATTTCTTCTAGAGAATCTCCTAATTGTTCCAGACAAAGCAACTAGAAAGAGATTATTTAACCATAAAGAATTCAGTTCAGATGTAGGATACCTATATCCAGAAATTTTCGCAACTCAATCATGTATGATGGAATCATAAAAGATTTGACCTTTTCGAACTCTGTCCGTAACTCACTATAGACTCGAGAAACAAAGAGAAGATGTGTACGAACGAGATATCCAACAACAAGAAGAAGGAAAATGATTGAATAAAAGAACTCCTGAACATTTAGATATCTCATATGTGTCGATATCAATAGTAACTCATTATTTCGATGAGTCATTTCTTCGAACACAACAACATATGTGTTTCTTAGTATATGTAAGGGTAATTAATTAAAAAAAATATTTTGTACTTTTATTTTAAATCTAGTGATCTAAGTAATGAATTTGTAGTGAATTACACTGAGTTGAAAATTTTCTGATTTGTTATCTCTTTTTACTTCAACTTATAGCGAATTAAATTATAAAATGGATTGACTCACTTTAATATTTTTGGCTTGTTTATTTTATTCTTCATTTAAGAAACTAATGATATTCTTTTCTTAAAAGGTAATTATATTCTATATAATCACTATAAGTGACATTTAAAAAGATATATAAAATATAACTGTATACTTAGAATGCAAATTTAGAATTATTAGTTAATTTTTTGTGTGTGTATATATATAGTATCAATTGATTCATTTAATAATAAAATATTATTTTGAAAGACTAAGGGAATATTTGAACGGTCAAATATTGAGGGAAAACAATAAATAAAAGTTAGTTCGTAGTTAGAAACTAAATTTTGCATTTGTTTGATAGAAGACATTAAGAACGGTGATGTTTCCTTTCAAAGAAAAGAACATCGGTGTTTCGATTTATCGTAATAATGAAAAAGAGAAAATGTAACATTATTCTGAAATTTCTAAGAAACTTTTCTTTATAATAAAAGACAGATATTTCTAATTACTAATTTGCTATTTTATAACTGTATATTTTATTTAGATCATTTAAAATGTAAAAACACACATGTGTAAGTTCTGATGCTGTTTCATCCCATAAAAAGACAAATTTAGCCCATCTTTAAAAAAATTCAAATATGACTTTTTTTTTCCACAAATTTTTCTTTTAAATTTTACTTAAACTGATAGAGATATTTCATCGACTAAAACCAATAATATTTTATAGTATATAAATAAATATAAATCTTACCTTACAATAATTTTATAAAATTAACTTAGATTTAAAATCTATTTTTTAATAAATAAAAAGCCTTTAAAATTTATTATAATAAAAATTTATTAAATATTTCAAATCACATATATCGCTATTAGACCATTGTAGTATATAGTTCCACTCAAGTTAACAGGTTAAACTTTAAATTCTCGTTTTAATAATTTACAAATATTAGTTTTGTTTTCTTTCTTAGATTTCTGTTACAATATTAACAATGATGACTTGACATCATTAAAGACTAAGGTTAAATATAACATATTTATATGAATTAAAAATAAAATAAAATTTATAAAAAAAACACAAATTAGAGATTACATATCTGTAAGAATAGAAAACCAAAAAGCTATAAAAAAATTTAAAAAGTGACATGGAAATGATGGTAAAACTTTTACTTCGGACAACAACCACTTGTTTTTTTTATTCATCTTACATCATTAATACGGAAACAAAACCTACCTAAATTAATGTGGATATTTGATATTCTCCCTTTGTAACAATGAATGTCATTAATATCAATATGCAATACAAAGGTGAAGTTTTAATTTTGATTGAAGAACAAACAATAATTATTTTATTCCATAGTTTACATGTGAAATAAGATGGACTTCGATGTGTATATTATTATTCTGTATCAATAATAAAATTGTAATATTTAGATGGTTATAATTTATATATTTTGTTAGTCAAATTAAGATCAGTTGAAAAGAATAATAAATATCTCACTTTGTTTTAATCCCGGGTGCATATTTTTTTGTAAACAGTCAAGATTTTAAAAGGAGAAGGACTAAAATTCATAAACAAACTTTGACATTTTTAGAAAGAGAAAAAAAAAAGGAGAAAGAAGAATAATAGGTGTATAACTAGATACAAAAAGTATATTAATATTTAAATTTTTTTATTTTTTATTTATGTAAATATGTTATTTTATATGTTTAATTCCTGAAATTTTTATATTTTAAATTTTTATAAATTTATCATATTTATTTTTGCACTGGACCAGGACGCTCAGAACTCAACACTCAGTGATCGAACAGGCAGGTCAACTTGGTTTTTGAGCCAGTATAGTGGGTCATGTAATTGAGTCCCAGTTATATGAGTAAGTCTGTTTTTGTATAATTAGAGTAATCCTTTGCACGTACGACTTGGGTGGCTATTGAAGGGTAATTATGGACCTAGGGGTGCGTTTAGTGCGTATGGAGTCTATGTCCAGTAAGTGTTCTCTTTTTAAACCTAAGCCCATGTGTTTTTTAAGGCACGTAGTGGTTAGGTTGCATGTATAATGGAAAGAGCGTAACACCACAGAGAGAGTGTCTACGCATCGAACCCCTAATGTTGGTGCATGAGTTGGTACTCTAGTGGTTTATGCACTTCCTAGAGAAAAGATTTCGTTCTGTTGCAGTACCAAGAGAGTGTGCTCCTATACAAAATATTTTCCTGTTGAGATTAGATTCTCGTGGAAAGCTCTTACAAGAGGTAAACTATAAAAGGGGTTTGAGATCCCAACTAAAGGTACGCTGTTTCTAAGACTGAAACTTACTACATAAGTCTTATACTTGCTTGATCATCGGAGTACAATCAACAAGTAAGACTCTCTTTGTTTCAACAAAGCTACATTCCAGAACAACAAGAGATAGGACAAACTCGTGAAGAAACAAACGAACCTCTTATCATCAGAGCCAATCGATAAGAACAATTTTAATTCCTATAAATATCTCTCTTTATTTTAATCTTGGGTGCATATTTTTGTAAGCATCAAGATTTTAAAATGACAAGGACAAAAATTCATAAAAAAACTTTGATAGTTTTTAATAAATTTTGAATATTTTTAATTAAACAAATTTTTTTTATTTGTCTTCAGGTATTAAAAGATATATAAAATTAATAAACTTACATTTTTTATATATAAAGATAAATAAATATAATAATATAACAAGAACAATTTTTCTCAAATCAATTAAAAAATATTTTTTTTAGTTTAATAAAATTTCAATAACCTAATTAATAGATTAAAAAAAAGAAAACGTTAATATTTTTTTTACGCCAAAAATATATTTATCCCAATTGTATTTTTTTAAAAGCGTGTTTGGTGGGACCAGGGTCGAATCCGTGGCCTTGAACATTGAGTCATAATAAATCCCCTGTTGGTGTTAACCTTAGGCTCCTGCTTCCGTAACTTTAGAGAAAAATTAGGGTCTTTAGGGTTTCATCCTTCCTGCGGTATCAGACATGGGGGGAGGCAATGGGCAGAAGTCAAAGATGGCTCGAGAAAAGAACATCGAGAAGCAGAGGGCCGCCGGAAAGGGTAATTTTTCTTCGCCCCTTTCTCCAACCTCATCATACTTTCTCATGCATCCTCTGTTCAATTCGCTAGGGTTCTTCGACATTCCAATCAATACTTTTCATTTGTAAAAATCCGTTTTTTGGAAAATAAATTATGAGAATCGAGACGATATGTGTTAGATCTGGCTTCGTTTCTGACTTTGGAGTTTGTTTGATTTGTGCAGGAAGCCAACTGGATTCAAACAAGAAAGCAATGTCCATTCAGGTAATATTGAGTTTGTAATCTCCACTAACAACTCTCTTTTTTTGTTTTTTCTCCTCAAGAGTTGAATTTCTCACACGGTTTATTGTATAGAATAATTAAATTCGATATAATGTTGTGAATAAACCATCTATTTCATCTTTGAATGATTACCCTCTCTCCTTAGGGATATCTAAAATCATTTATATATATGTATAAAGTAGAATATCAATTATTAAAAATCATGGCAATTAGTAAAATATATTAACTTATAGACTAAATCGATGGATATACAATGTTTGGAGAATTATTTGCTCAGTTTTATTACTCCAGGGACTACGTAGGATATAGAGTAATATTTTGGGGTCCAAAGTAATGGTCTATGCCATTATTTTGCATGGAGATTTCTGTATAAATTGCTAATATTGACAGCATTTCTGTTACGGCTGAAAGAGTTTTTTATTTAGTGTTTGTCATCCACCCTTTGTTCTGGGATATCTTCTCTGCATTTACGTTCCCTGTTCATGGAAAAAATGGTATGATTTTATTACAATAGATACTAAGGATATGGAGTAATACACAGGGGACTAAATTGATGGATTATTCCATTATTTCAGATGGAGATTGCAGTATAAATTTGCTTATATGGACACATTTCTGTTATTGTTGATAAAGTTTCCTGTTTAATGTTTTTCATTCATCCTTTGTTCTGGAATATCTTCTGAATTTATTTCAGTATATTAAAACTAATTGGAACAAAAAGGAAAACACAACAAAGAAAGACAAATATGGGAAACATTGGTTTGAAATTTTGTGACGAGAGCCATATTTATGTGCATGAAATGGACTATTTTTGGGCAGGGGGGAGGGGGTGTCATATGCAGATTTTATACATGCATACGATGTGTTCACATACATTATCTAGTTATACTATTGAAATATACACTTTATTTTAGTGATAGCTGAAGAATTGGACCTGTTATACTGATCATCAATAATGTATATTGATTGATGAATGCAGTGCAAGGTGTGCATGCAAACATTTATGTGCACCACTTCGGAAGTGAAGTGTAGGGAGCATGCTGAAGCCAAACACCCTAAATCTGATGTTTATGCCTGTTTTCCTCATCTGAAAAAGTGAACATATTGGAAACTGCAACAAGTGGAGAAAATATATATCATCATAGCCTCTTCCTTAAACCTATTCACAGAGATCTTCCTCCATTTTCTCTTTATATTAAATATGTCTTTTTGTGTTTGTGCCTTGGGAATTATGTGAGAGACAGGGAGAGCAGTTTCTCTTCATGACAAGGTGAAAAACTGTGTGATGCTTTCACTTTCTGTCTAGTTGTAACTGTTTGATGATCGTTCGTGTTAATATTAAAGTGTTACCTAAACTTAAGTTCTAATCTTATCTAAGAATTACTGGACTAACAATCATTTTGGCTTTACAGAGTCTAGAACCAAAATGGAATTTTTTGGTGAAATAGATCCTCACTATTTTTTCTAACTGGATGGAATCTTATCCCATCCTTTAGTTTAATATATAATAATTTTAATATATGGACTCCAGTTTTTCTAACTGTAGAGGATCGTTGTCTGTCTTGAGCTCAATAGTATCTTGGTCTTTTCCGCTCTGCCAAATGGATTTAATTTATTTTGATTTGTACAAGCTAACAGTGCAAACAATTTTCGACTTGGAATTGGCCTTTTTCTTAAGATTCTGCAGCTCAACTCAAGATCTAAGATTGAAGTTGTGGGAATCTAAGATCTAAGATTGAAGTTATTTCAATTATATTGTCATTCCATCCACTCTCACTTGAAACAATATTTTGCTGCTTGTTTTATCTTCATATTTTGACGTGAAAAAGTAGCAATGTACAAGACTTTAAAACGCTGGTATGAAGTTAGTATTTGTCGTATATATGACGATAATGCATAAATAATAACTCTGATTATACCTTGTATCTTAGAATTTGAAATTATGTTCGACTTATATACTTTAGTTCAATAATATCATTAGTTTATTTTTCTTATATTAAAGACTGACCTGAATATCTCGAATGTAATCTTAAAAATTCATCAATAATTATTGAGAAAGACTGGTATCATGTTAAAGATACAAAAGATAAAAAAAAAGTGTATTATTTCTATGAAAGTGTGATAATGATATAGTTTATTGATAAAATCCAACGGAACGGGATAATATACAATAAAGATAAAAGGATTCAATTACAATCTACTAAAATTAATAAATTAACTACCTAACTATCGTATAAGTTGTCTAGTATTTAGAATTTGACCTCAGTCTAATTCAATTTTATAAATTTTGTAATGTAAAAATTGTCCTTCATTTGCATATTTTAATTTAATCACTAGAATTTTAAACATTATTATATACACTGGGAGAGAAATACAGGCCACGATTCTGTTTTATACTCTCAAGTACACACCAATATCTATATAATCATTTACTTCAACTAAACCCCATAGGATATAATAGAAGACCTATAGGTGTGTATTTGAAAAAAAAAGTGGATGTGACTTCTATACATCGACTTTCATTGGTCACTTAAAAACATAGAAGCTATTGTTCAATGGACATAGATATTTTTGGAGTGAACTCACAAGCTAAAATGCTCTTAAAGTTCAATTTTCGTAAGCATTTTCATAAGGGGAATTTAATAACTATATATATTATATGCGTAAAGTTTTATACAATTAATTAAAAACCACTATATAATTTCCAAGATAATTATTATATATAGGTTTATATGTGGTAGTTTCGATTAATTAACACTAAACATTTTATACAACATTGCATCACTTATTTTCCATTTTGAACAAAACAAATCATATACTAAAGTTTATGATTAAGTGATAATAAACTAGTTTGGTGTGATAACATTTTCTCTCCAAAAGAAAACATTGTCCAATGTGAACTTAGGCATAACTTGTGATTTCGTTTAATAAATTAAAAACTTGTATATCAAACTATAAACCAAATACACGCCTAATCCAATACATATTCAGAGGCTCCACAAAATTTATTTGAGCTGTATTAGAACATAAAAGTTAAAAAGTCGGCATAGAGAGACTGATATTCAATGTCAACAACTGCATTACGAGAAAAAATGGATTTGGAAAGGCATTTGATGCAATCTCGCAGTAGAATAAAGTGACTAAGAAATATTTTTATTATTTATTTCAACATTCTACAAAAAAAGAGAGTAAAATTAATGAAATTACACAATTAGATAATTAAAATAAAAGCTTGAGACTTTTTTCAAATCTAACAACCCAGGTTATTTAAGATTGTATAGCTTTCAAGACCCTTTCAATTTTCAATAACTGTCAATAACATTATTCCTCGTCTGAGAACATAATATGGATACACTCCACTGTAAAACTACTCTGTAATAAGCAGAAGGTAACGAAGGTTCGCGTTTGGATATCATAAAACAATCCCAAATATATCAAGTCAAGTTTATGGATCCATAAGAGATCAAAAGTTACTGTGTCCTCATTCTGCTACTTTCTGCTGCCCTTACTTGAGAGAAATATGGATGTGCCTGTGGGGACAAATACCAAAATGACAGCAAAGAGTTAGTGCACGCAGCTTAAAAATAAATAAACTAATTAATAAGGAAATCATAGATAGACATCCAAAATAATAAATAACACTCAAATGACACTTGGAAAGAGAGAGAAAAAAAAGAACTTTTTTTAAGTGTTATGATGTGATAGACAGATAAGAGAAAATTGATAGATGTTGGTGAAGTGTTTAAAAATAATGGGTGTGTCATTAGTAAGATATATGCCAAAAACAATAGAATCATAGCTTTTTTCTACTTAATTTATTGTTGGTTTTCCAATTTGATCATCTAACTCCTTTATTCAATTCAGTCTTGAGTTATTTTTTGTGAATACTTTTTTTCGTCCCAACATTTTGTTTGAAAATTCACTTTGTCTTGCAACTTTTCAGAGGATGTTTTGGTGCTTGGATACGGGTTCATGATAATGGTTAATGGCGATAGAGAGATGCAGGTAAAGATTTGGTCAATTATGATTAACTTCATAGTAGTTGGTGGATGTCTAAATGGTGAACAAAGATGGGACAGAGACAGTGTAAAGGTTTCTGATGGTTATTTAACAGCATTGGATGAGGATTTGACATTTAAGTACAGATGAAGAAACCTTAGTCCAAAATGTTGGTAGTGAAAAATATCTTGCAAGACCGCATCAAATCGTAAACTTAAAGAAAAACATTGGCAGGAAAAAAAAACAGAGGATGAAATTGAATAAAATCATAAGAGAACTAAAGTAAAACGTAGATTGAACTTAAATGACGAAAATTGTAAATTTCCAAAAAATATAAATGTGTTAAAGCAAATGATTTTAAAGTTAATGCAAAAGAACCATCTTACTGAAAATTGAAAAATAAAACTACAAACTAGTAAGCTCTTTATCATTACCATTGCTTCTCTAGCTGTTAGCCTGTCCTGGTGATCATATCGAAGAAGCTTATCAAGAAAATCAATTGCCTACATGACATACAAGAATTGTTAAAATGCAGTCCATACTTAATCAATAGGTTAACAATGTCAGATAGGAAAATTGAAGAGCCACCTCAGGAGACACAAGATGCTGATTATCTGCATTGATAAATTTAGACCAGGGTTTTCGACTGTGTCTGCAATAGAAAATAGGATTACATAATAAAATGTGTCAAGTCAGTAATACTGCTTCATTTATCTACCAAGAGAAAATAAAGTCAACATAAAATCTGTACGCTTCTAAAGAAAGCTTGAAGAGGAAAATGATAAAATGTTAAACTCCTGTGGAAATTATTTATGATAAACAGTTAATGATATAAAACTGGGGATACCTTACAACAAGCGCATCAAGTTGAGGATCAAGTTCCAGATGATACTTATTAAGATAAGCATTCAGTTCATCAGTCCCAAGCACCTACAGATCACTAATAATTAAAATCAGTAACAACAAAAATAATAACGATAACTTAATATAGAAAAAAAGTATCTCTACAAATGCTGGTTAGAAACTTGGTTAAAAATCGATATTAATATTTTAATAATGCTAAACAATGGTAAATTATTTTATACTTTGAGAACCACATTAATTAAAGGACAAGGTATCATAGGTTGGAACTAAAATATGAAATTACTGTGATCAACAACGACATCGAGGTAACCAAAAATTTACAAACAATTGCAAACCGCGACAAATGTAACCTTAGCTATTTTTACAAGCTGATCATGGTTGTCATGGCCATAAAAGAAAGGTTCTTTGCGAAATATCTGCATAAAGTACAATGAAAAAAAAAACAGAATTACACATTTTTAATCATATATGTTAAAATTTAGACCATCTGCATAAATGATGTCAAGAGTATGCCATATATAATCAGTAATTTGTAGTTATAAGTCATACCATTCCAGCAAACATGCAGCCAAGGCTCCACATGTCTAACGAGTAGTCATAGTCTTGCAAATCAACTAGAAGTTCAGGACCCTTAAAGTACCTGAGAAACAAAAGCATAATACATGACAATTTGAGTCAATGACATTTAAAAGGAAATCACAGGTTATACTTACATTACACTCATAAAATATAAGCCTGGGAAAATTTAGATAGTCATTTTTTTCTTGTCAAGTTTTAACGTAAGAAAATGATTATACAAAAATAAATTATAAGTGGAAAGAAAATCAAATCAAGGGAGCTGTGATATGCTTATATGCAGAGCATTGTAAATGCACGTAAAGGACTAAGCCAGAATAGCAGTAGACTAACATTAAACCCTCGGCAAATTTAACTTAGCAAACATTGTAGAATAGTCTTTACTTTTATATATACCAGAAAACTTCAGAATTAAAGCCTAGGAAAAAAGGACCATAAAACAATGAATTTGTCCATTCTGAGAAAGAAAAATGTTGTCTCAGGTCATATTGGTTTCAATTTATGTCAAATACCAATACACTCCATTTATTCATCCCTATTTGGCATCTGTTCTTTGAAACTGTGGTTTATTGGTCAGAGGACAGTACCTTGAAGCCACACGAACGTTATATTCCTTTCCAGGATGATAAAATTCAGCAAGACCCCAGTCAATCAAGCGCAGTTTTCGTAACTCGTGATCAATCATAACATTATGAGGCTTGACATCCCTGTGCATAATGCCTTGAGAATGACAGTAATCCAGGGCCTGCAATTCAACACTAAAGCATTCAGAAAACAAGAAAATGTTCTCGATACACATTTTCAAATATTTAATAATAATAATTTTCTGGGTACGTAAGAAAATGATTATAGGGCTTATACGCATTAACATTGTATTCATGTATGGAGCGCTCTCTCAAACATTGTTTAAGGAAAAACAATATGTTGATTATGGAGAGGACATCAAGAATGGCAGTACCAACTACCAAGTATAATACAGGAGATTGAAGGAACATATTTTACCTTAAGGAGCTCATATATGTAATAGCGTATGTCATAATCAGTCAAGGTTGGATACAGAACTTTAAAATCTGTGCTGTTGACATACTCAAATATCAAACTAGGAGTTTTGGAATGCTGATCTCTGACAATATCAAGAAGCTTGACAATATTTGGCCCTCCACAAATATTCTGAAGTATTTTTATCTCTCTTTTAATCTGCAAAATGATGTTGAAGAACTAACAAAGTAAGAAAAAAAATTCAAAAGAATTTAAAATGGCATATTATGAAACAAAATAAAGTTAAGAAAATATGAATTACTACTAATATATTAGCAAAATCTAAAAATATTAATAACTAACATTTGTCAATCCAAAGAAAATGAGCTTACATGTATTATTAATTTCAACAATATCATAAGATGGCCTACTGATTAGGACAACGTAATCCTACTGATTCACAAAAATGGAATTTGCAAAACCACATTGCAGGTGCAGCAGACCCACATCATTCATATATATAGAGGAATCAACTGACACCATATAAAGCTTGATTGTCACTCTAACTTTCTATCGACACAAGTTTTAATCATATAGCTGTAGACAAGACTTTTCCATCCAATGGTGAAGTTTGTGATAAAATAATCTCGTTAAAAACCACTTAATGGTATGATAGTGATTTTTGCTTACATTGACTTGTGCGTGCGTGACTGTGTAAAGAATAAGTTGAGAGCTGCCTTAATCACTCCTCTGGATATTTTACAATGGCACTAGCCTTTTTCAAGAAAATTCATCAAGCTTAGCTCAAATTTTCACCTAAAACCCTATACGGAGGGTCCACTGACTTGCAATATAACCAACTATTATCATATCAATGTTGCATATCATGTCATTATGCCCTCTATTTATTTGTTGATAGCACATAGAAGTGTTGTACCCTATATTTATATTCTTCATGTTAAAAACTGATTATATTATGTCACGTTTAACATCTCATAATGAATTTTAAGGTTATAATACAACACTGACGTCATAAAAATGCTTGAGGAGTGTGCGTGAAATTCTTAGAGTAAAAACATGTGCATTATGCAGCAGATTAGGAGAATAGTTCTCATAAAGCACCATTGGCTGGCTTAATTCATAGTGTGCAGCAGGTACCCCAACTAGGGAGAAAAGAAAAGCATGACAAACTAATAAGGGAGTACCTTTTTTTTCTTGACGGGTTTCAGAATCTTGATTATGCAGCGCTCATTGCTATTCACATTTATGCCTTCAAAAACTTCACTATATTTCCCTCTGCCCACTTTTCGCACAACTTCATAATCATCTTGATCACTGAAAAATAAAATAAAAAACATGGCACATTTATAAAAAAAGAAACTGCGAAACTAAAAATTTAACAAATTGGTCGAGAATGGGCAAGAAATCATCAAAGGGTTCCAATATCACGCATTCCATTTAAATGCAAAATAAACCAAGAAGGAAGCAAGGAATACTCGCTCAGTAAAATTTTAAAAAAATGTATGATATATTTAACAAACTTGATCAATCAACTCTTCAGTACAAGGTGATTCTGGACCAGCTCAAGTGTTGGTCCTACCACAAAAAAAGCTAAGCATGAGCATCAGATCCAATACAAACGGCTCAATTCCTCATCCATCAGTTAATCAATACAAAATACTAGATACATTTGGCGAAGCCATTGGAACGAGGAACAATAAAACAAAACAAAAAACAGCAGCTGAGAAACCATCTACACACTCTAATATCATACAAGAAAATTCCCTTGGTTGTGGATTGCTCCCTCTGGGATCAGAAACAACATAAAAATTAGGGTTGGAAACATTACCCCCACTGAAGGGTGAGGGACTCGTAATCCCAATACTCTTTGGGACGAAGAACATTGACATCGGTGTAGACGCGCGCCTTGGACATGGATTGGCGCGTGGATTCTGAGATCCCGAGATTTTGGCGAGTGGTATCGGTGCGACAGTGGCGATGGTGTTGGTTTAAAAGGATTGGAAGATGCGCAGGGTAAGAGATTGAAGACAGGGGTGCGCAGTAGCCTAGCCTAGGCAACAAGTAGCGGAGCAGTAATTTTAATAGCCTGATAATTTGTGCGCATATCTCTCATATCTCATGGCCCCATCTCATCCTATGTCTATCAAACCAAGGTAACCAAGGATTCTTCTTTTCTGGGTCTACCCAAGAATCTATCCACGTGGCAATTACTGACTTGTCTCCAAAAATATCTGTCAGTAACCTAATTGCAATCGCTCTGAAAGATTCTTTACTTTTTTTAGGATCAATTTTTTTTCAAAATCCTTCAACAGGTTTATGCTTCTCATTTTTTGTCAACATTACGAGTGCCATACCATCTTCAACGTCGTTGCCTATAAGATGTTCCATGTTTAGCTAGTTTTAGGGTACAACATGAAATTTTGATATTAAGAATAACAAAAAAATTATTAAATAAAGATACTTATAATCTCTAAAATGTAGAATACAATAACACACATCTATATATTATATAATTATAAATTAATAAAAATTTATGTGTATAAGTATGTATCAATTTTTGTTTAACATGATTCAAAATGATTTATTCCAAAATTATTTATTTTTTATTTTTATAATCATAATAAAAATTTATATAATAAGTTTGAGTTTTAAAAAATTAATATATTTTTTATTTTTAAAATGTGTTAAAACCATACTAAAATTGTTAGAAATCTAATAAATATTTTTTTGAATTGAACACTCCACCAATAAATATCCTATGAATGTCTTACGAGTGTCCTATCCGATATGTGTGTCCGACACGAACACGTCATTTAAGAGAAGTGTGAGCCTCATAATATCTCAATTAATTCACAGATTTTTTAGAATCATTGAATGAAATAAAAATAATTAATATTTATTTATATTTAAGTTCACTGTATTTTTTTTCAATAATTTCAAACTTGCTACGAGAAATGTTTTAAGTTTTCCGGTAATCTGAAGTTGAGAATATTTCCTTTATTCATGTTTTAAAAAAATAACATTTTGGGAAATATATGTTTTTTAGTTACACATCCTACAAAATAGTTCTCACGCGAAACGCCATATTCTGGCTTTTTTTTCTTCAAAAAAACTATTTTACCACAATAAATCGCTACTCTTATTTTTATTTATTTCTAACAGTTATATTGTGATCATATTAATAACTACTTTAATGTCTCATTAGTATAGCCAAAAAGTTATATTATAATCATAATAACTACTTTAATTCGTTAAGAGTAGAATTAAATACTTTTAAAAAATTATTTATAACTCTTCTATGTACTTACAAAATATTATTTGAGCGTGAAGAACTTTTTTTATTCTTATGATCGATCAGTCCCAGGCTTAGAAAGAAGTCATCATTTTTCTTCCTCGGACTCTCACGTCAATTTTCGGCAAAAACAAGTGCTATACATAATCCACCATATCAGGCTCGTAATCTATTATGTAACCACAAAATATACCAACATCTGATAAATCGACTCTGTAGATTATCTAAAACTAAATTATACAATCCACCAACTCCACATAATTGATTATGCAGGACTATAATTGATTTTACTAGCAATTTCACAAACCAGTGATTGTTAATTATTACTGCATAATTAATTATGCAGCTACCTATATCAAGTTTCACAATGAATTTTTAAGTTAAAATGAATTTTTTTATCTTCTTTCCAAATTTTTTCCAATAAAAATACATAAAAAATCATACTTATTTTTTTCTCTCTTCCCACTTTAATTGGCTTAATTCAGATAATCCCACTTATTAAAAAAATATCTTATTTTCTTTCATTTTTTTTAACTCGCCCAGTTTGCAAATTCAGATTATGAATGGGCTCCATCCAGAGAGTGGGTAGAGAAGCCCAGTCTAGAGCAAGTGCTACCCTATTAAGGTTTGAGAGTGTTTCTTCATGCACTCCTATATTTTTGCTTCTTCCTGCATCCATCGGAACCCATCAAAAATCTGAATTGACAAAATTAATTCTGGGAGATTTTAAGAATCCAAGCACAACGACTCCTGCTTTTCTATTATTTTCGTTGTCAGCGTTCAGAGCAAGTAGCAGTGAATATTCTGAATGGTTTTGGTGATTTTACTTAGTGATCATAGACAAACATTATTCTGAATGGTTTTGGTGATTTTACTTAGTGATCATAGACAAACATGTTAGCTTTCCAACATCATTGAGATAGTTAGTTCGTTCTTTTTTGCTTACAGAATTGGTAAGATGTTTACTAAAATGACAAATTTGGAATGAAATGAAGGAGTGCATACATATTACATTCCAAAAAAAGACCAGAAAGGACAGTCCCTACTCATTTAAGAATACCTTTCCAAAACATATTTTATCAATTCCAAATTTATCATTCAAAAAATGTTCCAAAAAAGGTATTCCAGAACAATTTTTTCTCTTCCAGATTTCTCATTCCAGAAACACTTTTTACTTAGGAAACACCTCATATTCCAGAACCACCAAAAACTGTGAATGGTAATTTAGATATTTAAAAAAATGTAGAGGTGTGGAAAGAAACACCCTTAGGTTTGATACTCAAATCATGCTTTTTTCAATATCTATAAACATCTGGGACTAATAGCAGCTTACACTTATAATTCCAAAAACATGAAGATACATATCACAACTTTATTGAGAGATATAAAGATTCTTTGTCCTTTAGGTTGAAGGTATAACATTCCCTATTTATTTGAAGATATTTCAAATTTATATAGAAGACATGCAATTCTCCTATCATAACACTGTTTAGATAGTATGCATATTTCTAAGTTTGATCATGTTAATCCAAACTCGAAGACTTCTTTTCCTTAAATATTTATAGTGTTGGAACATCTTGCATGTATCCTCACTTGTCTAGGATGTGCAGGATCCCAAAAAACTAAATACAGCGATTATATATACAGGCTCAACTTCCCCAAAAAGAATCTTCATCTGCTATTCACTAACAACTAGGTGGATCAAATCATAAATGAAAAAAGAAACTCGAATAAAGGGGATAGAAAAGGAAAAGGGTAAGAGTTTTTTAATCGTTGTCAATATTGTCTCCATATCTAGGCTACTTCTTTAGGCTGAATCTGCTCAAAGTCAAAAAACTCAAACATGAGACGCCTCACGTCACGTTTCCCATAAACAAGATACGAAAGCCCATGAAGAGCTTGTTGAACAGCTGTTGTGGCTGGATTTCTCTTCCTCCGGTTATTCTCATAAGTGTCTTGAATCTTTTCATCATATATAATATACCGGTGGAGATGTTTGGCCCTCAAATATCTTCCACAATACTTATTCATAAGAAGACCACGGTGCCTCTGTTGCAGCCACAATCCCGGAGCATCTAAATGCTTCGTCAATAATCTTTCAGCCATCACCAAATCCTTAAGAAAATAATAATTTAAAAATTATACATTACCCAATCAATGATCAAGTAATAGTTAGATTGTAAATAGAACTTGTAATAAAATACGGTATATCTCATTAATGAAAAGAAACTAGTCTTTCCACAACTTCAGTCAAATCATCATCTGGATAGAAGACAGAATAGTACCTGTATCTTTTGGCCAATGTATTCTAATCTCTCATAGCAAAATCGAGGATGCTCAAACTTGTACTTCGATGGATGCATGTAGCAAAGCTGCAATTAGACACTAACATCAGAACTTATAACAAAAGGCAGGGAACTTTCAAACTTCTGACCACCAACTTTGCATCTTGCACACTAGGGTCTAAGAACCAAATTGACTGCATAACCAAATGTAAATAGTGTTTTGGGTGGTTCTAAGGAAGAACTTTGTTGCTATGAAGTGCACAATGCAGTGATGAGCAAAATACAGTAAAGCAATACATAAAGCAGGTAAAAAAAATGGTCTAGAGCAAGAATAATTGACTATCAGAAGTGTCGCCAGTCAAAACATTTTCAGCTTCTTCTAACTTTCCCTTCCTCATTTCCACAATACAAAACTTAAAAGTATCACTAAATACTCAAGGTAAGACTTGTACAGAGACACATACAAGCCCTAGCGCCCTACCCTTGAAAGTCAAGCCAGATATGTGCTTTTGATATATTGATACAACAAAAGGAAAAGTAGAATGAGAGACAACAGAAGACCTACCTGCAATCCAAGTCCAAGCTCTATGTTCCTGGCTTCAGTAATTTCTGGGATTCTGTCTGTTACTTCTAATGGATATCCAAGTGTTTTCATAACATGAGGTCTGGTATCATAGTCCCATATATTGCCCCTAAACCGATGCATTCCGGGGGGAACACAAGCTCTAAATAGCCTTGGATGTTCAAACAGAGCATCTGCAGGAGGCTGAATGAAGAACAGTAAACATCATTTCTGTGCCATCATTTAAAAATAAAGTATTCTATTGTAGATGAATTTCTGACGGAAATATATGAATTAGGTTTTTGAGCATTGCACTAACTTTTTTCAGGAAAATAAAATCAATAAATAATTACTTTAGCAGAAGATATGTGCTGCTTGCCTTATATGCAACGATATCTTGCCAGCTTAGCTTGCCTTCAAACTCAGCAGATACATAATCCACATCTTCAAGTTGCCTCCGCAATCTGGGCTGGCAGTCCTCAGCATCTGGATCCATTCCAAAGACTTCAAAAAGAACACGATACACTTCTCGCATACCAAAACAAAGATAGATAGCCCCAAACAAAGCCCAGAATACTGACCTGCCACAGAATAACAACCGTGAAAATGCAATGAACAATCCATTTAAGAAATAGATTGGACAGAAACCAACTGCATTGATTAAAATGGTTCTGTCATACATGAATAACCGTAAAGCAATAAAAAAATCGTAAGGGTCTATTTGATTCCCTTCTAACTTTTATTGTTTTAAAATTGTTTTCTAAAACAATTCCACACTGCTCAACAATCAATTTCTCATCCAAAATCTATTAAGGTTTGAAATAATATTTTCAAAATAGTTTTAAAAACCAGAAACAATCTATAGATGCTTTTTCATCCTCTTATATTTTCCTCAAGTGATCAGCAGTTCAATAGAGTTCTCTTTGTTGTGAGCCTGTTTACCTAGTGTTCATTTTGAAGGGGGAAATGGAGTTCAGAGAACTACAACAGCCATGCAGCCGAAAAAGCAGTATAAAGTTAAGAGAAATCTGTATATCATACATGACAGAGAACTGTGACACATATTACTATCCCCTGCTCTTTGTAATTTGTATACAGTTTATCTTGTCCCAGAACTGTGACTCACATTACTAGCCCCTGTTCTTAGTGGTATAAATCAAAGGTAGCATTGGAGTTCTGAGATTGGACGTGTGAATCCATCTAAAATGTTGGACCGGTAGCATCTCTCTTTTCACCCACCCAACAAGTTTCTTTAATTGTTTTTATTACAGAAAGCAGAAATCTGTTTTTGGAAACAGTAAACATAGAAGGTTTAACTCTTCAAATTTTTGCCTTCTCTTTCCTATATCCTTTTAGACAGTTAACTAGACAAAGCCCCTTATTATTTTTTATTCAATAATCATTGAACAACATCAAGTTGAAAAAGAGATGACACCCAAGTTTCCAGGATTTACATCACTCCAGATTTCAGTCAGTCATTCTATTTGAAGCGAATACAACATCAACATAATTACCAAATTCAAATTCTCCGTTCTTCAGCATTCCAAGTACATATACGATACAACACATTGGATTTTTAAACATCACTCAAAAGAATATCATGAGAGGAAAACTGAAAGCTGTATTAACCAAGTTGAAAGCAAATAACAGTATAACCATAATTCCAGAGAAGAAACACGCATCTCAACTGTTAACATAATAAAGCAACTCAGTTTGACCAGTCACATGAAAATGCTCATAGACCAACCATTTGGTCATTTTCAATGTTTATTTCATTGCCAATTTTGGACATATAGTAAGTAAACATAATTCTACATACGGGATGGTTCTTTGATGAAATAACAAAATTCCAGATTGGCAGTGGCTATTTTCTACCAAGAAAATATATTATATGTAATGACAACGTAAATAGTTTTTACATTGCAATGCAATCACAAATTATAGTAAGTTCTTTGACTTTTCTAATAACTATCTTAACTGATCATACAAGCCATAATGTCTAAGAAATAACTATCTTAACAGTTTAAAATTGGAGGTGCATACAAATTTAAACTCTCAGTGTTTACTATTACTAGCACAATTGCACTGCCATAATTTGAAAGAAAGCCCGAACCTAAAGAGAACCATGTTATCCAGTGAGTCAAAACCATATCACAAGAGACTAAAAGTTATAACTTACTTCACAGGACCGTCCCTTTCCCTCTTCCTTATCTTATCCATATCATCATACGTAAATATCAAATTCTGCAAGCTAGCGGCTTTAATCCACTGATCCAAGTTTCTCTTCCCTATCAACCCAAACACTCGCTCCCTCATTGGACCCGGCGACTCCCTCGGATACCTCTGCAAGAAAAACTCACCAAGCGCCAAGTCAAGCACGTACTGTCCCAGAAAAGACAACCTCGAATGCCCCGACCGCACGTGCCGCGCCTTCGTTCTCTCGCACGACGGGTGCTGAAACGCTAAGTACAGCAACGTGTCGAACTGCTTGGCGGGGTTATCGTCCCCGAGCGTTTCCGAGGGCTCGAGAGAGTACCCCAGAGCCTGCTTCGCTTCGAGCAAGTACTCATCAATCCACAGCCTATCCGCATTGTTGAGCCGCGACGAGGGCAAGCACGAACTCAACAGAGGGAACGATTTGAGAGAGAGTTGCGGGCTGTTGAGAAATCTTTCAGCTAATTTGTTATCGTCTATTGGGGGCCTTAGAATGAACCTTCTTGGGGGTCCCTTCTTTGTGGAAGTTGCCCTTTTGCGAGCCGCGAGCTCCTTCAGAAGTCGCTGGGGACTGCTCCCCGGAGGGCCCTGTTGCGGCTCTACTGCCACCGCGAGAATTCGGAAAGAGGGGGTTCTGGATTTGGAGTTTCTGATGAAAAGGTGAATTGGGAACGGAGAGAAGGAGGAGGAGAAAGAGTAATTGCATGGTTTTGGAGAGAGTAAAAAAGAAGAAGAGAGTTCCATTATCGGAGAGTGACAGTGGTGGGAAATGTTGTTTGGAGAAGATGGGTTGCGAACATTAAGGTGGTTAATTTCTGGGTTTGTGTATAAGCTTTGACACCATAGTTGAGAGGGTTTAGGGGTTCGGTTGGAGTCTTACAGGGTTGGATAAGGTGAAGATGCAGCGTGGCGTCCCACACCCTTCGTTTAGCAGAAGGAACTTTGCTAGATATTTCAATTTTATTTAGATAGCCAAAACGCTGCCGCATTGCATGGAGCATGGGCTTTAATGTTTAAACTACTATAGGAGTTTGTGGGTATGAAAGAAATTTTGATTAGGTGATTTTGTAAATTTAACACCTAAAAACATAGATAATATCAAATTAATTTGATTTCTCTTATATATATATATATATATATATATATTATATAAATAAATTATACAATTAAAAATGTGCAGGGAGATTTAAAACATTATATATATACATACTAATAAATAATATCAATATAATATAATATTATACTAAATAATATTTTTTTGCTAAGTTAATTTATTTGTTATTAATATATAAATATATAAAGTTATACTTTTAAAAAAAATGGTGAGATGGTTTTTTGTGGAATTACACTACTACATTAGACTAATTTAAAATAACTTTAAACATGGTTTAAACTCGTATTTAACATACATTGAGTACAAATTCTTAAACTTAAACTCGTGAAGGTGCACACGAACTAAATTTTTTATTATAACAAGATAAATAACTGTATATCTTTTTCATTTTGTATTTTGAATTCTAAACGATTATTTGGTGCAAAAATAATGCATTATTATGTTTTCCATTGCTACTGGTTGAATGAATCACGTAATTCAAAGTGTATTTTAATGTTTTTTTTTTCATTTTATGTAAATATGTCATATGGTCACTTATAAAAACTTAAAATTCACATTAGATTTTGTTTTTAACTCAATTACATATTTATAAAATCTCTATAGTGTAAAGTTTTAAATATTTTATAAGGCATATTTGCTGTATTAAAAAATATTTAAGGAAATTTTATTTGGTTTCAAATTATATTTCAAATCAAAGTTTTGAATTTTCTCTATTATTAGATTCTCAACCACACCAATTAAGAAAACAAATAATAAAATTGATGTAAAGGTAATTTTTTTTCACCTTTTAGAAAATGTAGACATTCTCTTTAAGATCTTTGTCTTGTTAAACATGTTCATTAACAAAAGATTCCTTTGAAGCTCTAAAACATACCTCACTTCTTGTAATAATATTTGCAATTATCAAACATCTTTAATCTTATAAACCTTTTTTCTTTCCCCTTACAAACTTTATTATTCCCAATAATGACTATTCCACCTTCTTTCACATCCAAGATCTCAAAAAACTTTTTCATAAGACACATGTTATAAGTGCATTATGAGCCCATGATTGAGCTTCTTTGTATTAAACGCAGATATCACCAGCACCCCGCAAACTCAAAATTATCTAACGCTACCGCAACATCAAGAGATTCATTCTTGAAATGATATTTATTGCCCTTTCATTTATCATTCTATAGACATTTTGGCTTCAAATGACCTTTATGTGGTATTTGTAGCATTAAGACCGTCCAACTATCATTTGATGAATATTGTTTTGACATTTTCTCCTTAAACTCGTTATTTTTATTTTCCAACAACTTCGACACATTAAAATTCAAACCATTATCCTCTCCTTTATACTCTTGAAAGTTTTGAAGTTTTTTAGTCCTTATCAAGATTTGCACCTCCTTAAGAGTACTAGTATGATATTTTCCAAATAACAAAATGTCTTTAAAATGTTCATACATATAAGGAAAAAACATTGAAAAGAAGTAAATATTTATTCTTATCCTCAAGCTTCACCCCAATGTTCTCTACATCATCCAAAATTTTGTTGAAATACGCTAGTTGTTTCACCATCATTCTTGACTCGATCATCCTGAACAAATACAATTGTTAATTCAAACCGGATTTGTATGCTAAAGACTTAACCATATACAATGATTACATGATTACATATATTTTGTACACATTTATAGTTTTATTGTACATTCAAATCATTTTCCATATACTTTATTTTTAATTTTTAAATCATTCCCTTTTAGTAACAATAAGTAAGGTTGAATGTGCATAGTTGCTTTAATTTTGTATTTTTAACTAATTTGACTTTGTTTACTTGTTTTGCCATAACTTTTTTTAGATATTATTTTTGGTTGATTCTAGTTTTATTTAATTCTATGTTTCAAAAGCTTCAAAATAAATATATAGTTTTGATGAATTTGGAATTCTTTACTATTTTCTAAAAATTTTAGGAGTTGAAGCATATTTACCGAATTTGTGTTTCTCTCCTCTTTGCTTTCTATTCTTCATAAACAAGGAGAAGGAAGTCATTTGTTTAGTTTTTTACTTTTAGAAATTGTTTTTTCATTTCATTTTCTCTCTTTTCACAACTTTCAAAATTGCATTTTTCTCTTTCACTTTTGTTTGTATTTTCCATTCTTTATTTACGAAAAACTAATTGCATTTTTCTCTTTCACTCTTGTTTGTATTTTCCATTTTTTATTTATAAAAAACTAATTCTTGAGGATTAATTCATGAAAACAAGTTTGAATTAAGTTTTACATCAATTGTTGAATACTTTTAAGTTTATCTCTGATTTTTACATTATGATTATAGTTTGCGTTTTTTATCTCAGAATTCACATCACAAATTGATTAAATATTATTTAATAAATGTATATGAGTGAGATTGAATAATACTTTACTTTGATTCTAATAACTCCTTCAATAGATTATTAATTATATCACTTATTATACAAACTTGGAATTGAATATGTTAAATGAAATTGTTTGATTATTGAATGTGTGAACCAATATTTAAAAGACAAACATAAAACAAAGAACTAATCACGAATAAGAGTCTCATAATCCTTTTTAAAAAGACCTGCTGAGCGAGAGAGTATCCAGATTCTTTAACAAGTATATCTAGTTGCAAAACCAGAAGAAATCACATGCATGATTTGAAATTATCTTGAAGAAAAATACACATATGAAGCATGGTAATTCAAAATATCAAACGGGTTTGAAATGTAAATAGCATAAAATCAATATTTTAAAAGGAAAAAAGGTAAACGTGAAGATCAATTGCATTAAATTAAAAAATGAAAACAAGGATTTTATTTTTTGGTTTTAGTCTAAAAATTGGAAAGTCTGATACAGACACATGTGAAACAAATCGATTCCATAGATTTTAACTTCTATCTTAATTTGTTTGAAGATTATAACTATAAATAACTTTTGATTCAAATTCTGATATCAAATTCGGCTCTTCCAAAACTTAACTATTTTTCATTTATATAAACAAAGTTGATTTGGTTCAAACTTAATTAATCTCAATTTTTGTTGCTATTTCATCAATGTTTCTTGAATTAACTCCAGCCCTTCATTTTAAAATGTCTTTAAAAATTAAATAAACTCGATTGAAATGTCTATGGTAGACAAGTGAACATAAATAATTTGTGAATCTGGTTATAATTGTTGATGTGGTTGTTCAGTCATTCATTTACTTCTCACTTTAAGTCTATTTTTTCAATTTGTTGGTACTTGATCGAGATTGACCGACAAAAGGTACTCCAACAATCAAGTAAGTACTTAGTATATGGAATGTATATTAAGAACTGATTAAAAACGTACCTAAAATGGTTAAGTTTTAGAATAAGACAATAGTTATTGTTTGACGATCGTACCAGACCATATATGTCATTAACCATATGCAGCAGGTGCCAGAATACACAACCAACCTAAGCCACCATCTCCTTCGCACTCACCTCACCCTCTCTCTCACCACTTTGTTTTCTCACTCACTACACCCCACCCTGCTCTAATCAAATTTTATAAAGAGTTTATTTATAATATTTAGTGATGAAATATCTGTTCTAAAGAGTCAAATCTATTATATATCATTATTAACTTATTTTTAGAAAGATTCTCTAATTTGTTAGTTAGGATGTTTCCTAACACGAATTTGATTGATGTGTCTCAAATTTTCAAAAAAAATTTTATAATTATCTTAATTGTTTTAAATGTGTTTTCGTCGATACAGAATAACATGACTTCACTTATCCGACAAATATATAAGTTTTTTCTTAATCAGCCACAGAACATTATAATCCATTTCTCCTGTTGTCTGAATTTTCACCAACCCGAGTTAAGTTATGCGAATTGCAAAACAATTGGAACAAACCCTTTTGGAATCAATCAAAGTATAAACAGATGAGTGCAAGCTATCTATTCCATGAATCTCTCCTTCTATTTGTCTTTTCAATTTTGTCATTTTTGTTGTTAAAGTTAAAAAAATTTATCGCTTCCCACGTGCTAAGGGGACAGTTTTCTCATGTCTCCCATGACCATTACGGGCAAACTTTATTTTCTAGTGGTTTAATAGCTAGTTCGAGGAAGATTCATTTTGGATAAAATGTTTGATAAACTTATAAGAAAAAGAAGTTAAAAAACTATAAGTTGTAATTTAACTTAAAAAAAATCCAAAATCCAAAATTAATTATTTATTGTTTATTTTTTTATTAGCATTTATTGAAAAGATGACTCAAAGAGACAATAAGTGAATGAAAAAACAAGACAGTTTGGAAATTATTCACCCAAATTTGAGACTAAAGTAAAACCAGAATGCATATGTCACATCTATGGTGCTAGCTGGTTGGCAAACATGATTGGCCGCAGGGGTTATTGCGCCTTTGTTTTCCAATTTCACTTCATATAAAATCAAATCAAAGTGTTCCAAATTTAATTTTGGATTAGAATGAACGATATTTTCCAAGCACCAAATTGAATCTACGCCTACCTACCATTAAGTGGTGTGATAATCTGTACGAAGATGATGTTTTGATGTCTTGTTTGGGTATTAGAGTGAGGATTGTAGGTGATTTTTTTTGGATTTATTTAAGTTTTTAGGAATTGGCAGGGTGTTGTGAAAAAGGTTAAAGTTCGTGTGTTTTGTATAAGGATTAGATCACCCTAAAATGACTCACATTTATTCATTATTTATTGCTGATAAAAAAAACCATCACAAGTAAGCAATTTCATGATCGATATCTCAAATTGGTCATAAATGTTTTGATTTGAATTTGTTGGAGAGTGGTTACCCAAGTTATATCGTCATGGGGTAGCCTCTTATTGATGGATGGGCATAATATGTATTTGGAGTTTGAATCCAAACCAAATAACGTAGAGGTCAGATAGAGAAATCACTCTAATTTGAATTGAAGCAAATCAAGATTTTGATGATTAGTCTGCATTCAAAAGGGGACCCTTTTCGTGCATGATGTGAAAATACAAACCTAAATTATGACTTTGATCTGTACGAAAGCAATATTCTATTATTACCAAGAGCACCAATTATTGTAGAAGACGTCTCCTCTTGAAATTAACACATTTATAGTATAAATAATAATAAACAAAAAGTAACAGCAGCTGTAGTTTCTCATGGAGAGAACTGGATATTGCAATGTAGTTAGGTTACTTGGGTTTACTTTTTTTTTTATCATTTTGAAATTTTTACTTTCAATTGGTAATTTTTAAAATTCTTTTTCTTTGTTTCTTGTTCTCTTATTGATGTCTCATCTTTTTTATTTTGTTTGAATTTGATTTAAGTTATTTGTTTTTATAATATTTTTTTTATTTTGTATAAATTTGATTTAAGTTATTTGTTTTTATTTAGAGTGATAGGTATTTTTATTTTATTGGATGTTGGTTTTGAGGGATGGTAGGTTGGTTGTTAGTTTAGGTGGTTAAGATTTGTTGTTAGTTTAGGTGGTTAAGGTTTGTTGTTATGATGTTCCTTGATATGTTTAAAGCGTGTTTCTACTGGGTCTGTTATTGTGTTAAGTTAGTTTTGGTTCTCTCTCCGGAGTGAGACTTCCGAGAAAATGTACTCTAATTTATATGAATTTATTTAATTATTTCTAAGATTATATTTATTAATTTTTATTGGTGATAAAAAAAAAAAAAGTTTTACTTGGGTGATTTCAAATTTTCTGGATCATGTATCATACGTACCCAACAATATCCACGTGGTTGCTTCTTTTTTTATCTGTACATCCAAACCCTGAGTAGATAATGCTCTTAACGATAATAGATATTCTTCTTAACTAGAATTGGTACGAGAGTGCTAACGTGGAAAAAAACGAAGACCAATTACGAAGTGAGAGAGATACACTTATAAAATATTTTTTAACACCCAAATCAATAAGAATATCAAATATTTTTAAATATAGGTATGTATAAATAGTTGAACGAGATGTCTTGTAAACTTGACTCTAGCTGATTGAATTTTAAGAAATTACAAAAATATTTCTACTGTTCGAAAATTTCAATTTAAAAGATGTTGACACAAACACTAGGCAATAAATATGCTCAGTAATACCACTAGTATTTAAAAACGATTTATTATCTATACATATCCAAAACCAAATCATGATAATTAACTAAGTATAATGGATTTAACTTGGTAACCGTAACCACTGTAACCCATTAATTAACGTTCTTTTATATGATCAAATGGTTATATTCTAATTATAATAGTCATTTTAATGCTTATTTAATTGCAAGAGACCTATAAGAATGAGTGCTATTCGGGAAGTATTCAATCAGCTAGAGTCAAGATTACAAGAGATATCAAAAGCGACGATATGCATAAATCTAGTAGTCATATTTTAATGCAATATGAACATTTACTCTAAAATTTTGTCATCTGTTCAAAGTGAAACATTTTTATTCTGAATTTGAATAAACGAAAATTAGATTATATCTTAAATTTTTATTAATTGGGGAATGTTTGACAATATGATCCATACCAAACCTTATAATTTTGTTTGGGAGAAAAAACAAGGAAAATAATTACTACAAGAGAAACATGATTTTTCGTGGACCAAAATCTGACGCGAATGAAAAAAACTGACACCTAAATGTTGGATTTATGTCGGTCAACCATTTGATGAAAAATTCGTGGAAGCAAACTAACATTTTCGTCGGTCAGCGCATGCGACACATATTGCGTGGGCCAAGCCGATGAAAAATAGACGAAAATATCGTCGACCAGGCTGACATAAAAGCGACACAATATCATCGACTTATGCATGAGTCAAACCGACATAAATGTATAAAAATGCCAAAAAAAATTAACATCAAAATTTTGCGTCGACCTAACCCACACAAAGGACAACGCATAAATTAGTATAAAAAAAATAAAAACTTGCGTAATATGTTTGGAACACTTTGAGTATTATAGCAATCTAAGAATTAATAATAAGTTACTTACTCACACACCTAGTCTTAATATGTTTGTATCATATATATTCTCGATAAATATTTAAGATGATTTTATGCTTCATTTATGTGAAGTAACATCTTTTAAATCACGATGAATATCAAACTAAAATCACCAGTTTATTCATCCATTACACATATATGACATTCAAATCTATTTAAGTTATCAATCAAAAGTTTTATCTCACTTTTTATTTTCTTAAGTTTACTTTCAGATTTTAAGATAAAATTAATTCTCTATTTTTAAATACATTCATTACATTTGACATTAATTAATTACTTCATGTTAAATTTATATTCCTAAATTTATGTATATTTTATATAATATTTACAAAATTTAAATACGTATATTTTTTACTCAATTATTATCTTTCTTAATTTTTCAATTCTTTGTAATTTTTTTAAGATAGTTTCTTTAAATAATTTTAAAATTAAACACTTAATAAATTTAATAAATTTAATTTAACTCACTTATATCAAAATTTTCAAAATTAAAATATTTATTACAATATTATGAATTAAGTAAATTTAAAATAAATAATCTTTAAAAAATTAAATATTTTATATAACATTTAAAAAATTTAAATACGTATTTTATTTTACTCAATTATTATTTTTCTCCATTTTTCAATTCTTTCTAAACTTTTTAATAAATTTTTAAAATCAATACTTAATCAATTTCATAAATTTAATTTAACTAACTTATATCAAAATTATTAAAATTAAAATTTTTATTACAATATTAGAAAAAATGAAATTTAAAATAAATACAATAAATAATTAAAAAATAAAAATATTTATTATAATAATATACATTAAACAAATTTAAAATAAATAAGCTTTAACAAATTTAAATATTAAAATATAACTATGCGTTGGCTATGATCGACGCAACATATTTTTTTTCTAAAAGTAGTGTCAGCTATACCGACGCACAACTTAAATTAAGTGTCAATCATGACCGATGCAAAATGATTTTCTTTTTAAATCTTTTCGTGCATCCGTTATGCATCGAATAACTCACAAAAACCAATTTTGCATGGGTTTGGTCAACGAGAAATGTGTCCACACTATATCGACGCAAATATCTAAAAGCTAATCGTTCGTTATCTTGTAATGAATGTGTTGAAACTTTTAAATCTAATATTTTTTTTTCTAGTGACAAATACTATATATGTAGGGTGTATTTGGTTGTGTTTATCATATGGGTTGACATAATGTAATAATGAGATTATTATGAGGAAATAATATTGATTGATATGAATGATAATTATTTGTTATTTTTTTTAAACATTATTCAGTATAATATTGTGGAATAAATTGGAGGAAATAAGTGATCTAAGGGGGAAAACATAAGTATATCATCTGAGTTTTGGGTCAAGTTTAGAAAACATAAAACTTAATTTTCTAACTCCACTTTTAAGAGATAGTTTGCAACAAAGATTTGGTATGCACGACCATATAAGATTAAGGCTTTTTAAGATATCTCACGTTCATGGAATTTAATCTTGGTTAGATTGGTGATTTTCACGATGTTATGGCACTAAACGTCATGCTTATAGAAATTGAAACCGTTAATACTTACTTAGTGCATTATTAAAAGAAAATATCAGTTAATTTATCAGTAACGTGAAATTATTTGTTGAATTCAAATTGTATAGTATACGGAGTATAATACATTTTTAAAAACTAAATTATATTCCAAGATCATTAATATTTAAAAAAAAATCAAAATTAATTTATATTTATATATCAGTTTTTATTATTGTTCCCTTCTGGGAGTGGTTAAGGTCAGCCCAAAGCTACCTCATAGGCCCAAAGAAAAGTATTCCCTTTTAGTTTGTAAACAATAAAGAACTCTCACAATTGACGTCATTAGCAGCATTTTAATTACTTAAAAATACGAGTTATATATATATATATATATTTCTTATACGAAATATTATTTATTTGCTTTAATAAACAAATTATAAATAACAATTTTCTTTCTAAATATTGAATGTCAATATTTAAAGATAATATTTTCAAATGAACAATAATATAAAGATAACTCATTTTTTTATATAATCATGTTATAACTCCCAATATTATTATTTTAATATTTTTTATATTATTTAATTACAAATTTATTATTTATTATATATATTTATTTCTAAATTATCGGGTTATATATACAAACTATCATTTCCATTTTCAAATAACGTTTATCTTTAAATACGACAGTTTTTAAACTTTAAAAAACTTCTGTACTGATTTGAGAACATTATAGTGGCAAGAAATAGTAATAATAAACATTTAATAGGTTAAATTACTTTTTATAGAAAAAAAAGTATAATTTTAGGAAATTAAAAATGGGCCAGGGTCCTGTGCAGTTTGTGGACGGGAATGGGAAAGAAATTCAACTTCCCATGTGGAAACAAACGGCGTTACATGCCAATCAACATGCAACGATCTCATCCTTTCCACACAAACTCCCTAAGCATGCACCACACACCACCAACTACATCTTTATGCTTCCAATTTACCCCTCTTCCTCCTTCACAATGTCGATACTACCCCCATTCCTTCCTCTATCCTACAGTTGCTTTTCGTATCCACAACAAGACCCTGTTTTCGTAATTTACCGAACTCATCATTTGTTGGATTAACGTTGCTTTGAGACTGATTTGAGGTTCAGGTTCTAACTCTATCCTCATTATTCCACAATAGTTTTCAGCTCAGCATTCATGTTCTTATTTGGAAAATAAAAAAGGAAAAAAAAAAGTCTCAAAGGATAAAAAAGAGCTCTGCTCCTAGCTAGCCTTCAGTACTCCTAGTCCTGAAGAAAATGTACGCGGAATCTGCAACTATAAAAGATTGCCTTGAGCCTAAGAAATTTCTGATTCAATCTGTTTTCTTTTCTTTTTCTGCTTCACCATCGACTGTAACATAGAAAAGTATCGAGCGTGAGCTAGAAAATCAGTATCTGCCATGATGGATCGTGGAGAGAAAATTGTAGCAGCTGGTATTGACTTGTCTCTGAAGAAGAAGGAGCTTCTTTCTAGTGCCATGAAGAGAACAAGTGAATGGTATGCTTCTTGTCTTCTGAAACTAATGCTTTTCTGGCTTTTTGTCAAATGTACATAACCTACTTCTCCTGTGTACGTTGCTGCCTTCTGTTGGATAGAATGAACTATGAGTTTAACTACTTGATTGCAGGATTTTCTCTCAGGAGATTCCGAGTGATGTCAACGTTCAAGTTGGGGAAGATTCCTTTTCGTTGCATAAGGTAGCGAACGAATTCAAACATGACTCTTTGGTACATATATCAAACGTAATACTAATAGTCTCAAGAACATGATAACAAACTAACATTTTCTTACTCTTGTTATTTGTTCACGTGTTGTAGAGCTCATTAGGAGTCTCTGCCTGTTCAATAGCTTGAACATCTCAATTAACTGTGAACTGGTTACGTGCCTTTTTATTAATGTATTTCACCTTCTTTATGTCTGCCTAAAACTAGAACTGGAGTTAGGAACAAGAAAAGTATATTCAATATTTTCGCGAATAGAATTGGTCTTCAACTAATATTGAATTTTCTAACACATTTCCTTCTTGAATTGCAGTTTCCACTAGTCTCCAAGTGTGGATACATTAGGAAACTCGTTTCGGAATCCAACGATGCTGACGTTTCATCCATTGAACTCTCTGATGTTCCTGGTGGAGCAGAAGCATTTGAACTGGCAGCAAAGTTCTGCTACGGAATAAACTTCGAAATAAACGTTGAAAACATTGCCACGCTACGCTGCGTGGCTGAGTATCTTGAGATGACAGAGGACTATTCAGTTGGGAACTTGGTGGGAAGGACTGATGCTTATTTGAACGAAGTGGCACTGAAGACCATTGCAGGGGCTGTTTCTGTTCTTCACATGTCAGAGACTCTCCTTCCGATAGCAGAGAGAACAAAGTTGGTGAGTCGATGCATAGACGCCATTGCATATATAGCATGTAAGGAAAGCCAATTCTGTTCATCTGCAAGAAGTGATAGTGGCAGTGCGGGAGTGGTGTCTTCCGTGGCATCAAACCAGAAACCAATAGTTGATTGGTGGGCTGAAGATATGACCGTGCTTAGAATCGACATTTTCCAGAGAGTTATAATCGCAATGATGGCAAGAGGGTTTAAACAGTATGCCATTGGTCCCATTCTAATGCTCTATGCTCAGAAATCTCTTCGAGGTTTGGTGAGATCCCTCTCTAAAATGATGGAACAATTAAAAGTAAATGTGATTTTATGGATTCACTGATCCACGGATTCTGTTCTTAACTCTTATCTCTCCCTTTTTTTGAGGAACAGGATGTATTTGGAAAGGCAAGGAAGAAGATTGAGCCGCGACAAGAGCATGAGAAGAGGGTTGTTTTAGAGACAATAGTGAGCCTTTTGCCAAGGGAGAAGAATGTAATGTCAGTGAGCTTTCTTTCAATGCTGCTTCGGGCAGCAATATATCTTGAGACTACGGTTGCTTGCAGGCTTGATCTGGAGAAGAGAATGGCCATGCAGTTAGGACAAGCTGTTTTAGATGATCTTCTCATTCCTTCCTATTCTTTCACTGGGGACACATTGTTTGACGTGGATACAGTGCAGAGGATCACCACTAATTACCTAGAATCTCAAACGGGAAACCACTTACTCCACAATGTAGATGATGAATACTTTTCTCCTCCACAGAGTGATGTTGAACGGGTTGGGAAGTTAATGGAAAACTACCTTGCTGAAATAGCCACCGACCGAAATTTACCAGTTCCAAAATTCACCTGTTTGGCAGAACTAATTCCTGAACAGTCCAGACCAACAGAAGATGGCATGTATAGAGCCATAGACATCTATCTTAAGGTTCAGACTACCATTCTTTTTCTATATCAAGTTAATCACACTCCAGATTTCATGTTTTGTTTTCTACTGTTGATACCTCTTGTTGAACCACAGAAGAAACACTTACATTTTTTTACTTCCATAAATCACTTCAATTAAATATCAATTTTATAACATCAATCTCATTCAAAATCAATTTTGCATACGCTCGAATAATTTGCCTTACATCTAATCTTATCATATTTCATTTGCTACATTAAACAATTGGATTTACACCATTGAACTCGAGGATTTCTGATAGTGATCCAATTTTGACATAGAATTATTTACACGAAATTTTATTTTGAAGTAATGCTGATAAAGTTTTGAATTGACTATTCTCAGGCTCATCCTGCTCTAAGTGACATGGAGAGAAAGAAAGTCTGCAGCGTGATGGACTGTCAGAAATTATCTCGAGAGGCATGTGCACATGCTGCACAAAATGACCGGCTACCTGTCCAAACCGTGGTTCAGGTTCTCTATTACGAACAGCAACGGCTTCGCGATGCCATGAATGGCAACGGAAGCGGGGAATCCTCGGTTGATTCCAAACTGAACGTATACTCCTCTGATCTTCAGCCAGCTTCAAATGAACTCTCTACTCTAAGAAGAGAAAATCAAGACCTGAAATTAGAACTGGTGAAATTGAAAAGGAGACTGAAAGAGATTGAGACCACCACACCTAAATCTGCAGTTAACAGTCCTGCGGTAAGTGCTTCACCTTCTGCTGATAAACCTCCTTTGCCCCGAAGATCATTCATGAGTTCAGTTTCCAAAAAACTTGGACGGCTTTCTCCTTTTGTGCGTGCCGATGGTGTTGCACCTTTTGCCAAAGGTCGCACTAAACCAAATAAGAATCGACGCCACTCCATTTCCTGAGGCTGTTGATAATATCTGCTGTCAGAGTAAAGGTTCTTCCTTAAATTCATGGGGTTGAAAATACAGGATTAGTCTTTCCAAGTTTTTGCTTCATCTTGATTCCACGTAGATTGTAAGTTACGATCCTTGGTGCGAACTTTGTTTTGAAGTGTGATGAAAAATTAAATATAATTCTAGACTTAGATTGATTTCTATCTGGTTAGGGCGGGCAGTACTAATGCTGTAACACAAGAAGAATCCCAGATAGCAGTATATATTTTAATTTCATTATCCTGAAAATAATTCTGCAAAGTTATAACAACGGCCATGTAAAATTCATTTTGTACTATTTATCTGTGATCAGGAGAAAGAAAGGAATCGAAATCATCTGCATTTCGTACAAATGTTGACAATGAAGAGTGTAGATGTCACCCAGAGCACTTTCATATTCAGGCACGAGACTTAAAAACTTAGGTGGGTCAGTTGCTTCTCAGAGTGAGATAATGTCTTCCTAAAGCATAAAATCACTGGAAGAATACAAAATCTGATAACTGCAGTTGGTGGGGTCTATGTAAAAATTATTAAGTCCTTGGAGATAAAAAGCTTCCGTAAAGAGAATAATTGACTAATAGTTCAAGTGACAGCCTTGCATTGTCGGTGTTGGTGTCTAAAGCCTAATCATAATGAAAAGAAAGAGATATGGTTCGGTTTCAAATTCATTAAATGTTGTAAGTTAAACATCTTTTGAGACAGACCTTACCAAAACATGTTAAAAAATGTTGAACTATCTGGAAGAGAATATGCTGTTCATCTGATGGTAGACAGAAACTAGATCTCCTACTTCTTGTTGGCTTGTAAGTTCATGAATCACAGTGGAAAAAAAATTAGATTAACGAGAAAAGAAAATCTGCTTACCAACCTAATATGTTTCCATCAAGCAACAAAAATATCTGTCACATGTCTCCTATTCGAAATTATCTTTTTTGCCCAATCTTTATATGGAAAGCATACAATTGGAGCATGAGCTGAAAAAACCTTGAAAATGATTTCTCCATTTCACATTGATAGAAGCTTCCAAAGTCCAGCTAGCTGTAAGGGTTCAATGGCTTTGGAGAGATTCACTGTGAGAAAAGCTCCACTGTGAATTAGGATTAAGTTTAGACGAATTTTGTCATAATGGAAAGATTACTATCCATAGTTTCCTTCTTGAAAGACAGTTTCAAGGTGGGAACCTCATTAAATGATTTGATTAATTTAGGGGAACGGCATATATTGCTTTCTCAGTTAACAAAGGGCTTAATAATCTCAGACACAGCTCCATGTTTCATGGTTTCAGAGGTAAAATGATGTAAATCTGAATAGTCACAAGACCAAAGAAATATCAATCATTGGTGATTCAGGAATCATAATTGGTTTCTTTAACCATGAAAAACAAGTCAGATTTATACAAGACATAATCACAACCTCACCATTAATAACTACGAAGAAATTTTCACAGAAACACCACTCACAAAGTTAGTCTTGAACATCAATTAAATATACATCACATTGACCTTAGAATATACTTTTAGGTCGTGTTCAGGCTCAACACTTGTAAAATCCAAGGTGGCTGTTTCGATCTCTCTTCTTTTGATTGTTCTTCAATATCATAACTGTTTCTAATTCCACTTTGACACCCAGTGGTTGAATGTGGCACTTGGACAAGACCAATTATACCTCCACTTTAATTCTTCTATAGTTAAATGACTGCTATGATGGGTCTTCAATCTTGTCTTGTTTATAAGGCTGGATCCAGTAGAAGAAGAAGAAAATCTATGTGCTGAATCTGAAGCTAGCGACGTCTCCACTTTCTTACGATTGTAACATGAAGGGCCTAGTGTCAGCTCAATCCCGGTCTCGTTTATAATCTCTGGAACTCCATTGCTGTCAGATTCTTCAGTGTCCTCAGTAGCAGGCATTTCAAGATCAAATTTCAATTTAGGATTTTTCAGTGCACCTTTATGATAACCATTTTGAGTTAGACTAATCACATTTTTTAAGTTCCATCCTCGTTGGTTTACTTCAATACCTCTGTTGGCTTCCGTATTTTTCATCAATATCTTCTGAATCCCATACAAACGGTGAAGTTCATACACCTGTTCACATTTCAGGGCACTCAATGCTCTAATGAAGCTGATTGAGAACAAATGGCTCAAAGGAACACTAAGAAAAAATATAATACCTGTTCGTTGAAAGTGTCTTGGTGTTTTAGCATTGTCATCCGCATGTATTCTTTGTCACAAGGCCTAATAAGCTTCTCCATGGAGATTTGTTCAGCTTCTTTAATAAAGTTAACTAAACTCTTTATGTTGGAATGTTCAGAATGCATTTTTATGGTATCACCACATTAATATTAGTAACCACAGTTCAGCTGAAATGAGGAAAAGATCAACTTAGAAGGTAGTTTGATCAATGAAAAATGTTTTTCTGTACAAAAGTAGCCTTGAAGCCTAATACAAAATGATGGCATCAACTTCCATTGCTTATCTCTCACCAACAAAAATAAATAAAAAAATATTCTCGGGATACCTCTTTTTGTTGAATTTTCCTACCATGATATCATTATTCACATTAGTATCCTTCCAATTGCTGCAATATTTAAATACATAACAAAAGCAATGTTTTCTCTTTTTTTCCTGTGTCCCGTTTAAAACTGCTTAGTGTAATATCATTAGAGTTCCATCTTTTTTTCCTGGCAATACGTTGTGATTAGAGTTCCATCACCATGCTTTAGTTACCTCAAAATCTCTTAAAAATAAATCTCAATACTTTTAAATAGTAATCCATGACTCCTTGTTGAACGAGTTAAGAGAAAAGAGTCATGATCCAACAGAAACCTATACACTTGACATTTTAGCCCCAGCACTTCCTTTCACTCAATTATCTTCGTACTGCTACCAACATTAATTTCCTGTTTCTGTTCACAGTAGTATTTTTTTTTCTTTATGAAACCTTTTTCTGAAAGTTTAACAAATAACAATAGAATTTTTCTATATCACGAGTTAAAGGTTCGTAACTTATTCCCGTGAAACCAAAATAAAAAAAAGGTTATGCCTTGCATGATACAAAACCATATTCCTCGTCCGAGACAGCAAATTTCACCTTTGAGATTTCCACGGGAAGCTTAGCTTGTTATTTACTCACGCTCCAATCTAACGTTACAACCTAAATTTAAACTATCATACCAATGACATAATAAAAATTCTAACAATCAAATTAAAACAAACTAACATTCCCACTCTCATTTGTGCCATGCACATGGAAAAAACTCAATACTTACTATGGCCAATGGGAACGAAAAGACGTTGTTAGTTTCACAATCAGCAGGTGAGATTCAAAAAGAATACGAAACAGAACTTCTATCATGAACATTGGATTAATTAATTTCATGAGATTATTCTACTAATCAAAGCAAAATTAACAGGCACAGATTCAGATATTCTAATGCAAAAAGTTGTATGAAATAGAATCTAGCCTCTAACCTGTGAGAATGAACCCAAGATATCACAGCACTTTCTGCCCTGTATATGAAGACAAGAAGAAGAAAAAGTCTCTCAAGCAAAGGCAAGAGGATACTCCTTTCGCTACTACTTCAGCGACAACCTTGTTTATTAGAGAAACACTGTGACACTCTTTTCTTACACTCCAATATCAGAATCGTCAGAGGACACTGTTGGAGATTAAATATAATACTACAAACACAACTGAAATTTAAGATTTTTCTCAAAAACACTCACGGAAATCAAAGTGCTATTTGCATGAGGTTTGAGGCACGCCAAACAAACCCCAGCACCTTGGCCAGTGCAATTCAATTTTCATGGATGAAATACCTGACACATGAGACACGTCCAGCAATGCGGTTATATTAAATTATACTCCATTAGTCTTATTAGTTTTTTTATATATGCAATTGTTTAGAATCGCAAGGCATTGGTTTACTCCAGACAAATCATGAATAGAGCAGCTTAGTCTGCTGAGGTGAATCACATGCACCTTACTTTTTGTATTGCAGATCTCAATTATAGTAATAATAAACAAATTGAAACCCAAGCGTGTTGCATATACATCTCTTTCGATTGCCATTGACAAGTAGATCCTGACCGTACGATTACTTGCTAACTACTTGAAAAGGGACAAGAAATTATAGGTTTAAGGTTTATGGCATCATTGATTTCTTCTGTCTCTGCTGGGTCTTTCTTTTAAGGGAATTCACGAGTGAGATTCGGCATTAATGACTATAAGTAAGTAAACCCAAGAAACTATGCCAATATTGATGTCAACTTCAACTCTCAAAAACATGAGGTAATAAGTTTCTACTAGACTCGTACTCACATTATTCCTAACACTATTTATTTCCATTGCATTGAATTACTATGATTCATGAATGTTTAGTAGCTGCACTGACTGTGTAAGATAGGTGCATGAAATATGGTGTTTGACATGATTATAGCAAAAGACACAGCGCAATGATTGTAGACGCAATTGGCCATGTGTGTGATGAGTTAAGTTAATGTGGTAAATGCTAAACTATATATAATACACAAGAGTATATATGGTTTACATAAACAAAGGAAGTTACATGCATATGCATTAAGTCCATAGAGGTAGAATGAGGTGTATGCATTGGTTTGTCTTATCAAGGTGAGCACATGGTTGTTAGGTTGCGGCTCTTATGCAGTAGAAGAAGGTTATAAAAATTGTAGGGAAATTGAGTGACGGAGGTGGAATGGAAGCACGCGTTGCCGGGGCAGAAAGGTGCATTTGTATGGAGCGGTGGGTCCTATGGGTTTGCTAGTAAAGGGTAAAAGTCAGAGTTGCACAGGCTTGTGTTGTGCTGTTCTTCGGTCCCACATGGATTGGATATTCGATCCACGACTACCATTTCATAATGCTCAAATTGTGCATAAAAAACATAGGGTTGAATGAAAAGTAATATTCCACTTACTAATCAAATTCTCCAATTCAAATTTATCATAGATAAGCCAATCATATTGCGAATCAATAATATGATTACCGAAAATAATAATGCTGAAACCAAAGGTTATTAGTAGTAGATTAAACAAACAATTTCGAGTGCAATTTTTTTCATTTATATTCCATTCTGTCTCACTCTTTCATTATTGTACTGGCATGACTCAGTTTTCTTGACCGAGCTGATCGAGACCTGCACAGATGGACAACCAACTAACACACTTAATCTATTAATGTTCAAATCAAGGTTAGTAATATTAAATCGCCATTAAGAATTAAGTAATACGCTCATAAGCGTTATTCACTCATCCGTTTGACCTGAAATTTGTTGTGATTTGTCCCAAATTCAGTCCAGATTCTTACGTGGAATTTCAAGAAAAAATTATTCCGGGACAATTTTTCTGAAATTTTGTGAAAAACCAAGGCAATCCTCTAGCAAAATTTGTGAAATTTCGCCATACTTTATACAATTTTATTCTGTGTTGAAAAATTCACACAACTACTTTCATGTGCTGTTTGCTCCCTGCGAAGGAGGCACGTCCATAAAAAAATCACAAAAAAGAGATATAGGGAAGAAAAGCCAGGACATTTTGTTTTCAGAAAACCGAATTTGTTCACTCTCGGTATGGGTCTTACTACAGCCTATTCCTTGGGTCTTTTGGTATGAAAATTTTACCAGACATTCGTCATTGTGTGTATTGAGTTTTTCCTGAGATTTGAGCCAAAGATTCGTCCCACAAGATTTTCAATAAATTTTTTATTCATCACTGTCAGGGTTGAAAGGAAGGTTCGTTTGTGTGTGAAACTGTTTGATCTTTTTCCTAGGTGAACACTCATCCGTTTGACCTGAAATTTGTCGTGTTTTGTCCCAAATTCAGTCCAGATTCTTACATGGAATTTCAGGAAAAAATTATTCCGGGACAATTTTTCTAAAATTTTGTGAAAAACCAAGGCAGTCCTCTAGCAAAATTTGTGAAATTTCGCCATACTTTCTACAATTTTATTCTGTGTTGAAAAATTCACACAACTACTTTCATGTGCTGTTTGCTCCCTGCGAAGGAGGCACGACCATAAACAAATCACAAAAAAGAGATATAGGGAAGAAAAGCCAGAACATTTTGTTTTTGGAAAACCGGTTTCGTTCACTCTCGGTATGGGTCTTACTACACCCTATTCCTTGGGTATTTTGGTCTGAAAATTTTACCAGACATTCGTCATTGTGTGTATTGAGTTTTGGCTGAGTTTTGAGCCCCAGATTCGTCCCACAAGATTTTGAATAAATTTTTTATTCATCATTGCTAGGGTTGAAAGGAAGGTTCATTTGTGTGTGAAACTGTTTGCACTTTTTCCTAGGTGAATACTCATCTGTTTGACGTCAAATATGTCGCGTTTTGTCCCAAATGCAGTCCAGATTCTTTCGTGGATTTTCAGGAAAAAATTATTCCGGAACAATTTTTCTGAAATTTTGTGAAAAACCATGGCTATCCTCTAGCAAAATTTGTGAAATTTCGCAATACTTTCTACAATTTTATTCTGTGTTGAAAAATTCACACAAGTACTTTCATGTGCTGTTTGCACTCTGCGAAGGAGGCACGTCCATAAACAAATCAAAAAAATGAGATATAGGGAAGAAAAGCCAGGACATTTTGTTTTCGGAAAACGGTGTTGTTCACTCTCGGTCTGGGTCTTACTACGCCCTATTCCTTGGGTCTTTTGGTCTGAAAATTTTACCAGACATTCGTCATTGTGTGTATTGAGTTTTGGCTGAGATTTGAATACCAGATTCGTCCCACAAGATTTTCAATAAATATTTTATTCATCACTGCCAGGGTTGAAAGGAAGGTTCGTTTGTGTGTGAAACTGTTTGATCTTTTTTCTAGGTGAATACTCATCTGTTTGACGTCAAATTTGTCGCGTTTTGTCCCAAATTCAGTCCAGATTCTTACGTGGATTTTCAGGAAAAAATTATTCCAGGACAATTTTTCTGAAATTTTGTGAAAAACCAAGGATATCCTCTAGCATAATTTGTGAAATTTGCCATACTTTCTGCAATTTTATTCTGTGTTGAAAAATTGTGTTAAAAAATTCACACAAGTACTTTCATGTGCTGTTTGCACCATGCGAAGGCGGCACATCCACAAATAAATCACAAAAAGGAGATATAGGGAAGAAAACCCAGGACATTTTGTTTTCGGAAAACCAATTTTGTTCACTCTCGGTCTGGGTCTTACTACGACATATTCCTTAGGTCTTTTGGTCTGAAAATTTTACCAGACATTCGTCATTGTGTGTATTGAGTTTTGGCTAAGATTTGAGCTCCAGATTCGCCACAAAAGATTTTCAATAAATTTTTTATTCATCATTGTCAGGGTTGAAAGGAAGGTTCGTTTGTGTGTGAAACTGTTTGATCTTAGAATTTTTTATTTACAACTAGGAAGTTGCTTCTTTAAGTCAAGGGGATTTATGTGTCACTAAATATTTTACTAAACTTAAAATAATTTGGGATGAATTAGAAAATTTTAGAACCATTCATGTATGCATCCATCAAACAAAATGTTCTTATTTTGTTGCTTCTATTATTAGTCAACGAAAGTGTGAAGATTAGGCTATGCAATTCCTACGTGGGTTAAATTATCAATATCACAATATGAGGTCTAATGTGCTTCTTTAGGAACCCATACCACCTATAACTAGTTTTTTTTCTCATGTAGCTCAACAAGAACACCAACTGGCTAGCAATTTTTTAGTAACCAATGTTAACAATGCTAATTCTATTCGCAATTATGCTTCCGTGATATTCACCTTTTGTAGGGAAAATGACCATACTTAAAATGCTTTTTTTTAAGATTTGTTTTCCTAGTCAAGAAAATAAGACTTATAAATCCAACAACAATTGAAAATTGTGTACTTACTATGGTAGAAGCGGTCATAGCATTGATACTTGTTACAAAAAGCACAAGTATCCTCCTAGGTACATATTCTATGATAGTAAAACGATCATATTAATATTTTTGTTATTTTTGATGAAGTTTTTTCTGAGCGATGTGAAAAAGGACAGGAAAGTAGAGATTTCCGTCTCATAGCACAATAATATCAAGTATTGTCTGATTTGTTCAAACAAAATACAAGCAACAATTCTGCGAACCAAGTTCAAGTGAACCAGGTGGGATCTTTTACCGTTGAGTCCACTCACAAAATGTTAGAGCAGTCTCCAACTGGCAATATCTTTGCTTTAAATAGTTTAAATAATACTAAAAATTACTGAATTTTAGATCCAGAAGTCAATAATCATGTGTGCATTTCTTTATCAGAATTTATTTCATATAAAAACATTAAACCAGTTCTAATAAGTTTACCAAATGGTCATCATGAGTTCGCTAAATTTTACATAACCATTGTTTTTAATCACATATTGTATCTCACTAATGTCTTGTATGTTCCTCAATTTGCTTTTAATCTTATCTCCACCTAAAATTTATTTTTTAATCTCAACTGCAATTTGATTCTTTCCTCCACCAACTGTGTGATATAGGACAATCAAACCTTGATTCTTTCCTCCACCAACTGTGTGATATAGGACAATCAAACCAAAGATAAAATTGGTTTAGTTAATGCTAAAGTTGGCTTGTACATTTTTTAATCTTCTATTTTTAGAAATACTGCTACACAATATATGGTTATTTCTTTCAATTATATTGTTAAGAACATAAATATGTGACATTGTAGAATATGACATATTTCAGATAAATGATTGAATGTTTTGAGAACTCAATACCCTTATATTTTTGTTAAAAAATTGAATGTTTGTGACATTTGTCATCGTGTCAAAAAGAAGAAACTTCCTTTTACTTTAAGTAGTTCTTGTACTACAAATATTGCCTTTAGTGTCAGCAATCTCGGCTAGTTTGTCTTTGTTTCCACCAAAAATCATCAACAAGCCGCATTTCGTATTTTAAGGTATCCTAAGAGTAATCTTGGTTCTGGTATCATATAGTAACTCAGATTGGATCACTAGTCTTGAATCAAGGAATTTTGTAACTGATTTTTCTGTTTTTGTAAGTGAGTCTCTTATCTTATGGAAGTCCCAAAAGCAACAATCTATTTCTAGAAGCTCTTTTGAAAGTATAGAGCTCTTGCAATAACAACTGTGAACTTCAGTGGCTCACATATATTCTTCAAGATCTTGGCATTCCCTACATTGCACTAGCTACCTTATATTGTGACAATCAGTCAGCAATCCAGATTACCTTTAAACGGGTTTATCACGGGAGAAGAAAACACATTGAGATTGATTGTCACATTATCAAGGAAAAGCTCAATGTCGATCTTCTAAAATTACTTCTTGTTTCTTCTTCTATGTAAACTACAAACATCTTCACAAAACCCCTTGTTCCTTCCATCTTCAAAGCTATCAAATCCAAACTGGGAATGAAGAAAATTTATTCCCAGCTTGAGGGGGTGTTAGTATTATTATTGGCCTTTTTAATTTTTATTACCGCTTTGGTATTGGGCTCCCTTTCTCTGGGCCCATTTCTTTTGCTTTTCTATTTTATATACACATTTCGTAATTGTCTTTCACAGTACACAATACAATAATATTCTCAGAATATCTCTTCTCTCTATTTCGTTTTCTTCTCATTCATTCTAGGGTTTCTCACGCTCTGCTTCTGAGCAACTATTCTATTAATACAATAATATAATTTGTACATTTTAGAACTTCCCCATCATCTCTTCCAAACACTTCTATTTTGTGCTACTCCTTAAATAAGAGGTCTAAACGTGGTTCTTTTTTAATTTCTATCTGAGTTCACAAATTATAAAAACAAATAGATATTACATTTTTACTAAATTATTCCTATTTAATTTTTGTAACGAATTTTTCTACTTAATTAGATCACAGCATCTCTTGTCCACTCCAGTGGAAATAAAAGTGTAAAACTAAACAATAATAAGTAATGTTTTATTGATATTTCCGAACACACCGGATTTTTTTAATGTAGTTAACTGTCATAATGAGTTAAGGGGTTCTGTACTCCAAAATATTCTAAAAAAAATTGTAGCAGTCAACGAGCCAAAATTACCAAAAACAGAAAAAGGGAAAAAACTGAAAAAACTATCATAAAGAAACTGAAAAGGAAAAGTAAGGCCCAACGTAGCTGACTATTGGGTTTGTATGGGTCTTGGATTCAGAACGAATAAGAAGGCATTTCTTCCTGCACCTCCTAGCATTTCTTCTGCACTCACATAAATATGAAAATTCTCATTTTTCCTTTTTCATATTGTATTTTAGAAATCAAAAGTGTTTTACGAATCACATAAATCATAAGTCATTTTTTCTTAGGAAAAAGCTTTAAAATTGCAAAATTTGAGTTATTTTTAACTTTTGAATTGCACAATAGTGTCATATGGAAACCAAAAATAATTACATTTTATGTCAAAAAAATGGACAAGTGGTGATTAAGTAGCATTCGATTCTCGTGACCTTTTTATCGAAAGTCGTGACAACAATGAAGACGACAACATTGTTGACGAAGAGTTCAGTGTTAGTGGCGATTTTCTTCTCGATGACGAGTACTGTTGAAGAAAAAACTAATATGATAAAAGTCATTGCAATCCAAAAATGACTTTTGAATTATATAATTCAGTAGCAAAAAGGACTTTTGAATTGTACAATCTGAAATGTTGCACACTCCTAAAAACATTTTAACTTCCAAATTTTACAATCTCAAAATAACAAAATGTAAATTTTTATGTTTATAAAGATACGGAAGTCAAGATGGGTGCACGACTGATCAGAAAAATTCAACCAACCAAGTTAGGGGTGCGATTGATCAACAAAATCCAACCAGGCAAAATGGGGTGCGACTGATTAGCAAAATCCAACCAATCGAGCTGGGGGCACGACTGATTAGCAAAATTCAACCAATCGAGTTGGGGCACAACTGATAAACAAAAATTCAACTAGTCGACATGATGGTGTGCCAGTGATAAGCAAAATTCAACCAGCCAATATGAGGACGTGGTTGATCAAAAAAATTCAAATAGCCAAGCTTGGGATTCAATTGATCAGCAAAAATTCAATCAGTCTACTCGAGGATTCGCCTTATCAACAAAATTCAACTAGTAGAGTTGGGGTTGAGGTTGAGCTTAGTTAGCATTTGGTAACCATGTGTTGCAAGACCCAAAACCGAGTATTGCAAGAAGTAAAGCACTTTCATTCTTGCCCTCTTTCTTGGTCTTGCCATCTTGCTGTTCCGAAATAAAAAAAAATGGATTTTTCAAGTGGAATTCACTTAATTACATATATCTTTTCTTTGTACCTCTTCTCTTTTCGCTTATGTTTCTTTTTACTATCTCAAGTGGTGGCTATGTTTATATGCCGAGACTCTTTGGAGAGAAAGCATCAAAGAAGAATTTAGAAGAGGGTTTAAGGTTTACAAAATTTTCTAACATTTTTTTAGGTGAATTTTTTCGGCACAGTGTCGAAAGAGAATTAAAGAAGAGGTTGTTTTGATTTTTCCAATTGAAAATTGGAACACAAATCACGATAGTATTTTACTTTATCCTACTGTGAACAAAATTATTCCCATTCGAAGCGTAAATGATCACAAAATAGAGCATTCAATTTGAATCTCTATACCCATAGTGAAAAATATATTTATAAGCCATAATTAATTATGTATTATCATTTTAATCTTAATTAATATGGTTTAATATTTAAAATTTATATTTCTGATTTTAGGTAAAAAAAATTGAATCCTGTAACCGGATATAGAGATAAGTTACCTTCTCTACAAGACTAATTAAGGACACAATAAATGAGACAAAAATTTAAATTATTATACATTTTGTTTTGATGGTATTTTCTGCCCTTATTTTTTATTGGCATTAGCTTTGAAACAAAGAAATTAGCTTTGAAACAAAGAAATGATTGACATAATTATTTCCAGATCCCATTAAACCATGACTTATACAAGTGTAGGTGCTAAATCTTTCTCTCCATTCATCTTCTATCATTTCATAATTCCATTAACTTCAATCATAACTCAATAAGTGTTCCAACCTATCAAGTCACTCTCACCCATCTCATGGCAACTCATACTTCACATGCAAAGTTGTTTAACCTCAAGAATTTGGTAAAATAAACTGACAAAAACCGTCTTTAATAAATAACATGTTTAATTAGCTTTAACTTTTTACTCCTACACAACATATTTAAAAAGTATTAATAGTTATTGTTTACAAAATAATTCACTTTTTTTATTTTGTCCTTGTTAAAATTAAGTATATGTATTTGCTAGAAATTATTTTAACAAAAAGCAAAATATCATTTATTTCATATGAAATATTCTCTTTTACCCATTTTAACTCTCAAATATTTTATTATTTATCATTTAAACTTAACTATTTATTTTATTTTTTTGTTTAATGGCGTTCTATCATTATTCATTTAAAGGTTTAATTTATGCCATTTTTTATGAATGACTTATGATAGTCCTCTGTGCTCTTAATTAATAAAACTGAGATAAGTTACTCAACATATGTTTTACCAATAAAAAAAACTATATAAAAAATCATATAAACATCTTTTTACATGAGTCATTTTTATTCTATAAACAGCTAATTTTACCAAAAACTTATAATTCAACAAACTAATTTAATAATTTTCAGTTTTCAATTTTCAATTACCATTTATATTTCAAACTTTCAATTAGCTTTTGAATTATTTCTCTCTCAAGTGTATGTGAGTAAATTTAAAAAATTAAAGAGTACAATATTTTGCATTTGTAATTTTAAAGAACTAAACAATTAATTGTGTTTTATAGACTAATATTTTTCATTGCTAATTTTATAATTTTTACCATTTTTATACGTTGAGAAAAAAAAACTCACATATTTCGTAATGAATTTTCTCATTTCATTTCATAATGAAATTATACATTATTACTTATCAACAAGATACCATGAAATTGAATCATAATTGATCTTAGCTTTAGTAGAGAAAATGACCGTTGAATCAGCCAATTCCCTTTCGCTTGCTGAAGATTTTTTTATCCTCCAGAGACGGATCTATGTCCATGATATAACTTCAGAAGTCACATGCTTTCAAGAATATTAGTTTATTCAACTTTATCAAATTTTAATTATTTTGTTATAGTTAATTTTTTTTAAATTTCATCATCCTATTAAAAAATGATTAAATCAATCTAATTATTTATTTCTCACTCTAAATTTACTTAAAATAGTGAGACTGGAGATAATAAACCGTCACTAAGTAAATACTGTTATTAATTAATGCAATAATGAAGATATTTTTTAAGTGACATATGCTAACTTGTGCGCGCTACAATACAATCATCAAATAGAAATCAATTTGTAGAAACCAAAATAATTAGTTGCAATAGTAACTAAATTAGAGACCATTTTAGAAATTAAAAAAAATGATTTTTAAATTAGTTTCTATTATTTTCTATTATGGTTAAATAATTTCTAAATTGGTATCTAATTAGCAACCAAGATTTTTGTTACCAAATTTAAAAACTAAATAATTGGTAGTTAAAACCTTAGTTGCTAATTAGATACTAATTTAGAAACTATTTAATAGAAAATAATAGAAACTAATTTAGAAACCAATTTTTTTTTAGTTTCTAAAATGGTCTCTATTTTAGTTCCTATTATAACTAATTATTTTGGTCTCTAAAAATTGGTTTCTATTTCATGTAGTGATAAATGGTTAGATAAATACAATAAACTAAGATGTGTCCTAAATAACTATAAATTTTAAACATAATTTAATTTTATAAAATTAACTAATAAAATAAATTTATATACTATAAATTGCCTTAGCTTCCACTTAAAATATTTTTTTAAAATCTACACGTATAATTTTTTAATGTAAAGACAACAAACATAAAAAAAACATGAAAGTAAAAGCAATATCGAAAAGTTCCAAGAAACCAAAAAGTTAGACCTTGATAGCAGCAAAGGTTGTCCCACAATAACAAGAGACTCCACTATACGTTGGCATGTTCGAAAGATAAGAAAGGAAGAAAAAGAGAATAATATTAGATGCATGAACAGCCAATAATTATGCAAGTAGGTGAGCATGATAATTGAATTGCGATTTGAGTATGCATTTTTTAATCGCTATTACCACAATCAATGGGCCAATTTAGAGACAGAACAAGAGCCACACTCTGCTTTTATTAATATAATTCCACACGTTCTATATGTATTGCATCACCAATGTTCTTACTCCACATTTTATTCTCTATTTACAAGTGGGATTTTGGTCATTTAATGTTTAAGAGGATTCGTTCAAGAATAATAAATAAAAAAATGCAATTTGTTGAAGTAAAGTACAAGAGCATGTTCATAATTCTAACATATCCAATGAAGAATAGGAGATGATTTGTAGATTAGTTTATTGTTGCATGGTTGAAATGAATGTACAATTCTTTTAATGTTTATTTTTTAAAAAATATAATTAAAAATATGAAATATGTATATAAAAAGAATGTCTTCTATAAATTGTTGTAAATTTATTTTAGAATCATTAAACATATTTAATGTGTTTAGCTTTTACACCCAATACACAAAATAAAAAATAATTAAATTTAATCAAGATATATTAAAATGTTAGAAAGAAAAAAATATAGTCTTTAACATGATCATTGTTAACTTATGTAAGTAGCTATTTAAAAGTATTGTAATTTTTAATGAGTTAGTTATATACACTTTTTTACAATATTATATGAAAATTAAACTCTAGCGATCTAGGTTTAATATTATGTAAGTTACAAGACTTTCTTCAAAAACTCACATGAGTTAATATATTATTTTTTTTGGGTTGAGATAGTAACATCCTTGAGTCATGTTTTTTTCTATCTAATCTCCAATATTTTGTTTTTCATATTTGGTATTATCTTGGGTTTGGGTTCATTACTTGCAAAAAAAAAATTTGACGTTCAAATTGTTGTGTCATTGGATCTTTTCGAGTACGATTGTTTGGGTTCGGGTATACATTCGGCTAGTTGTCGTCTCATCTCTTCATTTGTTATTTGAGGATTTGCATCTTCTCCTCATTTTTTTGACGTATCTTTGTAGGGTTTGGAACATGGTCATTTGCTTGGCCTTCAACATCCTCTTATTTTTCATCTGCCTTATTCATACCATTTGTTTTTGTGCTCTTCAGTACTCTCTCTCAGTCCTATGGTGGGTGTCAATTGTACTTGTATAGGGTCTAGACACTACCTGCTACTGGCTGGACAATTGAATTTTCTCCCCCGATCTTACTTTTCTTCCTCTCCTTCTTATCAGTGTTCAGGTTTCAGGATTGGGAGTGCACATTCAAAAGGTTATCTAATGCTCAAGTGTGATTAATGTAGTATTAAAGACGTACCTTACTATGGTATAACATGCTTAATTATAGAGTTTGTAATGGACTCTATCATTGATAGATCGTATTTAATGTGTATCGTAACCAAAATGGAATTACCTGATTTGTCGCATATATCTTCTTTTACCTTGATGTATTTACGTTGGCCGGTTGCGTGACCTCCGATAGTAGGTGTTATCGGTTCATTCGGTACATGGGTACTTGCGAAAAGGTTTTACAACACCCAAATTAGTGTTCAACCGTTAGAGTTAATAAATGATATATATTTATCTTAGTTGATGTACATATTTATAGGATGAGTTTTCAACACTGAAATGATATTAGCATGATCCATTAGCCTAATATCAGTGTTAGGATAAAGATTAATTTAATCGTACTTTATTAAGAAATGTTCTTAATTTTCTAAGGATTGATTTCAATCATGTAACTATAAAGTATTCTGTCATATAACGATACATTTGATTTGTTGTTATGTTTAATCATTCTGGAACTATATTAGCAAAACTTTAAATTATTGTTTTCACCTTCTTATGATGTGGGAGTTCTGATTAGCAGCGTAGCCTGCATTCCCATAGTTCCGAGGAATACATATATAATGCATTATTGTTTATCTTAATTATGTGAATATTGTCTAAGTGCTTAATTTAATTTTGTCCATTATATATATTAACCTATTTGCTAATAGTTAAATATTTTTTATCATGTTCATAAAAAGTTCAAGAATGGCTTTGCTGAATAAGTGTACTTAATATATAAAACAATTCACAAATTGTCATACTTTTTAGAGGACTGACAATAGAATTTTTCACGCTCAATATAACTTTACTCTCTTATACATTATAATATTATTATCATTTATAATAATAATTTAAAAGTATAATGCATCATATGGAAAATGGTTTCCATGTGCCATGATCTCCAACTCGCCATGACTCATCATGGGAAGTGGTAAAGTGAATCCTCTGAAATCCCACTAATTGCATATTTGGATCTGCATTCACGTCTTATCAGTACCTTCTTTGCGTTTTCTTTCTCTCTGCTTCACGTGAAAGAATTCTGGAAAATGTTACTTATTAAGACGTGTGTCCTTTCAAGTTCATAAACTTCACATCCTTTCAAATTCTAATCCATCACCTGCTTTTCAAGTTCATAAACTTCTTATTTCACCAAAATAATTGATTTTAAAATGATCCTCTGCAGTTAAAAAAATTAAGAAAAATATGGTTTCACATCCATTATTTCACTTTAAACATCTCACTAAATATTAATATTTTTATTTTTTTAATTTTAAAAATTATTTTAATATTTTACATTTTGTCTAATATTTTATTAAAAATATTTTCTTATATTTTAATATAGGTGTAAACCGGAGTGGTTCTCAAAATATAATCATGGGTGATCGATATTTCTACTACCTAACCATGCCGTGCCAAACGTCTAAAAAGTTCAAAATCAACTTCAAAAGGTTATATGAAGAGAATCACCGACAATATTATTACATCAATTTAATAATTTATCACTGTAACAAACCAAACAACTTTTTTGGGTGGAAGGACTTACCCTTCAAAACTAAGGCATCTTGCCTCAACATTGTAACTAATTTCATCACCAAACTACTTACACTCCCACGCATTATCAACTTTGAAAAATAAAATAAATAAAAAACCGTAAATTCTCTTAGAGAAATATATTAAAAAAATCATTAAATAAAAATTAATTTTAGAAAATAATAATAATTAATTATTATATTAACTAAATGTAATATTATTTTATAAAATATAAATTATTAATTTTTAAATTAATATATTAGTTACTAATTATCTGATAATTAAAATCTGAATAACTAATTAAATATTAATTTATAATTTTTTATAATAAAAATTAGTTTATATACTAATATTTTTTTAATTTATAATTTGAATAAATTTTTATTCCAAATAACTTTTATTTAATAATTTTTTAATAATAATTTGAATAAATTAAACAACCAACAGAAAAATATACCTATAATAAACCTAGGTAATAAATGTGAGAAAAAAAGTGAAATAGAAGAAAATATAAATATATATATGGTAATAATAACTTCTAAAAAAAAGTAAATAATTAATGCACAATGAACAATAAATTTGTTGTATTGGTTGATATTGTAATTTATGCAATGTAAATGTATGTTTAAACTTACAAAATTTTCTGATCTCCTCTTACTCGCAACCCCGAGCACGATAAAAATTCACATGCATTCTTTAAATTTCACGTGTTAAAACTATCATATTTATACTAAAATAAAAATTTATGAAAAAATGTTAGGGAAAAATAATATACGTTAATGTATATAGTAAAAAAAATAGCCAAAAAGTACAATGAAATGTATTTTTTAAGAATAACAAGTTATAACGCTTTAATATTGACTAAAGTTAGTTAATTTAATAATCCTCTAACAATGGGTTGGAAATACAGAAATGCCTTCAAATGGACATTTTTTGGGCTTCATACACGCGCATATGTTTGGAACCATAAAATAAGAAAGAGAAATATGAAATCTATAAAAAAAAAAAATAGATCCACAGTGTAAAATTTGATCTCCAAATTACGGAAAACAAGGAAGAAAAACACTATTTATTAAAGTTAATGTGTGATTTTCTAAACTGACTTCACAAAATTTTGTTGTGAGATGTGAAATTGATGCAAACCGTTTGTAATCGTAGTTAATTATGCATGAAATTAACTGATTATTAAAAAAATTTATAAGAACATAATGGATTTTTAATTATGCATAACTTGATTAACTTTTAAATATAATTAATTGTATTTTAAACAAAAATTGATTATACCTTACCATAATTAATTTTAATATTTACATCATGATTAACCTTTAAATAATTAGTTTGGTAAGTGTTAACAATAATACATTATAACTTGATTGTATGAAATTAAAGAATCAAATTTTAATATTAATTAATTTGATAATTAGTAATTGATTATGATTTTTATGGATTATATTAAGTTATTTTCATGTTTTATTTTATTTTATTGGACCTTTGGTTGTATTAGTTTATTATTTTTCTTTGGATGATGTATAAAATTATGGCCTGTACTAAAAAATCACTCACCCAAAAATCAGCTTATATTAACAATCTATTGAAATTCCAAGTTAAATACTCTAAGAAAAAATGATACCAAACTTATTTTAGAATTTAAAAAAGTTTTTTTTTCTAAATTGATTTATATTATTATTAAATAATTTTTAAATAAATATTTAATTAGCTATTAACATTTTAACTACTAATTATTTATATTTTAAATTTAGTAAAAAAATCTTGATAACTATTTAAATATCAATTTAAAAATAATTTAACAATAATAAAAACATTTAAAAATAAAAAAATTATTTTATCTCTAAAATATTCAATAACTAATTATTTTTTTCTCTAAAATTAGTTTTTATTTTTATTAATAAATTTTTTTCATTATTTTATACTTTATATCTCATTATTATAGTTGAGTTTGAAATGTTGGAAATTTAATTGTATTTTCTGTACATTACACACACCTTGTACTTGATTTTCTGCACATTAGACACTCTTAGACTAACAGTATATGCCGCTTTACCACTAATGTTAGACAACACACAATATATTCGTAAAAGAGATAGCAGTAGTAGCTTGATATGTGATTATTGAAAGCCTACTCAGCTAAGAATTTCACATTTACTAATATTGATATGTCATTATCCAATGTTCCGTTTGGATTAAATAAGTTTAATTAAGACTTGATCAAACTAGTTCACACACCATAAGTTGTTTTATACTTAGAATGCATTAAAAGAATATAATCTTGGAGGATGTTATGGATTGGAATAGGCTATAAAAAAAATACCTCCAACAAAAGGGAATATGTGGACATAGCGTAAAATAAAATAAAATAAATCTCTAACAGCAACAGGGTAACTTTCAAATAAAGATAAAGTGTTAAAATTCTTGATAAGAGTAAAGATTCCCGTATCATTATTATTTACACGCGTAACGTGGGTGGTAGCTCTGCTACTCAAAACTAAAATTATTAAAAAAATTGAATTGAATCAAATTATACTAAATTGAACTACAATACATTAAAAAGATTGAAAAGTTAAATATTTTTTAATTTAATTTTCAAGAGAATTGTTTGAACTGAATTTCTTATTTGGCTAAACAGGACTACTTATGAGATTAAGAATATATTTTAAAATAAAATATTCCTTAATAATATTTTAAATAAATCAAACAGTTTAAACATTCAAATATTCACGGATGCCTCAAGTTCTTGAGGCGCCACACGTTTTTCTATTTTCGTGTGTATTTTTAAAATTTGCCTCTCAAATAACTTTTTATAGAGTTCGGGTTAGTGACACTTATCGGAGTACTGAACAGTATTTTCAATCATGAACTTACTTTTCATAACGTTATAAAATTTATTTTAATTGGAAATAAATTGGAGAAATAAATTAAATATATTTGAGAATATAGGTAAATATAATTTTAATATCACGAGTATTATTTGTGCAATACTAATAAAATGGTATTAGATTTATAATTAGTAAAAAAATCTTCTTATCTGAGTATCAATAAAATAATAGTGCAATATCAAGTTAATTTTTTTTTCACATTATGATTATTAAGGAAGACGACTATGTGGGTAAAATATAAAAGACAAAAAAAGTTACCTTTTACTTAAAGAAGCGAGTTTGAATTTAAATTTGATTTGTGTTGACTATTAAATTCAGCATAAAAATTGATCTGTGTTAACAATTAAAGTCACTTTTCATTTTGATGTAATGAATGTTTAGTTTGGTAGGAATTAAGATGAATTTATGGTTATGTTGGTATGGTTTTTTTTTCAAAAGGTGTCTCAATGGGTTGAGCGAGAAAGGAATATATAAATTGTTTTTAACCTTGACTACGGTGGGTGTCAATGTTCTAACTTCAAGTCCGAGAGATAACATCGTCAGGGTAAATCACAGCATCCGAAGTATTGTCTGCTTTGGAGGTAGGTGTTTCGTCACGGTTTTGTTCTTAAAAGGCGCCTCAGTGGGTTGAGGGATGAGAGAGTATATAAATTGACATTGACCTCAACTCCTGATCGATGTAACACGATATTGGTGTACGGAATAATATTTAAATTAAAATTACTAAATACTCTGTTTTTTTTCTCATGATGTGAGTGAGGATCTTAAAACATAAAGCTAAAAAATTGTGGGGGTAGGGGAAAGCAAGCCAGGAAAGTGGTTAGTAACTTTATTTCCGGTAGCAGAAGAAGAGGGTAAGGAAAGTAAGCTTAACGTGCATGTCACTCGACATGCTCTTTGTGCTAAAATGTTAGCAGCCGCTGCTCCCTCACTTTACCAACTTGGTCCAAAAAAATTTGGAATTTCGGAATTTACAATTCAAATCAGGTCCCTCCCCACTCTTTACGCAAAACATTTTAATTACATTTGGACAAAACCAGAGCAGCTGACTCATAACCAATCAAACCATCTCACTACTGTGTAGTGTGGGTCTCTGTTCTTTTGGCTATTATTAATAGTGTCACTTTCAAGGTTAATCATTCTTCTATTATTAATATTATTATTCAAATTTCACTTTCTTGCTGTAAAAATAGTTTCAAAGATTCTAACACAACTGGCTCGTGAACCCGACTATTTCGTGGGTCGTAAAGTTAGTAAGGTACTAATATATTCCCCTCACTCCCCTTGCACTTTTGCACTCAAGCCATCATTCACATTCAAACCCCCCCCTCTGCATTTTGTAGTTCTCCTTTATCTGCAAACAACACCAAATGGCTCAGCTTAACCTTATACTTGTCTGGTTATTTGTCTCCACTCTCTGTCTTTATTCTTGTCCTTCTTCGGCCCAGCTAAGTCGACACCACTACGCAAAAACATGTCCCAATGTCGAAAACATCGTCAGAGAAGCAGTTAAAAAGAAATTTCATCAAACATTTGTCACGGTCCCGGCTACCCTCCGTCTCTTCTTCCATGATTGTTTTGTGCAGGTAATCAATGGCATGCATCTGACTCGTTCATTCACCGTATAAAAGCATTTGATTCATTCACCATATATATATAAATAATCCTGTTATGTTGTGTCTGCAATATTACCACAGGGTTGCGATGCTTCGGTTTTGGTTGCGTCCACGGGAAACAACAAAGCAGAGAAGGATCACCCTGATAATCTTTCACTTGCTGGAGATGGGTTTGACACAGTGATTAAAGCAAAAGCAGCAGTGGATGCAATTCCCTTGTGTAGGAACAAAGTTTCATGTGCTGATATTTTAGCCATGGCAACCCGAGATGTTATTGCACTGGTTTGTTTCATCAATTACCTATTGTGACTCTGATTACCGTGAGAAACATTTTGATCCAATGAGTAATTATAAGGTTTATTGAATTATGATGCAAATGGTTGTTCAGTCCGGTGGGCCTTTCTACGAAGTTGAATTGGGAAGATTTGATGGGCTAAGATCTAAAGCTTCCGATGTAAACGGAAGGCTGCCTCAGCCAGAGTTCAGCTTGAATCAGCTGAATTCACTGTTTGCGGCCAACGGCCTCACCCAGACAGAAATGATAGCCCTGTCAGGTAATGCGCGTTCATACATCTCTCTTCACTCTTCACACATGATTTCTGTTTCCCACTGAATCCCATTATTATTTAGTTTCAAAGTAACGGGAAAATTTTATGAATTTAAATTTCATCGTCCATCATCTCTTGCTCTGTTACTTTAATGATATCATCAATTATAAATATGTGAATTAATTATTAGAAAGTTGATTTTAAGCATAATTTACATATATTTACATATAACATCTCTCGTGCGTGAAATAACATTCCGATAACGGTCCGTCTGATAGCAAGTCCAACAAATACTCGTTGGGATAGAGACTCGAAAAGAATCTGATATCATATTACAAAATAGACTTTAAGCCTAATGTTGGAGATCCCACATCGACTAGAAATTAGAGCCTTTCATTGTATATAAGTGGGTGCAAACCTCAACCTATAAGCCGGTTTTATGGGATTGAGTTAAACTTAAAGTCCACTCCGTAATACCTAAATCAACCATAAACTAATAAAATGTCTGATCTCAAGTGGGATCTCCAACCTTAATATATTATAATTTTTCCGTAAGAAGAGGGTGGGTAATCGTAGTTTAAATTGTTTTGATAATTGAGGTGATTCTGCAGGTGCTCACACGGTTGGATTCTCCCACTGCAACAAATTCTCGAACAGAGTGTATAATTTCAAGAGCAAAAGCAGAGTGGACCCTGCATTGAACGAGAAATACGCAACGCAGCTAAAGTCAATGTGCCCAAGGAATGTGGATCCAAGGATTGCCATCGATATGGACCCAACCACGCCACGAGCATTCGACAATGTTTACTTCAAAAATCTTCAGCAAGGGAAGGGCCTCTTCTCCTCAGACCAAGTCCTCTTCACGGATTCAAGGTCCAAGGCCACTGTGAATTCTTTTGCCAGTAGTAGCAAAACTTTCCATGCCAACTTCGCCGCTGCAATGACCAAATTGGGCCGAGTTGGAATAAAAAATGCACAGAATGGAAACATTCGTACCGATTGTTCAGTCCTCTAATTTCCCACAAACAACCCATCTTCAGGGATTTGTTATGTATATTAGGTTTTCTTTATGTTTAAAATAACAAGTATTGAAAGTATTTTAATTTATCACCTTCCTCTGTTTTTCTTTTTGTTTTTTTTTTTTTACAATTGTTCCTCTTAGATTATCAGCATTTTCTTTTCAGAAACATTAAGGTTTTAGTCTCGATGAAATAAATGAAAAGGTCACCAAATTTTTTTTCGAATGCACAAAGGTTGCAGCTTACCTTATCACAGAAAGTGCTAGAATTTTGTGTCGACCTTCATATTCTTAATTAACTAAGATAGTACTAGTAATTGCATAGATGTTTCGCCATGATCGTATTTTTTTTTCTTATAAAACACATTTTGCACGAGATTATTCATAAAACAAATAAAATGAGTTTATACATAAATTTATTAGTTAAAATTATTTTATTTCGTTTCTGGAAATTTTTATTCTTTTAATTTTGTATGAACTGTGTACCCGAAAAGTAAACATACCAAGTACTCAACATGATGTCATATGTCGTTTAGAATTAATTACGTAATTAATTATAATTAGATGTAAAATAATTCTAAAACAATGATAAAAAGACATTTGAGTCTAATTGGATCTCAGACTAATCATAACGGATAGTGGCATAAATAGATATATCCTCAAATAAAATCTAATGAATTATTAATAACATATTTGTGTTCCAATTTCATTATTTCTAGGGTCAATCACCGCATTTGATACATTATCTAGTTTAGAATTCGATGTTCCGTCACGATTTTATCATGAAAAAACACTTCAATAGGTTGAGAGAAGAAAAAATATATAACTTCCGATCGATATAGGAATATATTGGCGTACCAATTAGTAATTACTTTTCCCCCACCCCTCAATCATTTTATTTCACTTTTTCTCATTATTATCACGTGGTTTCTTCCCATGCCGACAAATGTACTGTTCAGTCTTCACTGTGTGATTTTGTATTGTCTTGTGAAACATACATCATCATATACCCAGGCGCCAAACTAAAGTTATAAATTCAATGAGTTAAGGACACTGATTCAAATCAAAATTGAACCAAATCATGCAAAACTCCAAAAATTATTGCTTGAGTAGCTAACAAAAATCAAGTAGTGGCACATTAAAGTCTTGTACCATTAAAAAGGCACATGCATGCATTTCACCTTTTAGAGAATTTTCAAGCCGTTGCAAAACGAGCCTGACCCACTGTGTTATGACTTGATGATCAAAACATGCAAGACTCTCTCACATGGACAAAATTGAAACCCCTAGACTAGACCCCTTGTTAACAAAGAAAATTTGAAATTAGAAGTTTCTATGTGAATTCAAACCCATACATTCTTAACTTCTTAAAGATGATGTGGGTCATAAATGGCTTCACTACATTTCTGCCACGTTGCTTCACTCAAGGATTTCAACCATAGACAATACATTCGAATTTGGTGACTGTACCTGTGTGGATGACGGTAAAGTTGATCCACGCTGATACACAATTTGCTGTCGTGCTGATAATCTTTCGGTTCTTCAGACTTCTTCTTCCTTCACGCGCGTTCCGCCGGTTGACGGGTACCTGTGATTGCACTCCGACGCTCAAGTCAGTGTTAGTGAATAGTCTACTCTCTTAAGATATCAAAAACATACATTTTCTCCCTTTCAGAAGTTTAATATATAGGTTGACTTGAGTCTTCTCCTGTGTGGGTCAAGTAGTTGGTTAACTAAAACGTGTGTAATGGTCTTAAGGTTGTGTGCAGTGACTTCCTTATATAAGAAAAATGTATTTCGACGTGTCTTTGACTTGTTGAATCATTAGTTATAACTTTGTTACGTGTTTACTATTTTATATCATTAATCCATGTCTTTGGTCGTTTGGATTCCCGACCAGTACAGTACAGTGACCATACAGGATTACTATTTTATTAGATACTATTTTATTAGATAGGGACTTTATGACCTGTTAAACCAATTTAATAGAAAGAATAGAGGTGAGCATTGATTTATACAAAAATTACTATTTTGCTTAACTTTATATTGATGATTGAAGTAATATAATACGCAGAAAAAGAACTTCTTATTATGTATTCATCTATTTATGTTTTATCAGTAGGAACAATAAAAGAGGAACGCATTGTAACTATCAGGGGCTAGTTTTTATGTCTCTTGTTTTATTACAAGAAGAAAGCTGTAAAGAAAAGGAAGGAGTAATTAATAAGGGACTGGAAAGATAGCATACATCAAAAGGGAGATTCTTTTGGTATTCATGAGGTTTTGAGAGTATAAGGGGGCTTGGTAAAGGTCCATTTTCTTACTATTATTGTCATAACCATTTTATGCAGTGATTATTATAGTACTCTCATAACTATTTCTGTAATGACGGTATATATATGATTGAATTAGGAAAAAATATCTTGAAATGTCAGTGAGATATTGGTCCCTATTTCTAGGTATTGTTCTCTGACTGAATTGGGTAGACATAGATGCAGACTTCGATTTAATATATGTCTCAAAATGTTTCTGATATTATGCCCATGCATGGTTTCCTATTCTAGGTCGATCTAGAGATTCGTCTTTCATCCAGCTTTCAAAGTTTCTCTCTGTATGACCAAACTATACAAAAGGACTATTCCAAATTAGGCTATAAATATAATCTCACGGTTTATTTACATGCTTGAATCACATTTTCCCTATTAAATACTAAATGAAATTAAGTTATTTTGAGTCATAAAAATATATCACCCAACTGGGATTGGTATTTTTAGGTTACTATTTTTAGGTTGATTTTGCCTAACCATCATTTTAAACCTAGTTATCAGACTAGTTTTGAACCTAGTTATCAGTCTAATTTTGCAATTATAATAGTTAAAAGACTGTTTCTTCCTGCACCTTCTTCTCTCACCTCCATAAATTTTCGAATTTTAAAAAATACTCCTTTATAATATTTTGGATTACATAATCTGGAAGTTATTTTTCAAATCGGTAATTAGCTTCCGATTACATAATACGGAAGTCTTTTTTCATATGCATGATTACTTTCTGAATTACATAATTCGGAAGTCTTATTTAATTTTCAGATTATGTAATTCAGAAGTCTTTTTTTAAATGAGTTTCCAGATTACATAATCCGAAAACTATTCTACGGGAGTGACACAGAAAGAATAAAAATGTATTCTCATGTTGTGTATGAAGGTGGAAAGGCTGTCCATGGGCTTATACTAATCCTTTGAGCATGGTTGCTTCATTTGAATGATGTTTCTTCCTGCAATTCCAAGAAACTATATATTTTTTATAATATAAATAATATCTTTTATTTTATTAATATTTTTCATTTTGGAATTTGTGATTTGGAAAAAATCTGAACGTTTAAAAAGAGTTTTTTTTAATTCTTGATTAAGGTACTTAGAAATACTTTCCAGACAGTACATTCTACGAAAGGTGTAAATAGAAAAAATATCTGAATTAATTATAAAATTCAGAATGTATTGATAATTATCTTTTTACCTGACATATGGGTGCAGGAAGAAACAGGCTATTTGAGAGGAGAAAATAAGGACCCATGGAGAGTTACACAAGTAAAGCTCATTACAGAACCCATTTGTGATATTTTCCAATGAGGCTGAAGGAGATATTTATAAAAGTTTATTTAGGCTTATATATTGTTTTGAAACTAAATGCTGGTCCAGAAACTACTGCTCCTAAATAAATAGATAATAATCATTATAGTAAGAATAATAAATGTAGATCTGTCAAAAACATTATGTAATATCGATAACTAAATTGTATTAAACTATTTTTTCATTCTAACAGTATATGATAATATAAGATAATCCAATTGAAACATTCTTGAAAGAAATTTGTTCTTATTATTGATATAGTTTTAAATAAGGTAAGTTTAAGTTCAAATGAGCCTTAATATAAAATAAATGATAAACTATACTCATACTGTATGAATTTTAACAAAATTAAACGTAATAGTTGTCGTTTATTTGACATCATGTTGACCTAAAATACTTAACATTGAAACATAAGCATTTAAGAGAAGTGTATATTAACAAATTTAATGCAAGACTTCATAAAACAAAAGTGATATTAACTGCAATTTCAGTAAACGTTGAGTAGCGTTTTGGGACTACGATGGCCAAGCCCAATGACTCGGGTCTACCAATCCCATTAGGGCTGTATTCCGACACCTTCCATAGGTGGCAATTGCTTCCTGCACCCAATCAATTGCTTCCTGCACCCAACAAACTTTTTAAAACCCAATTCTGTCCTTGTCTTCTTTATTTTGAAAAAGGTGTTGGCTGCAGAGAGAAACTTGGTTTTCCTCTTCTCTTTGGTTGGTACTGGTTTGAGCTGCCTAGGTAGTTTTAGTGTGGCGGTGGACGTGGTAGCTTCGTTCTCTCTCGCTGTCCAACTCCAACACAGACGATGTCGCCTCACTGACCACCACCACCACAATCGATGTCGTCGCTCGGTTGGTCTTCGTCACAGGTAAATGCCGCTACTAAACGGAAAACAGCAGAAAGATTGAAAAAGAAGGGGACTGCAATGTGTTGGGTGTTGTTGGGTGCAGGGAAAACTAAGGGAACTACAGAAAACCCTAATTTTCATTTTATTAAGGTTAGTTTAGTCTTTTCACATAAACAATTGGGTGTCAATCATATTTGATTGGGTGCATGGAGAATCTATCTCCATATGTTAGGTAAAAAATCATTTTATTCTTAAAGAATACACTGGATTTTACAATATAAAAAATGTATTTTTTTCCATTTACACCTCCCAGATTATAGAATCTGGCTGGAAATATCTTTTGAATTATATAATTTGAAATATTTTTTCCTTTAAAAAAAATACATTATAAATTACAAAATTTGAAAGTTATTTATGGATCCAAAAATATCTTATAGATTCTATAACTTAAAAATATCTTCTAAATTTTTAATCCAAGAGTGTATTCTTTTTAAAGAAACTCATTATGAATTATAAAATCTAGTTCGGATTCTATAATTCAAATTTTTCCATATCACCCATTATTAAATGAAAAAACATCAATAAAATAAATGATATTTTAAGAAGTATGGGTTGTAAAAAAAACTATGGAAATGTAGAGAAAAACAGCTTCCCATTAGCCTTAAAGTCTTTTTTGTGTGTATATAATGATCCCTAGATTTCTTTTTCATGTATTTTGTTAGATAAACAAATTCTGGAGAAATTGAGTGTTTATGATGGAACCTTTTGGGAAATTTGAGTTTAATGTTTTGATCCATGATGATGTTCCCAGATGTTGGGATTTGCCCATTTAAGAATTACCACCAATGTTCAAGCAGAACTCAAAGCAATTAAGAAAGGTTAATAACAATTGAAAGCTGTAAACCATTTTAATTAGCAATGCAAAGATTTTGATTCATCATTATGGTGATTGCATGGTTTGTGTTTGGTAAGATCTCAGAGTTTTACTATAGTGGATTAGAAAAATAATTAAACAAGCTTGATTTTCAAATATCAAAAAGTTGCATCCACATGCGTTCTATATATATTTTTTATTACTAGTTTTTCTTTAAAGTATCACCAAACCAACTAAAGAAATTATATCTGGAATAATTTTTCCGTAAGATTTTCTATAAAATATAAAATAAAATTAAAATTAACTTATCTTGTAGAATTTATTTTTATATAATTTTTACTTTAGATTTATGTGTGAGTTAATTTTAATTTTTTATAGAGTATAATTTAATATTTTTTTCGTATTTCTAATTTTTTTTATAGAGAAACTGGGTTCAACAATTATAATATGTACATACAATAAAGGGGTCTCCTTATAAATTATGGAAAATTGAATAGATGTGTAAATTATTTGTCTTTTTTGTTGTTTGTTGAAGAATATTTGTGAGGTATGGTGTCATTTATTATGCCTGTTTATAGGGATAGATTATATTCTCTCCTAGCTAGATGTTAATTCTTTATATGCTAAAACATTATTTGTCAGGTCAAAAGAATAAGAAAAAAATGGGGGAAAAGGTACTAGGGCTACGACTAAGCCTCCAAGTCTCAAAACACTCTTTTAAAAAATTTAAACTCGTATGAAAATTTTATATAAAAAAATCTCATGATTTTTATGTCCTTAAGAAAATTAATAATGCTTATCAGTACCACAAAATTAGGCATTAATTTTCACAAGATCACGCTTAGAATTTTTGGATTATTGTATTATGAATACAAAGTATATATTAATATAGTCAATGGCTAGTTTTATTAAAAATCAGTCAATTACTTTGAATAAATTTTCCTTTTTTATTTACAACTTTTTGATATCTTTAATTCAGTTTCACTCATTTAAAAGTTGGTAATAGCATTCATCAAATTAATTTTGAACTTTACTAAAGAATATTCACCAAATTCTTTTGAAAAGAAGTTCCCCACACCCACTTGCGTTTTAAAAAAATCCTGTCATATTTCATAGCCCTTCCTATAAAACTTGACCAGAATATTATCTTTGACTCGCGTCGTCACATTATTCTTTTTAACTTGGAGTTAATTTTGGGGACTTATATAACACCTTAACACATTGTCCTATATAATTTATATACACATTTATTCATATACTATAAGAAAATATTTCATTTCACACCTTAAAGCTAAGTTACACGTAGATTTATGCTACAAAAAATACCTATCAAAAGTATATCTTATGAGAGATATTCATTTGAGCTATAAGTGTTTTCATTTCAAGCATACACTTCATTTACAAAAAATTGTACATTTCAATATATAAAATAAACACTAAGAAATCTCAATTCACCATTGATAGCACTATAATGATATTCAACTAACTATAAAATGTTGATTAAAAAAATACAACCATTTAGGAAATATAAACAATTTTAACATTTAAAAATATTTAATTTAAAGTCTAAAAAATATTGTTTTCAATTAGTCACCATATTGCTTGTTCAACAAATTAAATATGTCTAAATTTGTTCAATTATGATTCTACTCACTTAGTCAAAGAGGTATGTTTGTCTAGTAATTTTTTAGTTGTACAATTAACAAAACTCTCAAAAATTTTCACTAAATGAATGTTTTCAACAACTCTATGATTCTCTAGAAACCCAACATATTGGACATTCAATCAAATAATTTTCGTTGGACAAATGAAATTGTCACCTATCAACGACATCTCTCAAATTTTCATTTAAATTAATTTTATAAGACGAACAAAATGATCACTTAACAACTCTTAAAAGAAGGGATATGAAAAAAAAAATAAGTTTTTGCATAATTCAAAGGTTGTGCCAGAAAACTTACAACTTTATCCAATTTCAATTATTTACTTTATGAAAATGCTAAAATAATTAGCATTCATCTTGTAACTCATTTTAAAATGAGTGTTAAAGAGAGTCTTTCAAATAAAGTTGAGAAAACATATATGAGTAGAGTTCCTTATACATTTGAGTATACAATTATATATACAAGACCAAATATTGCAGCATATGTTGTTAGTACTATCAGTCAATTTTTGTCGAATCCAGTAAAGAGCATTGAAATATTGTGAAATATTGAGGTATTTTCATGGTACTAGTGATTTCAGACTTTGTTTAGACTTTGTTTTGAAGGTGATAAGCCTAGTTTGATGGGTTATTCGAACTTATATATGATTGGAGAGTTTGATTTAAAAAAAAGTCTACTTCAAACTATTTGATTAAGTTTGTAGGATGAATCGTGACTTGTCAATCAAGATTATAGGTAACATTTTTAACTACATATACATAATTCATTATTATCAGAGAAACATAGAAGAAATTTCAAATTTAAAAACTTCATTTTATGAGGAAAAACTATTCATTATTTGTTGTTAAAATTGTAATGAATTGGGACCAATGAGTTTAGAGTGATTACCATTCAAAATTGTTGTGAAAGCTATCAACCCACTTATTAGTATAACTCAACATTACGTCTGAGTGTATATATATATATATATGTGTTTAAAAATTTTGTGGTGCGTGGTTCTTGTGAACTTATTAGATTTTCTCTTCATTTGTTCTATCATTATCACGCAATGGAGACTTAATGAGAATGGGGTGACACCATGAAGAGATAATGATATGGTGAGAAGTTAACTGGTGCATTGCATTGCAAACGAGTAGTGAGATATTTTATGCTACTTTTTCATGCAGTGGCTATGATAATTAGAATAACATGGAAGAAATTCAAAATTTAGGAGCATTATTGAGTAATTGAACATGGGATATGTTAGTTGAACTGAAAACGAAGTTGTTGTGGTGGTGGTCACAACTTGGATGTAAGGAACTGGTATCTTTATAGAGCCAATGAAAATAGAAATTAGAAATTGTAAATGTGTGGTGGAGTTGGAAGTGGGAATAGAAGAAGCAGCCTTGAAAAGATTTGAAGGGCCATATTTTGGGAAAGAAAGATGAATTGTGTGCTTGTAAAAGAAAATAATTAAATATATTAATAAGTGTACTTTAAACTTAATTCAAACTCATAAAATCGGTTTATGAGGATCTCCAACACACCATTCTCACGTCGAGAGTGACAGCTCGTGTGTGAGATAACATATTATAGGTGATTCGATAACGGTCCGATAGCGGATGGTCTGATAAGTCAACAAACACTCGTTAGGATAATGATTTTGATACCATATTAAGAAATTGACTTTAAGCCTAACTCAATCCCATAAAACCAGTTCATAAGGTGAGACTCACTTATATATAATGAAATGTTCTAATCTCCTAATCGATGTGGAATATCTAACAAGATAATTAAATAGTAAATGAACTGGTGAGCATGAAAGTAAGCATTACATGGCACATCGAAGAAGGGAATCTTGGAGCAGCAAGTTATAGTGTGACAACGTCATCCGCATTAACTCGCTTTCAGGTAGACCCAAGGTCCCAACTTGGTCGCCAACTTGCAAATAATAAAAATGCCAAACATTACCCACAATTATCGCTCTTTTATACTCTTTTGAGTAAGACAAATAATAAATTAAAGAGTACATATACCTCATACCTGTACCCTATTTTTTTACTTTATATTTCAATCATATAGTTTACAAAATTGTCTCATGAACATTAACTTGTCTATAGATTGAAAATCAACAAATAAGATTGAAAATGTACTCTGGATAAGTATTTCTCTTATTCTTTTTAATGGATATATTTTTTAAATTCTTTATTTTTATTTAAATCTTTTTTTACTGTTCAATTTAACATTAATTAATTACTTACTGTCTTATCAATTCTTTTTATCCAATGTTTAATTTATATAACTATTTTATTTTCAAAATTATTGTAATTTTTAAATTCTTTACATTTTCTATGAAATCTTATCCGTATTTGATGGAGCACTATAAAAGGTGACATAAAAACAGTTAAACATTTTTTTAAATGTACCCTATATTTAATATATAGTATGAAAGCTAATTATTTTTGAGTGACTCAATGACACCATCGGTTGAATTTGTGAAATACATATTTGCGAAGAAGAAATTTTTAAAATGAATATTATTATAAAGTGCACTTACTTATATACAACGAAAAGCTCTAATCTCTAGTCGATGTGGGATCTCCAACAACTATCGTTAGAATCAATGATTAGTTATACAGTTTATCTAAATAATGAAAATTTGTGAAAATACCTTTCAATAAAAGTTGTTAAAATCACTAATTGCAATGGTTAAATAAAAGTAAACATGATCTTTAAGGTTAGTTCTGTATAAATCACAAATATTCTTCATTGCAAACAACCCTATTATAATGACTATGAAATGTAAAGCTTTCATTCTAAGTGTGTCATGCTTGGCATGTCTAAAATTCCAATTTGACAAAATTGATTAAGTTAGAACAATTTTATGTTATTTGATCCACATGATGGATGCTTTTTCTATAAGAGAAGTTTTGTCTTTTTTTTAATAAATAAAAAATTTAAAATATCTCTGGAATTAATTCTTTGTATACAAAATATTTTTAACTATAAGTATTTTTGTAAGTTCAATAAAAAATAATTAAATATTAACTTATTTTGAATATATTTCTTAATAAATATTTATTAAAAATAAAAAATAAAATAAAAACTATTTAAAAAAATTAAAATTAACTTATACGAAAACTAATTTGTAAAAAACTTCTTAAGTTGATTTGTCTAACTTTTTATTTATAAGTTAATTTTAACTTATAAGAAATAATTTCTTTTACAAAAATATTTAGAGAATTTTTTATCACAATATATGTTAACAGTTTGAAATCCTTGAAAATCCAACTTTGTTTCAAATTAAAAAAATGTTTTAGAAACTTTACCTCTCAACATCTAATCAGTCAAAGTTAAAGTAATAAATATATTACTGGATAATTAAATTCATAAATTATATATTTTTATCTGCATATAACTAACAAATATATTAGATATTAATCTTACTCGTGTTAGTCTGAATATACTAACACAAAAAAAGTCTTCTTCCATTCAATAATTATATTTGAAATCAAGAATATTTTTCGTTAATACCAAATAATTTTTTAAAATATATAACTTTAGGATGAGTTTAATGGTATTAACTTTTTTAATACAAATGAATTATTTTAACGAGTTGAAAATTAATATGTATATTATTTTATCTAAATATAATATTTGTATTATTTTTTATATCTAATATACATAATTGATATTTTAAATAAAAATAATTTTAAAAAACAATATAAAGTATGAAAGAAAAAAAGATAATATTATGAAATAATTAAAATGTGTGCGGTCACTTTTAATAAATAGATTATCTATATTATTTTTCATATTAAAATATAATTAAAAAATACTTACATAGACGGGTTAATGGATGATTTAGAAGGTGTATGGTCTAGGAAAGTGACTTTCATTGCACGCAGAAAGGGTGCTTCTCTAAAGTCTGTCCAAGTGACAGAACTTACGTCATAATTTAACTTACGTCATAATTTATTGTAGTGAAGACCTGCGTTCGTGCAGTCCCTTTAAAAAAAATAATAAAAAATATATATAATTAAAAGTAAAATATAAATATAAAATATGTGAATAATGAAAAAGAATTTTATTATGTGTTATTATAGATGAATCAATTAATCATATTGTTGATACGAACATAGAAAAGATTACATATTCTATATAGTAACATTACTTAGGAGAAAGAGAAATTAGAAGCAAAACAGTTTTGGAAAAATCTTAACTTTTGTGTTAGTAATTAGAAGTAAATTAGGAAAATGTAAAATTTAATATTTAATTAAGAGGATGGAGAGAGAAGGATATTTAGGTCTTAAATTAGCACGAGAGTCATGTGATGACAGATGGTTATTGTTATTTGAAGTGTCTAACTGAAATATCAAGTTACATAATAGTGTATAAAAAAAAAAATTTATAAAAAAAAAGTAGCATGAGAATATGTGTTTTTGTTGAATAGAGAGACTGCATCCGCACCAAGAAGCTTGGAATTTGTGGTGTTCCCCAATTATTGAAAGGGAACGTTGGTGAAATCCGCGTCACACCTTTGGTCGATTACCTTGTCCTCCTTCGAATAATTTTGCTTGCCACATCCATTTTTTTCATATTCCATGTTTTTATCCACATGCCAACACCGTATAAGCACCTATTCTTTATTCTCAACCTAGTTTGAGAAGACACAAGATTTTTCTGGAATAATATCCTTCTCTAGTTGAGTATGCAGTTTACTTTTTTTTTTTTTTTTTTTTTATGTAGTCACGTTGCTAACTAAACAACTCTTCTCCTCCTTCGAAATTGGTGTTTCTAAATGAACTAGTCTTAACTCATTTACTTCTATGTAGCTAGGTTGAGTCATGACAGGCCAAAAAGTCTTTTAAAAATTAAGATTTAAAAAGTTAAAGAGATATTTTTTATTTAAAAGTAAAAGAGTCTGACAATCTATCCATCAGTTTCTTACTTTTAAGAAATAAGTTTAGAAACCTTTAAGATATATTTCCTCTAACTTATCGGAATAAAATATGGTATCAACTAAATAAATCTAGAAATTATTAGTTTAAGTTGAGTTAAAGATATTTAATTGACATGAATAAAATTTTAACACAAATTAATCAAATATCACTTTTTCAAATTTCAATTAAACATAAAGTCGTCAACTCATATATATATATATATATATATATATATATATTCTCGAAACAATAAAATGTCTATTATGACATTCACATTACTCAAGTCATACTTTCAGAAGACAACTTAAATTCAGAGATTTGCACTTGTCGTACTATCTCATTGTGAATCCATACATTTATACACATAAAATAATTTCAATATCATATAACTTAGTATGACAAGGTTAATTTATAAGAACCTGAAAGATAAGTTATTTTTCACATTCCATAATCACATGAACCTCCTTCGACTCTCAACACCTGATAATCTTCATCTATGTGATTTCAATATATCAAAAGAGTTGTTCTTCTAAATGAATCCTCAGTCAATGCACATCTTAAACAATTTCAACATAGTATATGCAAAAATAAAAATTTCAGTTTTCAGTTTTTTTAGGCTAGATTAAGCGAAAATCATCTAGCTTAAGCAAGAATGAACTCATTCAAGAAAAATTCTTCTCGCTTGAGCAAAAATCAACCCAAGAACACCCCAAAATTCACTCCATTTTCACTTGAGGGAAAGTTGGTCTCTTCTGAGAAAAAACGGACCCAAAAGTACCCCATTTTTCACTATATTCTCGCTTGAGCGAAAATTATCTCGCCTGATCAAGATATGTTATGTTATCACATTTTCACCCAAAAATTCCATTCATATTGTTATGTTATCAAACATACCAAATCAAAGTAACAATTTCCTACTAGAGTTGGATAACAATTATAATAAAGCTAATCTATAATACCATCTACATATATTCAACATCTCTAAATCAAAGTCATTTAGAATCAAACAACCAATACTTACAAATTCTTACATTTCAATTATATCATAATACAATTCAACTCATTCATACTACCATTCAAACACTTTCAATCTTAATCAAAACACATTCAATAACTTCTCCATATCAAATTCAACATATACTATACAAAATTATCAAAATCAACCATTTCACATTTAATTTCATTCAATACATTACTTTACTCAAAAGCAAACAATCTTGCAAGGAGATTTTGAAATTGGTAGCCACGTCAACCCCACATCTAGGCCTTCTAACCTATGGTTTTATTGAAAATTTAAACTAGCTTCCCTTACCTGAGTTTGAGTATGTACTCACTAAAAGCTCCAACTCGTACAGAGTTCAATGACAACTTAACCTGCACCACAACGTCTTGATAAAAAAATACAATTATATCTCTAAGACTCTGAGCTAATAGAGACTAATTCTGAAGCTAAAAGTGTCACATGCAAAGACCTATATTAAAGTGAAACATAACCAGATCAAAACTGACTCAAAGGAAAAATAAGCAAAAGTGAACTTATGTTTTCTAAAACTTTGACCGGACAGTCTTGTAGTATTTGTTACCAGGAATGCAATGGCGGACTCTGATCGTCATTATGATGACAGAGATTTTCGGTAAGTTAGAGAGAAGACAAAGGAAGGAAAAAGGAAAAGTTTAAAGAGATGATGGTTCTTTTAAAATGAAACATGACTAACTAATTTTTCTATTTATATACTTTTTTATTTATTTTAATAATAAAATATTTATGTGTCATTCTAAAATATATCACTTGTACTCTAAAGTTATTTTCTAGGTCCTTACAATTTCTAACTTCGAATGATTTGTAGTTGTTTATATTGAGGTAAGTCATAAATGTTTGAGTTGAAGCAGAATTAAAGATATGTTGTTTGAGATTAATTTAAAATGTTTAGAGTTAAGCTAAATTAAAATATGTATCGATCAAACTTTAGAATCTAGAGTAATTGATACATAAAATTTTGACAGTTAATTAGATATCAATTTATAATTTTTATTAATAATAGAAACTACTTTAGATACAAAAACTTTTTAATTTATAATAATATCTAATTTAGTTAATATAGTAACTATTTTTTTCTAAAATTAATTTTTATTTAATAATTTTTTTATAGTGATTGAACATGTTAAAGTAAGTCGAAGATTTTTCAATGATCGACCAAAACTCAGTCCGATACAATTTCATATAACTTTTTTTTTTCTTAAAATCGTACCTGGTAAAAACGATTTCTAATTTTTTTTTTTTACTGAAGTCAAACTTACCAAACATAACTATAATAAAAGAAAAAAAGTAAAACTCATGTTTGGAAAAAACATTTTTTTACAAAGCACAATTTGTTAAACACTACATTAGTTCAAAAATAAAATAAAAGTCATGAAGATAAAAAAAAAAAAAAATTATACCAAAAAATTCGTACTTATGAAATACAACCTTTTGTGATAAATAAAAAAAGTTGAAATTGAACTTATAAAATGGAACTTTTTCAAGACCATAATGATAATTTTTTTAATAAATAGGTAGATGGTAGATTAGGTGTTGTGGGTGTGTTGTTGAAGAAGCAAATCCCTGTATTTTCAACTTAATTTGGAGTCTAGGTGAGGAGCATGGAGAGAGTAGATAGAATTTGGAGTGGAATGAATGACATGATACATTACATATTACCTTAGAGACGTTGAACTTGAACATGTGTGTATGTAGTGGAAATGGGTTGAGGCAGAGATGCTTGTTGAGGGAAGGTTCCGTGGGCTCCATGCCAAATGCGGCGAGACGCAGCATTGCAAAATCAATTAATAAAGCCATTTCTTTCCATTCACCTCATTCGCAACTCACTTTCTCCTCTCCACACTCTTATTGGATCACATGGGATTTAGCACAATTTTCTAGTTCTAATTTCTCTAGTAAAGTGGCTCCCACTCACTCCTCATTTAGGACTTGTAGGACAAACAAAACTTACAACATATTTCATCAAATTTAAACTATAAAGTAATACTACAATGGATTACACTTTTTCACACTATAAATAAATAAATAAAACAATATCAAATATTAATACAAAATGCCTATAAATATGATGACTGTCACTCAAAAAGTAATTTTCCTAAAATTCTTAAAAATATATCGAATTAGCTTAAAAGTATATAAAGAAAATGTAAATCATGACTAGCAACATAAATATTGAAACTAATTTTTAATCATTGTTTATGTTTCGAAAATGACATTTCAATAAATTAAAATTATTCTGGTATGGTTTGAGAAGATATTTTCATTTCTATTTTGTTGATCTTGTTAATTTTTTTTTTCAAACTTAGGAGTGAGATTATTTGTAAAAAAAATTTCAATGCTTGAGTTAATATTTAAAATATTTAATATAATCGAAAAGGTATATTTATATGGATAATGTGAATTTATATATAAAGATGAGGGAGAATAGTGGTCTAGATTAACACAATTTCAAAGTTAATATTGGTATAATTTGATAATATAAATTGATTAGCGTATTTTAATCGGTTTCAATCATTATTTATTTATTTGTCATTTTAAATTTTTAACCTGATTTTGGTAAAGTTTTTTAAAATAATTTGATCTTGTTGTTTCTAGTGTGGTTTGACGAGATGGTATCGCCTAAGCATAATCTTGGTTAGGTTGATTGTATTGAATATTAATGAACTCGGATGTACTATAAAAATATTTATAAACTATCTTTAATTTTATAAAATAATCAAGAATATATTAATAAAAAATAATAACATGATACAATTTAAGAGGTGTTTTGTAGAAAATAATTCAGACAAACTTCTTAAAAAGTGTATATTTGGGGAGAAAACAAAACTAACTGTTTAACATATAATAACAAGATATTAATTAAGTAAGAATGAGATTAATTATTATAAATAATCTATTAAAAAAGTTTCAAAAACACTGTTCTTTGAAAATATTTTGATTAAAAATATATAATATATAAAAATAGTTAGAGTATGAAAAAAGTTAATTAGGGTGTGGTAAAAATAGGGTGTTATAATGAGTAAGAATTGGACAACACAGGAAGAGGGGGAAAAGTAGACACTGACGCGAGCCGTGGTCTTTTTGCTATGTCTTTGGTAAAGGCAAAGGAAACGAAGGTGAAGACGCAATCACCAGTTTTGTTGCACCTCGATTCCTATTGTCATTCTAAATTTTTATGCCTCCTTGCATACTCCAAAGGCCACCCAACAACTTTTGCTTCTTTCTCTTTCCCACCCTTTCACTCTGTTAATTTATTATTCATTGCCTACAGTTACATAATTAGTAACAGGTAAATAAATAAATCCAAAACATTCACTGCTACTCCCCCATCAAAGCCGGGGAATTGGACTCCTAAGATGATTCCAAAGCCAACAACATCAGCTAAAGTTCGTGTAAATGCCACTTCTATCAGTAATTTCAAGACTTCATAAAGTCTAGGATTTCGCAAAAGAGATCCTTACCAATAAAGTTCTTTTTCCACTGTCCATAAAGTTGTTCAAACTTCAAACTCTTGCTATCTCCCTCTGTGCCTAAATTGTGTAATCGCAAGCTATCAGAGATTCTGCCATCTTCAACTACAGATGCTTGTTTATTTATTTTACTATAAATTAAAAGCACAAATTCAAAGGGATGCAATTCAATATTGTACAACGTTGAAGGCTTTAAAGGGCAGGTAAATAAATAAAGACATATATGGATTGAGTCTGAGTCATCACACAGCTCCCATTTGCCATGAATGGATCAGGTCAATTTCTTTAACGTAGCTGGTAAACCTGAACGCAGATAATCAAAACCTGAATATTCATCATCCTTTTCAATTGCTTTAAATTAAGCAATTCACCAAAATAAATTTACCGCTAAAACTGTATCCAAACATGTATGGGTGACACGAATCTGCTAAAACTGTATCCAAACATGTATGGGTTACACGAATGTCTCGTCTCCATATTTTCTATATTTTCTTTACCAGTAAAACTATCGCGAAAATAAAAGATGTATTTAATTATTTAATACTTAATATTCATCATAACATGTTTCATAGAACAAAACAAAAGAAAAAGGAAAAAGATAAGGAAAATTTATCACCGACGAACTCTCATCTTTCTCTCCCTGCCTGTCTGTCTACAAAGAACACCAGAGAGAAAAATCCTGTGCCGGTGTTCTGACAAAATCTCACCGGATTAAATTCCGGGAAAACCTCTTCTCTAAACGAAAGCGTTAAAAAGAGGGAAAAAAGGACACGTAAGCGAGATCCCTCAACCACGAATCTCATAGAGAGAGGAGAGAGAAGACTCTCAAATGAAGAGGTTCAGCACTTTCCGGTCTCCGTCGGGAGCGTAGTGATCTCCGATCGCGCTTTCCAAGCACGCCGCCGTCGTGGTCCCGGACTCCTCCGAGTTTATCGACGGCGATCTCGGCCATCGAATTTCCTGTCGGCAACCGAAGTTCGCCTGCAGGAAACTCGGTGTCAACCGGAGATTGAGATCAGTGGTGGCCGTCTGCAGCTTAGCAAGCTCTTCCAATCGCTTGCGCTTACCACCAGAAGCAGCCTTATCGGACATCGAACCCGGCAACCGGAAAATCGGGTTCGGATCTCGGACCCTCCATTTGTCGTTACAGGTAACTTCGCCTTCGGAAGCGTCGTCAGGAGTGGGAGCGCCGAGGCCAAGAAGCTCCGGCACAGGCCTGACGGTACCGCCACGGAGGACCGTTTCAACCGCCGCCTGGCACACGTGCCAGTTTCCAGTCCATAAAAGGCCGACAGCGCCGTTGACGGGATTCACCGTTCGTCCACAAGCCTCAAACAAAAGAGACTGAAACAGAGCTGCATAAAAGAAGCGCCATCAGACACGAAAACAGAAAAAAAGAAAACTGAAGTGCGTAAGTGAAGTGAAAGTAAAATTTAGTTACCGGGCCTTTGGGCCTCAGGGACGTTGGAAATGAAGGACATGAGGTCGGCACGACCGAAGAATTTGGCAACAAAAACAGTGGCGTGACCTTGGGCCTCGGGAGTATCGATCCACTGTAGACACGGCCGCAGGATACAAGAGTCGCTGCAACCCTTTCGAAGGACGCGGCACCCGTTGCAACTCATGCCTCCTTTTGAGAAAGAAAGAGAATGGTGTGTGTCTTTTGCTTTGTGAACTCTGCAGAATCACCCTCACATGAAGGCAAAGCAGAGGAAGACAAGAAATAACGGGAATGGAAGACGGAGAGGCGGAGAATGGAAGTTGAGCCGGGGTGCAGTTGGGGTATAAATAAACGTTAACGTGACGGGAGGAGCGAGAGGGAGAGAGAGAGAGAAAGGTTGGGATTTAACCATGGTTAGGTTAATTTGGAGTGAGTTAGTGTTAGTGTTAGTGTTATTGGTAGTGCGTGCGGTGGCTTGTATGGAAGGGTGAGATTCCAAGGAGTTGGGCGTGAGCGGCTCCGTGTCTCCGCGGATGGATGTTCCTCCACCGTTGGATTCTTTACATTTTCTACAATTCAGATATTGATGGGTGCCTGTCTTTTTCACCTGTGGAATGAATCATACTGTTACTTGCCTTCCATTTCCTCATGCAACTCTTCCCTAATCTTCCTTTTTCTTATTAAGACAATAATAGTATTTGCACATTATACTAGTATTTATATTCTTTTTATTATTATTAAAATAAACAACACACAATTTGGAATGTTTCACTTTTGGCACTGAGGGAGTAGAATATTTGTTACGGGTATTTGGTATTTTCGGTAAAAACTTACGGATTTAGCTTCACTACAGTTTATGCATTAATTATGGTGCATAAGTATTTGTAGAAAATTATGAGCGGTGTGCTTGATCTATGCAAAGAAAAAAAAATAGAGATAGAGAAAATAAATAGCTCAGAATAAAATAATGATGGAAGTACTTCGCTTTAAGAGAAAAAAAAAGCAATATATATATATATATTAGAAATAATTTTTTGTTTTGTGTTTAAATATAAAAAGAGTAGAATAATGTTTTACAAGATGCATTTTTGCTTCTTTTAAAAGTTAAAAAAAATATAAAGTTGACTGTTTTATTAACCCATCACAACGGAAAAGAATCACTATGAAATAGTTTTCGACCGTTTCAAACCTTTGTTTGTGGAAATTGATAGGTGGCAACCCTATTTTTTTTATCTTCTTTGTGACATGTTTCATTACAATCAGACAACTATATTTTTTTTCTACTTATTTTATCTATTTTCCTTTTGTTTCTTCAATATTTCTCATCTACCAAAGAAATTCAGAATTAAAGTAAAAATATTTGTATTTACTTTCTATCATACTGGTGTTTCTTTTGTGATTACATCGGGAATGTAATTAAACGAGTTTCTATGATTTGTGGAGTTTGTTTATTACATTAGACTGGTATTTCCCATGTGAATGTATATCAAATGTATCTACATAAACTCTAGCAGTTCTAATGCTAGTTGATACTGTGATACTGTATGAATTTAAATATAATTTTTCTTCTTCTAATTTCTCATAGATAAAAAAAACATCGGTTAAGTTTATGTAATGGTTTTTTAGTTTATAAAATACAAATACAACCTGTAAAGTATTCTGAATATCTATAGGGAATAACATACAAATTTAAATATAAAAGTATTTTCGTATCAATAAAAAGAAGTAGAATTGAATTAGTTAAAAAAATGTATAACTACATTTATTACAAAAATTCTTACAGGTTGTGTTCTAAACAATTTTCTGAAGTTTATTTCATTTTTTTTTTTTGAATTTTGATTCCATGGTTCACATAAGTTGCAGATTATTTTAACATGGTTTAAAGGTAAAATCACCATAAATTTATCTCTATTGTGGTAATTTAAACACGTTATAAAAATTGTGATATTTTTGTTTGAATTTGGGGTATAAAAATGTAAACAATAATAATATCGAACAATTGGTTCATGAATACTTTAAGAAATGATTTTAATGAATTTCTCATTTGGAAAAAGGTAAATTGAAACATTCAATAATTAACTCAATAGATATAAACATTAGTGAATGTAATCAAAAAATTGTGTGTATGAATCAACAAATATTTTTTTAGTAATTACATAGATTATATTTGTTTATTTATTTTTAAAACCTTAATATAACAAGGTAATTACTATAATTATATATGTCACACTCTAAACATGTATTTTTTTTATCTTATAACTTATTTGTGAGACAAATATCATAAATTTTTTACTTGATAAAACTTGAAATTCAGGAACATGTTACATGTAAAAGTTTTTCCTGTAATTTTGATTCATCTCTTTTTGTTTGTCACTAAGTTTATAAAAGCTAACATGCTTAATCTTAAAATAAAAATTAAGGTAAGGGTGACAATTTATAATACTTAAAATGGTTAATCTTAACAGAGAAAAATAAGGTAAGATAGCATTCTAACATTTATTTATTTTTTTCATATAATTGACCACCTAGTTACAATATAAAAAAAATATAAACTCTCTTCAAACCCTTAATACTCTGTTTGCTTGCAATGAGGAGAGGGAGGGACAATTGGGTGTTGAGGATACTAATTTAAACTTTGTTCCACTTGTTATTATATCCAACAATTTGGACAAATATTTATAATTTGATTCACTTTACTTATTAAATAAATAAAAGCCAGATAACTTAATTAAGGGCATTTAAACACTTAAATAAATTATTCATGAATAAAAAATAAGATAAAAAATAAAAAAAGCAGTACAAATTAGAAGTGATTTGGTGGTTAAATAAAATAAATTGAAATTGGGAAAACGGGGTTTGAAAACTAGTGGGTATTTTTTACCAATGAGCATAGAATGACGTGCACATGCACGAGTTTTGTAAAGAAATAATTCCGCAGGAAGTGCAAGGGTGTGAGAAGCTAAAGTGGGAAAAGGGAATAAAAAAAGTTATAAAATGAGAGGGATATATTGTATTTAAGGCACTAATGATTGAGGGTTTGGTGTAAGATCAGGAAACACAAGCATTGTTAGCCTACCACTTCAGACATTTAAATTGCACCAAAGTCAAATTTTCTTAGTTTCTATTCTCCCCAACAAGCAGCACACAGATTTTGCCTCAACTTCTCCTTCACCTTTAATAAATGCAAAACCATGCCAAGATTCTCGTTTTTCAAAGCCAAAATATTAATTTTACTGCACAGTTAAATGTCCAAAAGAGCATCCTATTCGTACACACATCAAAATTTAATACCACATGTGTAAGAAACAAATATTTATTTGCTATGTTGACCAGCATAGACAAATGGGATAACTCATTGAGAACCCAAAACCAAACTCTAGTTACGCCTCTGGGAAACACTATATTCTTTCTTTTTCATTTGTTTAGTATTTGATTAGTACTGTTATCACTGTTGTGTGCAAACCTAAACCACCGACCCTGCATTGTCGTGGGGTTATTTGATGTCGTGTCACTTTTTTCATAAAATAAGAAACAAGACACGTCTAGCTGATTAAGCAACGTCTGATTCGTTTCTTTATTGTATTTTTCTAATAATGACGATTCGATTGCTTTTCCGCATTCATTCAATTCATCGGACAAATAAATATGAATATTTTGTAAGCACAGCCAAACATATTACAAGATTTTAAATAACTTGGACATATTAAATGGCAAAAATTAATTTTAACTAACCTTATAAAATTAATTCATCAATGTTAGAAGATTCTTTTTGAAATTGTGAGAAAAAAATAAATAGCGAAAACATGCCTGAAACTTTATATTTGCTTCAAATTCCTCACTCTAATTGCTACTACCATTAAGCATCAAATCTTTGTCACTAAACCACTTCAATATTATTACTCCCTCTGTATCCAACTATAGGCAACATTATTCTTATCAAACTCTAATCCAACATTTTTCTTAAATCGGTAACGGAGATAATATTAGATAGAGACGGAAAGGATAACTCAATTCATATATACAAGCATCACAATTGTTTTTCATGCTTAACAGAGGGTTTTGGACCATTAAAAGAAAGAACATCTTTAAACTTAGCCATAATCAAGATTTAAATTCAACTGACTCCATCATACTCCACAATCGACACGTCGCTTTTGAAGACAACATAATTGCTATGCAATCATGAATAAAGGGAGAGAAAAACCTCCACACATTTATGCATGGCCTAATTCATTCTCATCCTCTGCACTTCCAAATTTCTGCACATGAACCTGTTACCACAACTGTTGAACGTTTTTCATGGGTGAACGTGGCAGGAGATGATTGTTAAATTTAAGTTTCAGATGCCAAAGATGTCAGAAACTAAAGATGAGCACAATTTATTGTATATAAGTGGATGTAAACTTTATCTCATAAATCGATTTTATGAGATTGAGTTAGATTTAAAGTTTACTTCATCAATCATCCATAATATGTTGTTTCACGCACAATATATTGTTTCACGCACAAACTCGTAAGAAGAGTGTGTTGGTCTCACATAAACTAAAAGTGAATATATTTTATTATATATAAATGAATGCAAAATTTATTCAAAAATTATATTTAAAGTTCATTTATTATAATTTAAAAATTTATAACCATGCGTTTAGCCGGTGAATTAATTGTTCTGTACTTTTTTTTTTCTCAAGCACGAAAACTATGGTATGCATCCATGCGCAATTAAAGACCATTTAAAATAGTAAAATAAGTCAAAACAGAGGTGTATGTGCAAATGTTCAAATTAAAACTTTTGTTCCATTTAATTCGTTATTGTGTACTTTTAATGAAAATAGTTTTAAAATAATTGGCTTTAAGACGAAGTCGATACTTTTTATGAAAAAAAAAACATTTTGCACTTTTGGAATGATATAATACTTGTTTAAAAAAATTTGAATAATAAAAATTATTTTTTAAATATAAATATTAATATGCATCGCGAGTTACATAATTATAGTTCTGTGCCAATCTTACTTTTCTTGGTGGTATTAAGTGTGTATATATCTGTCCACATCAAATCATTAATCTCTTTTATATGATATTATTAAAATAATTTTTATTTCCATAAGACATTCTGTAAATTATTTTTTTCTGATATAGCAGTTGTTGGTGAGAGATTTGAGTTTTGTTTCAGATGCCAGTTTTTTAGTTTTTCATTTTTCTTTTGCAATTGGTTTTAAGTAGAAAAGCTCGAAAGATAAATATAGTAACAAAGTGTTCTTTAAATATTGATAAAAATTGTACTAATATGAATAACCTAGATAATACCTTTTCACCATCTACACAATTTGTTGACGTGTCGATAGTCTTCTAGATCTTTGAACTTCTTTTTCTCATTGTGTGTGTTTTGCCAGTCATGATATCTACTATTGTACTCTGACGCTTAAGTTAATATTAGTATTTTTTGTGTGTTCTAGTAGGATATGAAAAACTTACATTTTCCCCTTTCAGAACCTCTATTTATTGATTGACTTAGACCCTTACTTCTGTGGACTGAATAAACGATTTATGAGAATGAGTATATCTTTTAAGTTATTGTTATTGAGAGATATTTATCCACATATTTCACAACGTGTTTTTAACTCTGGACTCTTCTAAATCTAATTGTAACTGCTTTTTTTATTACTTTTTTTATTATGATCGGACCAAATTTTTCAGTCGTCCAAAGTTCTATCGATAAAAAAAAAATGTTATTATTCAACAATAATAACATTAATTAATATTGTGACTTGATAATGAAATTTGGAATAAAACTCCCCTTCAACTTCAACGTGCCCTACCAATGAAACTAGAGCAAAAGAAAACACACTTAACCATTAATGAAAAGTTTATTGGTCCATTGCTATGGGTGAAGAAGAGAGAGAATGAGGCAGCAGTTCTAAACCAGAAGCATCAATATGTCCTTGTCGTGACAGACATGGCATCCTTATCATTTTGCTTCACTTTCTTTTTTCTAATTACATCTGGTAAGAATTTACTACTTGTGATAGAAGTGACACTGATAAATATTGATAGATGCAAGAAAGAAGATAGAAACATAACATTTTTACTGAAAAATGAAACGAAATATTAGTAATATATATATTAATAAGTACATTTCTGATTTCATGATAGAATTCTTATCCTGTCACTCTCGGCTGCATTGGATGGAATTGCAGGCAACTTCTATCTGATGACTGATCAGTGAGTCACGGTGTTGACTTTAGCGACAGAAACAAAGTTTCTTTCTTCTTTCTTGTTCCCATCCATACAAAGGACGGTCTCCTCATGGCACCTATACTATAAGATTATTACCTTTTACCCTCCCAATTTTCACATTACCATTCATATTTTTTCAATCAAACTATTATTATTTTTTCCATCACTGTTTTAGGACGATCTTTACAAGTTTGCTTTAATTCAATTAGGTTAATGTTGTTTGGAGTACAATTTGGTAGGATAATTTGGGTTGGATAATGACTGCAATCTGGAATCACATAAATTTTATCATTTTTAAAAGGAATGTGACTGATGTGTCAGAAATATTTGTAATGGTGCAAGTAAATGTTTAGTTTTGGATTTCTGTAAAAATTCTTTCTGTTTTGTTTTTCTATTCTAATTGGTGTTTGGAACCATTAGTGTGTATGGAGATGATTTCTTGAAGTTTTTAGGTTTTAAGTACGGATAGTTAGATTGGTGGTATTTGTTAAAAATTGGTTATTGTGTATTTTGCATAAGATTGAACCACCCCGAAAGTGATTCTCATTTATTTATTTTTTATCGCTGATAAAAAAAAGTTAGCGACAAGAAAAATTTATGTTAATTTTATGTTACTAAATTTATGTATATTTTATATCATATTTATAAAATTTAAATAGCTATTTCTTTTTACATTTTTCAATTATTTTTAAAAAAACTATATTTCTTTAAATAATTTTAAAATAAAACATTTAATCAATTTAATAAATTTAATTTAACTAATTTATATCAAAATTTTAAAATTAAAATATTTATTATAACATTAAAATAAATCAATATATCATAAAATTAAACATACAATAAACAATTCAAAAATAAAAATATTATAATTAAATAAATTTAAAACAAATAATCTTTAAAAAATTAAAATACTTAAATATAATAATGCGTTGGTTAGGGTGACGTTCATTTTTTAATCTTAGTACAACTTAAATTAGGCATTGTTGTTCTTGACCCGACGGAATTTTTTTTTTTTTTTTTTTTTTTGAGTTAGACTGTCCACAAAAATTAGTTTTGTGTTGATTTTTTTTAAGTGTTTTCGTTAAGCCGATGTAAATGTATAGCACCTAATTACGCGTTTTCATAGTTGATAAAAAAAATCTTAATAATTAAAACCTTTAATAAAATATAAATTAATTTAGAAAATTAAAATTAAAACTACTTAATAACTTAGAAAGAAATTAGGAATATGTTTTTCTACAAGTAAAATATCAAAGGTAAAAGAAATTAGGATTTTTTTCCTACAAAAACTTTGTTGAGCTATTTTTTGCTTGTATGAACTTCAAAAACTTATGTTTTCCGACATTTCTCCTCTGATGTTTTACTAGACATGTATCACAAGTGTTTTTAAGGTATTTACCAATGTTCTAGTATTCATGATGACTAATAAGTTTTGAGGAGAAAATCTAATTAACTATTTTTAGTAGATATATTTTTTTAATTGAATTTCTTTATAATATATATTCAAACTGGAAAACTATTTTACGAGATTAAGTCTAAGAGTCACTTATGTAATTTTGAAAACTTTCTTATATTTTTATTACATATTGTAAATATAGTTACACTCAATAGTCACGTTAAAAACAAACCCAAAAATAATCTATGATTAGAATTAAAAAATATACTATCTTTTCTAAGGTTCCTAAAAAACGGTTCTATGGTAAAAGGAGATAGGAACTAAAATTTTCTCCTCTATAACTATTTAAAATAATATATAAGATATTAAATACGGACTAAAATTTTCTCTTTATGGTCCTAATACTTTCTTAATTTTTTATCTCTTGATCTTTTTTTCTTTTTGACATTGAAATACTCGAATCAAATATACTTTTATCTCTCAAGTAGACAAGCCCAGATTTAAGCCTCTCAAGCAAAATTTAGGAGTGGCTATTGCTAACTTTATAACACAATGCTTCACAGAGTTTCATGGTAGGATTTTCATATCAGAATTCTCTTTTTTTTTCGTGTTTGCTTTTCATAGTATAAGCATAGTGCATGTTTTAAGTTGTCCAACATACTTTGTAGAACTAATTAATTACAAAAGGCAGAAAATAGGACACAGAAGTGAGAACATAAACATATCTCTCACGAGCACTATGTAGCACTCGGCCGGCTTCGGTGAATGAGGTTTGGGAAGGGATTTAGATCGGAGTAGTTAATGAGGTCAGGAGACATAGAAATAAGATTATCTTTAAAGTGGAGTAGTAAATGTACTGGAGGCTTTCGCGTTGGTTCAACTAAAGACCTGGTCTTGGATTTCATCCAAGTCACAGACTGTGTTTTTTTCCTTTTCTGATTGGTGCATAAATTCGTATTAGGATGATCCTATGAGATATTTACTTAGTATGTCAGGTGTTTTTATCTGGGTTAAGATAGAAGTGTTTTTTATAGCCATAGTGTGATTAAGGTTGTCATTATGTATAAAAAAACACAATGTAACAGTGAACATTGACTTTTGAACTTAGATATCATCAATTTAGAAAATATTTTAGATGGAATTTTTTACTATACAAACCTAATATCCGTAGTACTTCTAAAAATATTTGACATTCAAAATAATAAGAATTATAGTATAAATATTGTGGACAAATACACGAGACCTTAACAATTTATATGGCACCAGAAAATGTTGCATGGTAGATCTAGAACGCACTTTTGAACTTTTTTGTATTGACATCACACATAATTGGAACAAAATCCATGGTGGACCCATTCCCATGCAATATTATTATAGATTAAATTAACATTCACATTTATCATAAAACGGCTAATCTATATATTTTCATTCACAATAAATTTTTTTCAAAAAATCAGAATTGTTCAGTTTACTTTTTTTAGAGTTAATGCTTTTAGTTTTATCATTCACGTTATTCACAGTCAATCAGAATACAAGATAAGGAATAGACTATTCTTGATGTCATTAAAAAAAATTGTGAAATAAAAATTAATTTTAAAATATTATTGGTATATAAAATAGTTTTCTATTATTAATAAAAAATTATAAAGTAGTTTTTAAATTGGTATGTAACCATTAGCTATCAAGGTTTTATCTACTAATTACTTATATTTAGTAACTAAAATATTAGTTCCTAAAACTTTGGTAGTTAACTTAGATACCAATTTATAAACTATTTTATAAATTTTTATCAATAATAACACTTTAGATACCAATAATTTTTTAGTATCTAAAATAGTATTTAAGTAAATTAGTATAACAACTAATTATTTTTTATCTCTAAATTTGGTTGTTAATTTAATTATTATCTTGTAGTGTACTCTTATCAGTCCATTCTTGAGACCTTTGGTGTTATGGAAATGGTTGTCACCTTTCGTGTTTCCACTTGTTGCATGGTGAACATTGTTTAACATGTTCCGAGTGTCATGAAAATGACTTCGATGATCATAGGAGAGTTTTTCAGATGAGATGATGATATGTTTTTAATGGCTTAATGTTATTTGTTGGTGAAGATGATTCACTTTCCACAACTCAAACTCATAGTGACTCAAAGTATTAAAGAAATACAAGATAACATTAGTAAATTCCTGTTAGCACATGTTTAAGAAATCGATTTCTTTTTTTATCAATAAAGAATAAAAATAATTAAATCAAGAACACTTCACTAAGTCCAACCATATACATTAACAAATCTTTACATTAACAAATCGATTGTAAGTTTGTTTAAAGGTTTGCATAAATGTATGTTGTTGGAACAAACATAGAATGTACGTTTCATAGCCAGAGCATAGTGGTTATACCATTTATTCATAAAGAATTTTCATCGTTAAACTGATTCTATCTTTTAAAAAATTTATCTTCTTCTTTGCTTTAATTTCTTTCTCTTTATTCTCTAGGTATGTATATAATACGTGCTTTCCCTCCTTATTGCTGTGGTTTTTATTGAGCTTGTGAGGATTCACCAGAATGCAACCAGTCAGAATAAGGAAATTTAAAAAACCAAAAATCAAGGTGTGCAGAAGCAGTTGTTGTGCGAGAATAAACAAATAAGTATATTTAAAATAATTTATTTTATATATTTTTTATCAATAAATCACATTCAATGAAAATTAAGACTTTTTATTTTAATTTTCAAACTTTATTTTATTATGTGTTTTTACACTTAATTTACAATATTTTGTTTAGTATTTTTACATTTTTTTCAAACTAAATAAAAAAATATTTTTTTTCATTTTATTTTTCATTTCTGTGTTTTTTCTTAAATTAAGTCCACTCTATTTTATTTAGAATTTTTAATTGTCCAAACAATTTTTGTCTTTAATTATAAATGATATAAATAATACATATAAACTAAAGTTGCACATTTTAAATAAATAAGTTATCCGTCTAGTAAGTAACATGGAATTTTTAATTACCACACTAAATAAATTTTATTCTCATATTATAGTTATTATTATTTTTATTATAATAATTATTATTATTATTGTTCTTACAACAAGGACCAAAAACACTTGAAATGGGTTAATCAAGACTAATCCTTCAATCTTGGGCTGAATGCTATCTTGGGCCGGGTACTCCTTGATGGAAACTCTTTGCTTCTCCTCTCGGCTGGTGCTCTCGGCTTCTCCTCACAACAGGTGGGGGGTACCTGCAAGTCGCTCCGATGCCAAAGTCAGAAAAGGTTTTACGTTCATCAGATAAAATCACTCTTACCTCTTTCTATCTCTGAACTCCTATTTATAGAGTTTCTTTAATGGGCTTTCCCTTTACTCTTGGGCTTTCTTTCTGCACCTTTTTTATTATTTGTGCACCCCTCTTGCAAGTTTTTATCTAATTGGGCTTTTACAACTTTTATATTTGTTTTATTCTTGTCTTTATTGCTTTCGGTCAAAACCTCTCGGTTTTAACTTAATCATCTTAATTGTTATACTATGTAGTTCTCGGCATGAACCTCTCGGTTTTACCCTATCAGTACACTAGCCCCCCAAGACAGAAATATTTTAAGGTCTTGTAAAATATTCATGTCTTAATAAATTATAGTATATTTGACATTTGATATTGAATGCCTCGGTTTTTGTGCCTTGCTGAGTTAAGTTGATTTGACGTGAACTTCTTGTTGCAACCGTTAGATTATACCTTTTTGAACGGTTTCAGATTGCTTGCAACGTTTCAAATTCTAGGGTGTAACTTTGGGTTATAAATAGGATCTTCTTCTAAATTTTTACGAATGTGTTTCGTTGTGTATTGAGAAAAGCAGCTTTCTTTCAATCTGTAACCAGTTCGTGCAAAGGTAATGTCTCTTTCAAGTTTTTCTGCTTCTGATGATTTTTCAAGCGCGGGTGGTGAATCAACTGGGCGAGTGGTGCGAGAAGAGGATCGCCAAGACTCGAAGTCTTCATCTGCTACCCCTTCTTGTATGAATGATTCAAATGGAGCACCGGCTGTTGATGCTCCTCAAGAATTCGGCATTGTATTGCCTCAGAGAAATCTTCGTCCAGGTTACCAATGGGTTAATCCTAAAGTCCAAGAATATTTGTCTAAATATCGTTCTGCTATCGAACTTCGTAGTTTCCTTTCCCATTCCCAGATTTATTATTCTGACATTGAAAATGATATTATTTCTTTTCGGCGTGTTGGAGATGCCGACAATGTTTGTCATGGTCGAGAGGGTGATAGTCATGAGTTTTTTTATTTTTATGCTTGCTTTTTTAGAGATCTTCATATTCGGTTGCCTTTGAACAACTTTCAAATAGGTGTCCTTAAGTTCCTTAATGTCGCGCCTACTCAGCTTCATCCGAATGGTTGGGCTGCGATGCAAGCATTTAGTATTTTGTGTAAATTATTATCGCTTTCTCCTAGTCCTGCTTCCTTCTTGTATTATTATAGCTCTCGGCCTGGGAAGCGGCCAGGGTGGTTATCCCTTATTAGCAAATCCAATGTTTGTTTTCTTAAACCTTTTACATCGTCATATAAAGATTTTAAGGGCAGTTTTTTTAAGATTCTAATAGAGCCTGTAGGAAGAGAGTATTTTTTTGATGGAGATTCTCCAAGGTTCCCCCTGTATTGGACAAAAGATCCTGTGAAGTTTAACTCTATTTCGTTTCATTCAATGGGTGTTGCCGATCGTCATGTTATTGAGGTTTTTAGTCGGCTCTCGTACCAGGTTCCCACTCGCGCCCTGCTACAACTGTATACTTCACCAAATCCTCGAGAAAATCTGATTGGTACGTGGTTGTTCCACATTTTTGCTCTTTTTAGGATAAAACTTTTAACTTAGCTAAATGTTTTATTGATTTTCAGCTTTGATGGCGAGCACTAATCCGAAAGCTCGCTCGTATTTTTCGAAATTGCTGAATAAGGTGGGTGATGTAACTCCCCGTCGTGAAAATGTGGTGAACCCTGTGGTGGAAGAAGTCGTGGAACCTATTGTGAATGTGGAAGCGGTTGATCCGGTAAGCCATGTTGAGGCTGCTGGTCCTTCAAAGAAATCAAAAAAGCGTGATAGGAATAGCAAGAGGTCGCATTCGTCTTCTCGGCGCCATCGTCAGAGTGAACATGTTTCTTCCGAACCTCTCTCGGAAATGATATTTAGTGCTACAACGAAGTATGCGAAGTTTGTTCAGACATCTTTTGGTGAATCGTCTTATAACATGCTGAAGACTATGGATGCTGCTGCTTTGGCAGATTCTGTTATTGAATTGTCAAGCAGAAATCTTTTGATTGGAAAGATGTTGAAGGAGAAGAATGGGAACTGTGTGGCGTTATCTGAGTTTGACAAATTGAAGAATGATTTTGCTGAGTATAAAGAAAAAATGAGCTCTTTATCGGTGCAGTTAGAAGAGATTAAAAAGCAGAAAATGGAACGAGAAGTTGAAATAGAAGGTCTTGAGAAGAAAATTTCTGATTTGGAGAACGAGAACTTTAAATCTGTTGAAGAGAATGTTCGACTGTGTAAAGAAAATCAAGGTTTGAATGATAAGGTATCGGTTTTATCTTCTGCAAATGATTCCGACAAAAACACCATCAAAGCTATGGATGAGGAGATACATCAGCTGAGAACCAATGTTTTTGAAGCCGAAAGCTTTATCTTTGAACAACATAAGCTGGGCTTCGAAAAGGCTCTTCAACAAGCAAAATATTTCTATAAGATTCCTATTGATGAAGGGAATTTTGATGTTAAAAAGGATTTTTATAATGGTGAACTAATTCCTGTGAATGAAATTCTGGATAATGATGCCGAAGATATCAATATCGAAAACTAGGCAGATGTAGATGTTAATGTTTTGTTTATAGTGCCTTAGTTTATATGAGGAGGCTGTTTTGGTGTTGAAATGTCGAACGTATATGTGGAAGTTTTGAATCCTTTTTGTAATGTCTCCATGGAATCTTATCAGAAACTAACGAATATTATTCCTTAAGTTATTTGTTATTTACTTGGTATTATTTGTTGATTCCTACGTTCGGCTCTGTGCTAAATGTTTAGAACTTATCGGTTTGGTCTTCTCGGTTGTATGATAAACCTTTTGGTCGAACGATGTGAGGACTGTACTTTGAATTATTTTAATTAAACGTTGTTAAATGTTTAATTTAGAAACGTGACGAGTATTATTTGGTTTTTATTAACCATTAAGGTTTATTTTTCGGTTTTGTATTGCCTTGGTATTGTTGCTAGTTTTCGGTTTGTATTACTTTTAAAGTAACCAAAAACGTAGACGTGCGTGGATAAATGTAACTTTTGCCTTTAGTTGCCAACGTTTGAGTGAAAACGCCATGAACCTCTCGGTTTTATATCTATTGCTTGGAGATGTCTTGTGAACCAATTGAAGAAAGAATCGAAGACCACCTTTTTCGGGAGGGATTTCACCTGGAGTGAAAGCATCCAAGACCGAAAAGAATTATGTCTAATTTTGTCGGGAGGGATTTCACCTGAAGTGAAATCATCCAAGCCCAAAAAGAATGGTGTAAAATTTTTTCGGGAGGGATTTCACCTGAAGTGAAAAGCGTCCAAGACCGAAAAGAAAAGCATGAGTCTAATAAGATGTTACTGGATAATTCTTCTTGATTAGATAATCGATATGTATACAAGTTTCTGGCTTACATCTGTTTCAACTAAAATAGAACTTTAAATGACTCGCATTCCATGTATTCGGTATCACTTTTTCGTCTAGAGTTTCTAATCTATAAGCTCCGTTGTGTAAGTTTTCCATTATCCTGAATGGTCCTTCCCAGTTGGCTGCCAACTTTCCATGTCGTGGATCTTTTCGAGCATCAGTACGCATTCTCCAGACCAAATCTCCTTCCTTAAAATCCCTGAACTTTACTTTCGCATTAAACCTTTTCATTGCTCTTCTTTTTACTGCTGCTTCCTTTATTTTTGCTCGTTCTCTGAGTTCTTCAATAAGATCAAGATCAGTTCTTAAGCATTCATTGTTGATATTCCAATCTTCCATTTGCCTTCGTAATGTTGGTTCGGTAACTTCTATTGGTAACATTGCATTTGTTCCGTATGTAAGGTTGAATGGTGTTTCTCCTGTTGATGTTTGTGGTGTGCATCTGTATGCCCATAATATTTCTGGCAACTTCTCAGCCCATAGTCCTTTAGCACTTCCTAACCTCTTCTTTAACTGTCCGAGAATAACTTTGTTCGCGGCTTCAGCTTGTCCATTTGTTTGTGGGTGCTCAACTGACATGCTCGTTGCTTTGATCCCCAAATCTGCATAAAATTCCATAAGTTTTTTGTCAATGAATTGTCTGCCATTGTCAGTTATAATAGTGTGCGGGATTCCGAATCGACATATTATATTTTTCCATACAAACGATTGGACCTGTTGAGCTGTTATCTTAGTTAACGCTTCTGCTTCTATCCACTTTGTAAAGTAGTCGACAGCTACTATCATGAACTTAGTTTGTCCTCGTCCAAGTGGGAATGGTCCAAGTATATCCATTCCCCATTTTGCAAATGGCCATGGGGAAACGATTTCGTGCAACTCTTGTGCTGGTATGTGATTTAGACTTCCAAATTCTTGACATTTTTTGCATGCCTTGACATAAAATTCACAATCTTCTCGGATTGTCGGCCAATAGTAACCGGCTCTACAAACCTTTGTTGCCATTGTTCGAGCTCCGCAATGTAGCCCACAAATTCCTTCATGAAGCTCTTTAATTACATATTCGGCTTGTTCATTTGAAAGACATTTTAACAAAGGCACAGAGTATCCTCTTTTGTATAATTCTTCACCAATCAACACAAAACTAGCTACTTTCTTTGCCATTCTTGCATCCGGTTCAACACCTTGTTCTTGGCTCTTTATTACTTCTATGTAAGTCTTCATCCATTCATCTTTTGAGGTTGCAATGTTCAAGCATTCTTCCACACTCACTGTTGGCTGACTAAGAGTTTGCTGTATGATGGAGTTGTGTTGGCCCTGTCGTTGTTGACTTGCTAACTTGGATAATGAGTCTGCTTTCATGTTTAGTTCTCTTGGGATATATTTCATTTCGGCCTTATTAAAACATTGCATAATATTTAACACTTTATGACAATATTTCATCAGTAATGGATCTTTTACCTGATACTGTCCCTGCACCTGTCCCACCGAAAGTTGAGAGTCACTTTTGCAAATGACGTTTTCAACTCCCATGTCTCTGGCTAATAGTAACCCTGCAACAAGAGCTTCATATTCAGCTTGGTTGTTGGATGTTCTGAACTCAAATCTTAGCGCCATCTCCACCTGGAAGTTATCTGGTCCTTCAAGCACTATTCCTGCTCCGCTGCCTCTTTTGCTTGATGCTCCATCTACATACAATGTCCAGTGCTCCTGCTGTGTTGCTGTCGGCATTTGAATAATGAAATCTGCAAGGGATTGGGCTTTGATAGGTCCTCTTGGCTCGTACTTGATTCCATATTCTGATAGCTCCATCGTCCACGTCACCATCCTACCTGCAAGTTCGGGTTTTCTCAAAATTTTGGATATTGGGTAATCTGTTCTCACAATTATCTGATGATTCTGAAAATATGGCCGAAGACGTCTCGCAGCATACACCAGGGTTAAGGCTACTTTTTCAATTTTGGGATATCTAGTTTCGGCACTCTGTAGGGATCTACTCACAAAATATATTGGTTTTTGCTCTGGGGTTTCTTGAATCAAGGCTGCTCCTATGGCTTCAGCCGAGGTGGCTAGGTAGACTATGATAGGTTGGGTTGACACTGGTTTAACCAAGATTGGTGGTTCGGCCACTATAGTTTTGATTTGAGAAAAGGCTTGCTCACACCACTCATCCCACTCAAAGGTTTCGGATTTTTTTAACAAGTTTACTATTGGTTTGGTTTTTTTGGCAAGGATTGGTAGAAATCTTGATAATGAGTTGAGTTTTCCCACTAGTCTTTGTACCTCCTTCAAATTCTTTGGGCTTCCCATCTTCATTATTGCTTCGCACTTGTCGGGGTTTGCTTCAATGCCTTTGTTTGTCAACATAAAACCTAGAAATTTTCCACCTCTTACCCCAAAAACGCATTTTTCTGGATTAAGCCGAATTTCGTATTTTCTTATCTGTGCAAACACCTCCTCAAGGTCTTCCAAGTGTTTCTCTATCTCCCCTGATTTCACAACCATATCATCAACATACACCTCCATATTTTTTCCAATCTGATCCTTAAACACCTTGTCCATCAACCTTTGATATGTTGCTCCAGCGTTCTTCAAACCAAAAGGCATGACTTTATAACAATAATTCGCAGTGTCTGTGGTGAAAGCCGTTTTTGGAACATCTGGCTCATACATTTGTATTTGATTATACCCTGAATAGGCATCAAGAAAGCTCATCATCTCTTGTCCAGACGCCCCATCCACTAGCCGGTCTATGTTGGGTAGTGGGTATGTATCTTTCGGGCAAGCTTTGTTTAAGTCTGTATAGTCTGTGCACATTCTCCACTTTCCATTTGGTTTTTTGACAAGCACTACATTGGATAACCATGTTGTGTATTGAGCCTCTTTTATGAAACCAGCTTGCATTAACTTCTCGGTTTCTTCTATTGCCGCTTTTCGTCTTTCTTCTCCTAACTTTCTTCTTTTTTGAGAGACCGGTCTTGCTTCTTGACATACAGACAATTTATGACAAACTACTTTCGGATCAATCCCAGGTATATCAGATGGTTTCCAAGCAAACAAATCCTTGTTGTTACGTAACACTGTGATGAATTTACTTAACAACTCTTTTGGCAAACTTCCACTTACATAAGTGCATTGCTTCTCGTCTTGACCCAATACCACAGCTGTGGTCTCTTCTTTTGGCTCTATCCTTTCGTCATTTATTCTTGGGTCCAAGTCGGCCATTGCCACCATTCTTTCAGTATCATGGTTTGCTCTTAAATTCATCTTTAAGCCTGCTGCATAACATTCCCGAGCATCCTTTTGATTGACATAAACCGTTGCTACCTCACCTTTTTCTGTTGGGAACTTCATAGCCAAATGCGGTGTTGAAACTATTGCTCCCAGTTTATTCAAAGAGGATCGTCCTAATAACACATTATATGATGTAGTAGCATCCACCACCAAATATCTGATTTTGATTTTTTTAGTTTTATTGCCTCTTCCAAACGTGGTCATCAAATCAATGTACCCCTTAGTGTTAACTCTTTCTCCCGAAAAGCCAATGATCTACTCTCGGAAAGGTACTATATCTTCTTCTCTTAAATGTAATCTTTTGAAAGTATCCCAAAACAAGATATCAACTGAACTCCCCTGATCAACTAAGGTTTTCATAACAGCATATTCAGCTATTTCTACCGTTATCACCATAGGGTCATCGTGATCGGGATCAATCTCTTGAAAATCTTCATCTGTGAAAAGCATTGGTGGCAAGGTTCTTCTTTTGAAAATATGATTAATTGTTCTGATGCTTCTCCAATGTTGTTTTCTTGCTGATGAGGATTCCTTTCCTGAAAAACCTCCTGAAATTGTGTTTATAAATTCTCTGACCGGCCTACCCAGACTTCGTTCCCTACTCCGCCTTACTGACTGAGTGTTTTGATGATCCCTATCACTTCTTCTTTCTAGCCTTCCATCTCTTCTATCACTTCTTTTTTCAACTCTTTTTTCATCTCTTCTTTCAAATCTTTCAACTCTTCTCTGGCCCATTTCTCCCCCTCTCGATCCTCTCTCAGGACTTAACCTTATTCTCACATTTCCTCCTTGGACGAAGCGTTTCAACTGTCCAGCTTGAATTAATTCTTCTATTCTATCCTTCAACCCGATGCATTCTTCTGTATGATGGCCATGATTTTTATGATACTCGCAATGCTTGGTATGATCTGCTCTTTCTGGTGTTCGTGCTTTTCGTAGTGGTGGTATTATTTCTGTTGCCATAGCTTCTTGTAAAACTCTAGCTCTGTTTGCATTCAAAGGTGTGTATTGTTGGAATTTTCGGCTTCTGAATTCTTCTCGGGCTCTTCTTGCAACAGGCGGGTGTTCTTTTTCTGTCACCCTCTTCTCGCCTCCATCAACCCTTACTTGATTTCGAAACTCCCTTAATTCTTCCATTTGCATAAATTTTGATGCCCGTTGCCTTAGTTCATCCAGATTGATCGCAGGTTTCTTGCAAAGACTATCGGCAAATGGTCCCGGTTTTAATGCCGTTATCATATGATGCATGGTGACCTCTGGACTAAGATTTCGGATTCCCAAAGCAACCTTCCCAAAACGTTCCATGAACATTCTTAAAGACTCTCATTTCTCTTGTCTTATGTTCACTAAGGCGATTGACGTTAAATGATGGGGACGACTAGTTGCAAATTGAGCACCGAACTTTTCTACCAATGTATCAAAACAATCTATACTCAACGGTGGGAGGCGTGTAAACCAGCTCAATGCTGCCCCTTTCAGAGTTGTAGGAAATACTCTGCACATAACAACATCATTCCATGTATACAAGCTGATTTGAGTAGTATATATTGCAATATGCTCATCAGGATCCGTACTTCCATCATATTTGTCAATGGTTAAGTTCTTCCAGTTGTCAGGCAATGGAGTATCGACTATAACATCATAAAACGGATGTTTTCTGGAAGATGTTCCTGCACAAACCCCAGAGTTTTCAAGCCATCTTCTTCTGGTTTGAGAATTTTCATTATATATCCTCTCGTTCACTTGTACCCCCGGTTGGACAGTTTCGAAAGATGAATTCAAAACCGTTTCCTCTTGTAACTTCCTCCTCATGTGTGCGTTTTCGGCCCTTAACATACTCAATTCTTCTTCATTATTCTTTTTTAACATCTCGAATTCTTTTTGTAATTGGACCAACATTGCCATTGGCATGTTAACATTGTCTTCCCGATCTCCACCTTGTTCTCCTCCTTGACTCATCTTGTCTTTAACCCTTCTCAATTGACCCTCGGCCCCACGGTGGGCGCCAAAATGTTCTTACAACAAGGACCAAGAACACTTGAAATGGGTTAATCAAGACTAATCCTTCAATCTTGGGCTGAATGCTATCTTGGGCCGGGTACTCCTTGATGGAAACTCTTTGCTTCTCCTCTCGGCTGGTGCTCTCGGCTTCTCCTCACAACAGGTGGGGGGTACCTGCAAGTCGCTCCGATGCCAAAGTCAGAAAAGGTTTTACGTTCATCAGATAAAATCACTCTTACCTCTTTCTATCTCTGAACTCCTATTTATAGAGTTTCTTTAATGGGCTTTCCCTTTACTCTTGGGCTTTCTTTCTGCACCTTTTTTATTATTTGTGCACCCCTCTTGCAAGTTTTTATCTAATTGGGCTTTTACAACTTTTATATTTGTTTTATTCTTGTCTTTATTGCTTTCGGTCAAAACCTTTCGGTTTTAACTTAATCATCTTAATTGTTATACTATGTAGTTCTCGGCATGAACCTCTCGGTTTTACCCTATCAGTACAATTATATTACTTAAAATTATTTTTGAAGGAAAAAATAATTACTAAATTGATTAAATTAGGCATAGATTAAAAAATAATTTATATTTAAAATAATTTTATTATTAATAAATAATTTCTCTAATTAACTACCTACCAACATTATTGTTAAAACTTTTATAACTTAGTTGGTACTAATAAGTTGGTAGCTAAATTTTTTATAACTAATTAAATATCCATTTAAAAGTTATTTACTAATAATAAAAATTACTTTAAATATTAATAATTTTTAATTTATAATATAATATTTAATTTAGTAATATTATAATAATATTTTATATATAGATATTAAAGTATTGGGCGAGTAGCCCAAAAACTATATAAATATATTATAATAAAATGTACAAAATATTGATCTATCTAAATTGCTCGGATAAAGTGATGTTTCCAATTATCTTTTCAATTGTGTGAATACGTCTTTTTTCAACCACTTACCATTAGAAAATTAAACAAAGTAGGAATAGGAAGAAAAAATCAAAATAAGTGCATGTTAATTGACTAGGTTATATTGTGTAATCGATTAGCTATGTATTTGTAATCGATTAAGTTTGGCTTATGAATCGTGGGACTTAATCAATTATAACCTCGTATAATTGATTAATGGTTTTTTTTTTTATTAAATTGTGTCAATAATTTTTCATGGACTGTGATTACAATATCTTTTTTCATTTAAGCTATGCTCAATACATACACATACACGTATTGTTGAGAAGTGGATTAAAGTACCTTTTTTCTTTAATTACAAATATCAAACACAAATATATATAAATTTTTATTTATAAATATTCTTCTTTATTTTAACTTAAATCTTTCAAAATTTTAGATCGGGGTATTTTGATAAATCCATTAGTTATACAATTATTATTTTTTATATTTCAATAATATCATCTACAAATTTTTTACTTAAATTTACTTATTATTTTCAACTCTATTTTTCCTACCTCCAAACTTTCCATTCTTTTTCTCCTCTTCCCCTTTCATCCTTGTTCAAATAAAGTCTTTCTCCTTCTCTATCTATAGCATCAAGCACGTTGATCTCTTATATGTGAAGTCCTAACTATAAGTCTGTTTATATATAAACTGCAAATTTTGTCCACCCATAAATACAATGCAATTTTATATGGACCAACTGCAAACTGATACTACAATATAGGAAGAGAATTAGAAATGCCTTGCTGACAAAAAGATATATAGTTAGGTAGACCACGACAAATTATCAGTATTTCATCAACACATTTAAGTTTAAAAAATTATGAGCATTTAAATTGTAAGCAAATTCAACTTTATTGTTTTTTTATTGTAAAAACTGTCTTATGGACACGACTTTAACATGAACAAAAATTAATAGTAATAATTCAATCTTATAAACTATATTGAATTACATAAGTATTAAGCATTATTTATAATATTAAATATTTTGTTTCTCGTCCAATATTCAACCCCCAACCAAAGGTTCCAGCTGAATTGGTTGGTTCTATTATTGCAAATCGGAATGAATAGGTGTTTTTCACTATTCTAAAGAAGATTTCCATCCTCTCTTGCATTGGTGATAAGGAACTTGAGTGGCCAACACATACTCACTTTTACTCCATTGATACAAAGAGATATATGTTTCTTTGGACCATCCAAAAATCTCATTTAAAAAAAGAAAAAACTATTTATTGTTTTGACTTTCAATGTAGAAACTAAAATCAATTATAGAATAGTGAAATTTAATCCAAACACATACTAAAACACCAATGCTTAGAATGATCAAATTCTCAAAGTAAAACCATCAATTATCAACCACTATGCTTTAAACAAGAAATCCTTAAGCACACATTTAAACTATATTTCATTTATTAATATACACCTTATACTTTACTGTTTTTGTAAATAAACAATTTGAATTTTAATTAATCTTTAAAATTTGTCAATTTTTTATAAATAATATTTTCCAACATTAAATGTCAATGTTTCGTTATTAATTTTCTCCTTTTCTTATAATTCATTTTTATATATGAAAATTAATAAATAATGTTTTTCTGTTGCCCCTGACTAAAAGCACGTTAATAGTAAGGAGGAGAAATCAAATAGTTGATTTCCTTCATCACAAACTTTGACATTTTCCGTACACTCCCTTAGTTCCTTTTCGATCGTAACCTTTCCCATCTTTTATATTTTATAGTTTATTTTTTATTAGTATTTCAAAGTATTTATTACACCAGAATTAGAAGTGCGAAATATTTTTTTTTTCAAAACAAAATTGAAAGCTTTCCACTTTTATTTGCTTAAAATAACCTCAAGTTAATGTCATAAAAAAAGTTAACAAATTAGTTTAAAATAATTTATTTGAAAAGTTTTTAACTTATAAATCAAAATTAAAAACTTCATTGTCTTTCTAAAAGAATCTAAAATTATAATTACGTAATATATTTTCTTTAGAAAATACAATTTTATTTACATAATAAAGCTTATGTATCTAATATCTTTCATGTGATTTTATATTTATTAACAATAAGGTACATTATTAACTTACAACTTTAAAGTTAGAAATTCATCATAAATTATTTATCTAAAATTTAATTTATCAACTACAAATTAATTTGATCAAACAGCCAAAATCTATTTGTTTCAAGAAAATGATGTTCCAAATTGCAAGAGTCGAAAAAGACATTGGTATAAAAACTTGGTCTCCAAATAGGATACAGCAGGAACCTAGAATTTAATGACAGAAATGGTGGCAGGAAATGATATTGACTATTGCATTACAGAGAAACAATAGTTGAGTTGTTTGGGATTGCTTAAAGAAGCAAGTCAAACATTTTTTAATTATTTTGGTGTCAAGTAAAATTTCTCTCCTGGAAGAGTTGTTTCAAACAATGAAGATGGTCCTATGTTGAAATATGCAGCAGGGTCCTCAGTTTAGAGGTTATGTGGGTTATACAGAAATGTGCCTAAGAAAATAGAAATGGATTCTAGAAAGAAAAAAGGTGGTTGCTTCTAGTCGTCAGGCGTGATATATAAATGGGGTAGAAAGATAGAATATGTTGCATCGATGGGACCTACTCCCATTCCGATCAACCGAATATTTGAGATGGGCCATATTTAATAGATATTCTTTAAGTGGATGGTGAGCGATGCAACACTACCTGCATGCATTTTCTGTGAGTAAGAGAGCTGCACTCAATGACATTAACTAAAAAGCACCACTCTCCTATAGGATAAAAGGTATGAGGTATATATATATATATATATACTCAATGACATTAACCCGCTGTTGCAATCTTGGCTATCACAAGTTATATTTGAGTATTTGACAAAGCAAATATTAACCACCTCCTCCGGTAAAAAAGCCAAGAGCCCAATGATCACCCTTCAAACTATTTTTGGTCCTAAAATCCCATAAAGTCTATTCAAAATTAAATTTTAAGGCACGTGGCTACGTATCTCTTTCAAAATTACAAATGCTGCTTCGAAAACATAAGTTCAAAAGGAGGTAGTTATTCACACATTATCCTAAATAATTAACCCTTAAAACAGGCAAAATTTTCTTCAATAGCTAGAAATTACCATGTATGATGTGCTCAGTAATATATTGAAAGTGTTCGGTGGTGCTGCAGAGATGTGCACTGAACACCAGCAGCCCAGAGCCAAAGATCCAGCTCCACACTGAGAACCTGAATATAAAAGTCAGAGGCTTTTTCAGTTTCAGATAAGATGAACAACTAGAGCACAAAACACATGAGCCATAACAGCGAAACTGCGCAGCATTTCCTTTTTATGAGTAAATGTTACTAGAGAAAAGATAATTTAACATGATTCAATTATTTTTTAATAAAAAAGACCGGCAACAAACCAACAATGAATTATTGTTTATTTGACAGTTGAGTTTTAATAACCTTGAAGAAATCCAACTCTACATTCATTGGAAAAGGAGCATGAGTGGGAGATACTCAGCACAGAAAAGACTAACCTGTCGTCCTGACTTTACACTTATCAGCTCCCTCATTTTCTCCACTGCATGTACAGAGCAAGCCCGCAGTTCAACTTCCTCTTCAGTCCCTGGACCTATTTCTCCGCTGGACTCAATAGTACTGGCAAGTGTTGGGCTATATTTTAAAACACCAAGCTGCCGAAGCACAGCTGGGACGATATAGTCCGCCATTATAGTTAGAGAGCCGATGTCTTTAAACTCACCATATCCTTGCCCCCCAAATGCACCCCACAAATCTGCTGCAAATATCTGAGCCCTTTTGTATAAAAATACCTGGCGTCCCTTGTACACCGTATGGTCTCTAAAACCTAGAACCAATTAATATTGGAGTCAACAAATTAAATACTTTGCATACAATTAATTCATAGCAACTTCAAACGAAGCACACATAAATTGAGCATTATATATTTCAGAATTTGAGTTACAGAAGTTGAGAGAAAAAAAAGGCTATACCAGGAAAATGGCGTGCAACAAGAGCAACAAGATTCACAGCTGATTTTCCACAGCTCAGCACAAGATTGGATGCTTTACCCTCAAAGTTCCTTTCCAATTCAATCCCAACCTAGCAAAAGAAACGGACAGTACAAATAGGGCCATCAAACTTCAAGACATGCTTATTACCAGAACTAAGTTCACAGAATTGAAAACACAACAAAAATAGTGAAACCAAAAAAAAGATGAATATTGCAGTGATTAAAGGTAGCATTGCTAATGATTTGTTTTACCTCATGAAGTAATCTAACTCGTTCATCTTCCAAAGGAAGGGGTCTAGGCCACCTCAAAAGCTCGCGTAGTTGTGGACCTAACATTATGAACTCATTTGTAATTATGCTATATTGGTAGAAAAGAATTTCTTCTTTGGAAGCATTGAAGGAAGCACAACAACCATAAGGCCAAGCAGACATATAGAGATGCTTTGAAAATACTGTAACTTAACCACAAATTTCTTATTTGGTTCTATCATATGAACTATAATTTCAAAGTTGTCGATGCTGAACCATCTTAAGCAAGCATACATGTGCCAAACAAAAAATTATTGCCTCCGACCTGGCAGCAGAAAATGAACAAAGACTTAATAATCTTTTATTCACTGTTTGGCCCTAACTTCCTTTAAGTGACCCAAATTAATATCAAGTACACATGCAGTATCTATTCTATCCTTAACATAATTTTGACAAACGTTAGTTTCAGTTGATAATAAAAACATGAACTGAATTGAAGATATGACACTATCGAAACCTTCGTCATTTCCATTCAAACGGGTGCACGTAATTAAATACTCTAGTTAATTTCTATACAGACAGTACAAGGTCCGAGAAAATTACCAGTGTACTTTTGCAGACGATCGGCATCAAATGCAGAATTATCATTTTGAAGAGCTGCTTTTAACCCAGATGCCAAATCGTCGTAATTCAAATCCTTATCTGTTAGCAAAAGAGAAGAGAGGTGAGCATTAAAAAAATAGAAAGGATGGCACCTTAACCATGGATAAAAAGTACGTGTGCTAAAATTTTGAGACAGTTCACTAATCACTACTTCATTTCTTTGGGTCAATTAGACAAATGTCCGGATGATCATCATAACTTATGGGAGCAATAAACATCCTGCATATTCACAAACCATTTTCATATCTATCAAGTGTCAACAACACGTTCTGCAGGTAAATTGACTCGCTTATTCTCTAAGACGATAATATAGGGCTTCTTAGTCTACATACAGAACAAATAATCAAAGACAAAATGTTCCGCTACCTTATTGCTATGTATGAACTCATTTCGGCGTGAGACCAGTAAAATGACAGATAAACTGAAACGCCTTTAAAAAAGATAGCAATTTAAAAAAATCAAAAACAGGGAGCCATTAACACTACGATTAAGATACTCAAGGCGCGCAATTAACCAGTCACGGTCTTCGCCGCTACGTGAAAAAGATTTAAGCATTATGAACGGCAAAAACAGAATGTGCATATAAAAGAAAAAGAAAAAACCACAGCGTACCAGGCCAGAAGCAAAAATTCAAAGCGTCCAACACAAACAAGTACTGGACGGTGAGAGGTCCCTTGTCGAAGTAGTGAATCCCTTCGAAATCCCACTCAACCTTGGGAATGGACTCAATGGTGCTCACCACTTTCTCAATCCCTGAAAACGACACCAGAGGCAAACACACATAATCATTTCATTTGCGAAAGCATTATCGGAAAGGTAAAAATGAGGGCGGAGAAAGAAGCGAATGAACCTGCAGAGTCGACGTAGACGTGGGAGGAGCGGCTGGCGACCCAGGCGGAGGTAACCCTGACATCGTCCATCGCGCTGTGAAGTTGAGGAGAGGAATGCGGCGTTTGCGATGAACCCTAACGAAAGGGTTTGAAAAATTACAAAATATATAGGGTAGGCGCGGGTGACAGTGTTAACTGCTTGGGTTTTTCGCGGGTTTTTACGGCGAATTAGAAGAGTGGTTCCTTGTGCGTATTGGCGCACAAAGTGTGAACCTGACCCGTTTTCTGACCCTGTTTCGGGTTAGTTGAAAAGTTTTTGGGCCACGAAACCCCACATCCCAATAATATCTTCCACTATGATTTCTCTATCACTCGTTCGCCAACTTTCTCAATCCAAAACTGCGCCATAGGATATTGCACGTTTTTTTCTATCTGCTACTACTAACCAAACTTTATACTGTAAATAAAAAATCATATAATCATAATTAAACAACAAAATTATTTTAAAATATTATTATCAATTCCGATAACTAACTTTTATTGCGTAACATAAATTTCAACACAATTCACATCTAGTTTCACTAATTAAAGATAACAAAAATTAGCAAAATTTATTTATATTTAAGATTATTTAAAATTTGAGATAAGCAGTATCTTTCACAGTATTTGAGTGATAAATTCCAATACTTTATTTATAAAAAATACATGAAAATATTCAATATCTTAAAAATATGAAAACATTTTATATTGTTTTATTTAACTGCTAAAATACATCATAAGATGTTATGTATGTGTGGAGATCATGCCTAACAAACTTACGCTTTTCTTTGAAAAAATAAACTTACTTTTTTTGTTAGAAAAACCAAACTTGCTTTTACACCACAAAATCATAAGCGGGTGTGAACATATAAAAATAAATACTTCATTTCTCTGCCTTCGTTATCACGTTATGGAGTGATCTTTGAGGCTTAAACACTTCTCTTAAATGGACTTATCTGTGTCGAACACATGTATCGGTGTCGACACTCGTATGACACTTATCGGTGAAGTGTTTAATTCAAAAAATATTTGTTGGATTTTTAAAAATTCTAACACAATTTTAAAAGGTATAAATATAATAATTTTCTAAAAACTCAAATTTATTGTATAAATTTTTATTATGATTATAAAAATAAAGAACAAATTCTTTTGAACCAGTCATGAAAAATATATTCATGCTCCCAAAAGAATCTGAAACATATTTTTGCACATAAATATTTATTTTTAATTTATATAATTCAAAATTATACCGTGTCCCCGTGTCTTACACTTTAGAAATTATACGTATTTCTGTATCCGTATATGTGTGGTGTCAGTGTCCGTATTCGTATATGTGCTACATAAGGAGTGATGTCTTCCCTAATTATATAGATAGATATAATTCTTCTCCTTTTAACCACGTGAAAAAATTAACTTTTTCTTCATTTGAGACTTAATCCTATATTTTCACTTGTAAAAAATTTAATACTTTTTTTTATAGTGAGCTTTGGGTCCTTTGAAATGCAAAATTTTCAAAACTAAACATGTTTTTACCTCACACAATAGAAGTGTTTTTTCAATTTAAAATATTGGCGCTTTTGATGATTTACCTAATTATTTGTTTAGGTTGTTTTGATATCTCCTTATAGTTGTTTAATAAGTTCCCAGTTATACGCGAATTTTTAGGCTAAGGTTTCTATTTATTTTTTCCTTAAACTTGTTTTATTTTTAAAAAAATTTACTGTCATTAACGGAGGAAAAAGTTTGAAATGTGCAAATTTCCCTCAATCTCATTAAATAATTTTCATATATCAGTATGAAGATTTTAATTCAAAAAATAACATAAAATAAAAAAAAATATCAAATTATGTTTTTCTTTTCTGAATCTGATATTGACCTTTCCTAAGACGAAAATGAATTATTTGTTCTTGTGTGTGATAACTTTTCAATATTAAATATCATTCTATCTTTAATTTAATTTTTTTTCAAACAACACTCTTGCAGAAGAAATTTTTTCATTAATATTATTTTTACTTCAAGTAACGAAAACATGTCATTGGTTATGTCCATTTACTTACAAACTTGTACACATTATCTTTTAATTTTATTCTAAAATTATTTATTTTAGAAATTATATTATTATTTTCAATTTCTTTTAACTTTTATGAGTTTATATGATATAGCTTTTAAAAAAACTTAAATTCATCTACTGAATTTTCAAATAATTAAAAAAAATATTTATGTATCTTGCATAATTATGAACAAATTTATGTTTCAACACTATTCACTGACAATTTTTTATCAATGATTTCCCAACACCACAATTACATATTTTTTTTTTGTCATTAATAATATCAATTTACTGATAGATTTTCTTTAATGAATAATATGAATAAAATATAAAAAATATAAACTCATTTCAATTTCAAAGCTACAATTCTAGAGGGATTGATTATTTATTAAGCCATGGTACGGATTGGACTTTGACTTCTATTTGTTGGCAGTTTCTTCTTGCACCCCTATATTTTTCTTCTTACATCTCCACAATTTTGAAAATTTCGAAATTGACCCTCACAATTTCGGGATCTGGGAGTGTGCTACGGATTCATCAATCCAGAAGTGAATCATGTTGCATTCCGGATGAGGGGATGTTCCAGAAGCAAAATTTGCATAAATTATTGATTTCTAGATTGCTGGAAGCCTAATTTCTATTATGGATTGGTGGATCCAGAATGATTTTTCAATTATGGATTTTTGAATTTAGAATGCATATTTTGAATTACGGATTTATGGATCCGGAATGGTTTTTTTAATTATGGATATTTTGCATTTTTTTATTTGGATTAACACTATCATTCATGTACTACCGGAAGCATCAATCCGGGAGAATACCAAATGCGCCAATCCAAAAATTTACCGGATTTCATTATCCAGAATACAGAAAAAAATAAAAATGTACAGTTTATATAGTGACAGTTTTTGTGTTTGCACAACTTTATGGGGGTGCAGGAAGAAAAATGTAGGGGTGAAGGAAGAAACTGCCTTATCTTATAAGGGCCTTTATCTTATAACAGGTCCAGTTACCTCTTTCAACCTCAGTGCAAGAAGGATCTTTCTTTCTGCACCTCCATAGCTTCTTTTGGACCTCCTATAAGATTATTTTGTCAAAAAAATATATTTCAAAATTTACAATCTGAAAATGTATTTTTTTTCTATTAACATCTCCCTAATTGTAGAATCTGAAAGGAGTTTCTAGATCCAGAAATATATACTTTTTATTTAAGATACAAAATTTAGAAAGTATTTTTAGATTCAAAAATACCTTTCAAATTTTATAATAAAAAAATATCTTTTGAATTTCATAATACATAATGTATTTTAAAAAAAAATCTCATTTCGAATCATAGAATTTAAAGTTTTTCTGAATCACCCATTATAAAATAAAAAATATTAATAAAATAAAAGGTACTTTTTAATATTTTAATAAGTATGAGTAAGAATCAGCCTCCCAAGAATTTTGCAATCGGAAGGCTCTACCCTTTTCCAATCTTTATACAATAAGTTAAGATATAAATATATATATATATAATAAAAAATAAATTTATAATTAAATAATATGAAAAAATATTAAAATAATAATATTGAGAGTTATAATTTTGATGTATAAAAATGGTAAAATTTGTGAGTTGTTATTATCCTGTCTTAATAGTTTTTTCAATTTAAATACTATGCACTCTCGACAGACGTAACTGTTTTCTTTTGGATATGTTGAAATACATGAATAGAATATTTTGTTCATTGAAATGGGTTTAAAACTTAGAAAAATTAAATTTGTATAAGTCACACGATAAAATTATTTTCCTAACATACATGGAAAGAAAAAAGTGGTTTATGTTTTTTTCTTTGTTTTAAGGAAAAGAAAAAAAAATTGTGTTACGAAAAAATATCTATATGCTATGCTAAGAATAAGAAGCTAAGTTTTTAAATTTTTTTAGGAATATATTTTTACCTTTCTTAAAACTAAACCAACAGTTTGATTTGACACTTTATTCTTCCTATTAACAAACCATTTTTTCTTTTGATTTATATCCCTCGTTTTTGTCTTCCTAAATATATTTATTGTCTAATGAGAGAGCATAGATATAATCGCCTCTTCCAATAAAACTTTGCTTCATAATTTCATCACTATATACACATCTTAGTGCTTTCTACTAAATTCAACTCTGCCATTATTAATAATTTTGTGACATTCTAATCTAGATTTGATAAAAGAAAGAAAAGAACCTCTAACAATAATGAGTTTACATGGTATTGGTGGCATTGTTCGGTTACTATTATACCACCTCAATTTCTTTTTATAATATGTAAATTACTAGTCACTCTTCACCAACAACTCATATTCAACATATGAGAGGGAATCTCAACGCCAAATAAGGTAAAAACATTTGAACACCAAATCAGGTAAAAATATTTGACAATGGATTCTATGGAGACAATGCAAAAACTATATAGAGGTGTAGGTCAGATTAGAAATGTGACTTTGAGGTATGAAAGTAAAAGTTTAAAAGAGATGAGACAAACTTCTAAAGAGTCATATGTTAAGACACACAAATTGGTTCTAACATAAAGTGAACTTGAGACAATATTTTGGCATAAATTTATTACTTAATTCAAGTTGAATTTATAAGAGGCCTAACACACTTATTTATAATGCCAAGGGCAACCAAGGTGATCATTTTAACTTAAAAGCTCTCCACTCCCATGGTGGCAAATGACTTTCTCTCGTTTGAGCAAATCCTTTCAAATTAGAGGTTGACAAGTGACCATTCTTCATTGGTGGAAAATCATCTTTATTAAGGAGATGGAGATGACATGTGGACATTCATGTCTTCCTTGACTATGCTTAGGTGGTCTCATCATGCTTCCTATGCCATGCTTACTAGTTACACTCTCTTTTCCTATTTACATCCTACTCTACTAGGCTCGATACATGGTCCATGAAAACTAGACAAAAAACAGGCCTAAATAAAACCTACACTACTTTGTACTAATTTACAAAGAGAAAAATAAAAAGACTTTTACAAAATGTGGTGGATAGATGGTTCTTCATCAGAACCCCCTCTTAAGAATGATTTGTCATCATATATACATTGTTGGTTTAAGACAACAACCTTATTATTTCCTAAATTTTATGTTTTTGCCCCATGATCAAACACACATCTGAAATAAACACCAAATAAATCAAGTGGTATATATATGTAAAGGTCAAGAAGAACAAAGTTCTTGAAGACATAACTAAGCAATTTCTAACCTCTGAAAGTCATATACTTCTTATCAAAAAGACAAAAACTCATGTTCTTAGAAGTAGTTTCATTTTTATTTTTATTTTTCTCCGTCCTATTTGGTTGTCATATTTCTTGAAATTTTCCAGTTTCTTTTGGCAATTCCACACAAGATTTATTTGAAGAAGACATTTTCAAAATATTTTCTTTTCCCTCTCTTCTTTCTTCAATATTTTCTTTCTCTTTTCTTTTTATCTTTTCTTTTTCTTTTCAAAATATTTTCTTGTGTTGTCTATTAAGATTTTTAAACAATAATAAAAACTGTCAAAATAAAACAATATAGGAAGTGGTATTACATGTGAATTCTAGAATGGTGTGACATCTAACCTAGAGGAGAGGAATATTTTTGTGGGGAAATTGCACAAGAGACTGAGTATTTGGAGAAAATCAATGGAGTAAATTTAAATATGATTAGTGATAGGTGGACATGGGTTGGGGAGCAGGGTGGGGAATTTTCTGTGAGAGAAGCTTATGATTTTTGCAACATAGAAAACAAGCTCAAGTTGCGAGATTTTCGAGGAGTTTTGGTCTTTAAAAGCCCTACCAAATGCCCAACTCCTATTTTGGAGAGTGATGCTAGGGAAAGTGACAACCATAACAAACCTACAAAGAAGAGCAATTAGTTTAAACTCTACGGAATGTCCACTTTGTCTACCATAACAAGAAACGGTTAACCATTTGTTTTTCCCATGTAAAGTAGCAACTTCAATTTGGAATATGTGTAATAGTTGGGTAAGGATTCAATCGGTTGAACATTACACCCTTATGAACCACTTTTTGCATTTTATTTGCCCTAAACTAAGTCAAACACAAAATAGAGTGTGGAAAGGTTTATGGATTGCCATTGTGTGTAACATTTGTGATCATAGGAATAACATAGTGTCTAAGGAGGCTAAGGTAGATGTTGATGAGACAAAAGAGAACACATATTTTTGTTGCCAAGGTGGCTTGAGGAAACAAAAGAGAACTCATATTTTTTTTGTAGAAGATGGTAATTTGGGTTTGAAATAGCTTAACTATGGACGACCATGAAATTCCCATAGAATGCACAAGGTAGGTGGGTTAAGCTGCTATGCTATAAAGAGATAAAAGTTTACCCTTTCCTCAAATATAAATAGTGGTAATTTAGGTGTGATAGGTATTGTAAATTTTTTTTTATATAAAATTTGAGCATTCCTTAATTGGTCTAATTTATTTATTTATTTTTAGATCATAAAAAAAATATCTGACTAGCAACAAAAAATCAGAACCACATTATTAAAAAAATCAAAATCCAAACTCAAGTGAAAAAAAGAAAGGTCGAAATATAAAAATGAACCATTTCAAACCTTAGAAGCTACCATATAATTTGAACAACCCTATAACAATCTCCATGGGTTCCTTGTGCTTAAATCACAAGCACTTATCAACTTTCTTAAAAAGATCTCCTCCATCCACACATAGAAGTAGCCCCAATAAATTCACTAATTAAACACATCCCCTTTCTGATGACAAAACACTTCTAGAACCTGAAGCCTATCCATTCAATTCTCTATAATTATACATTATGATTTTTTTTGTCTATAATTATACATTATGGTTTTTTTAAACTTAATCTTCATCTCCAATAAACCCTAAATGAGTAGTCATTATTACTGTTTTAAACCAATGCAATACAATAATATTTAATTTTTTTAAAACATCTTAAAATTGTAAAAAAATGTGTATATATATAAATATGTTATATATGTAAGTAAAATTAACAAATCTGAAACGAAACTTATCAAATTTATATTTATTGTATAAAGATTGATATTTTTTTTCTTATTGAAGTATATTTTAACATAACAGGAAGTATGCAGTGTATTAATGAAGCTAAATATAGGTTTTTCCCCTCTTTGATTCCCTTTCTGTTGTTTACGTGGTGTCAAACAAATCAATTTTAGGTAATCTCACTTAAAGCATGGGGCCTTCTAAAAATATAATATAAAACAGGACATAATTGTGACATTATCTGTGACCACCTTTGTCTAATCTCTCCTTAATTTAGACAAGGAAAAAAAATAGAACTACTTTGCAATGATATCTATAGTGCTAATTAACAGATAAGTTTCACCATTGTCCTTAACTTGAAAATAGCTAACGGACTAATTCATGTATAAAACTTTACCATCCCTTTGTATGAACGATCACATGTGTTTAACTAGTGCACTGCACATAATAACTACTATTACTTGATGAATGAATTTATTTTATCAATAATTTTTCAAAATTGATAACACGTTATTAGTTTTGTGTTTTGCGATTGTTACTTAAAAATATCAATATTTTGTTTGTTTTAATCATGCAGTGTACTAGTATGGGGCGAGATCGAGCTGACCGAGACCTTCACAGACAACTTGGTCTACCGATCCATTTAATTATTATCGTTCAAACCAAGGTTAATGAAGCTAAATTACCATTAAAAATTAGGTAATGCAACCATAAGTGTGATTCATTCCACTAATCAGACCCTAATGTAAGTCAATTAAAATAATATAAATAGCACATATTCCAAGGAATAAGGTACGTCATTATTATTGTACACACCCGAGTGTCAAACACTTTCTTTACTGACTTGAGCATTGGAGTGTCTTTTGCAGGTACCTCCCCCATTTGGTATTCACCCAAGACTGAGAGCCAAAGGAGAAACGTGAAAACCAGAAGGATCACAACGAAGCCATAACAACCTGCCCGAAGGAAATAAGAAGACAAAACCTTTAATAATTCTTTAGGTTTCATCTCTCTATAAGGAGCATGTAGTAATGTGAATGCTATATTTTAAATTTAAGATAAAAAATGGGAATTGTTAAAAAAAATTAATGCCGTCCAACCTTGACTTCAACTTTATAACTAACCCTTTGTCATTTAGTCTTAAATCGAAACCAGTGAATTGGTCAATTAAACTAAGACAAGGTGTAAAAGAAAATGTAAAATAGCAACAGTGAGAAGCTTATAATCGAGGTTTTTAAAATTGTTTGGTGGAAAAGAAAAAAGTTTCAATCTTCTACGTCTCTCTCTTTTCATGGCAAACTGGTAATCACTTTCCTTTGTGTCTCCTTGTGTCTCTGACCTGATCCAAACAAGTATCTATGGTCTGTCTCATGAAACTCTAAAATAGAAAATTAATTGTGACTCGAAGAACGAGCTTCTACACCTAAATTATGTTTAATTAGTGACCATTATGCAAGACTTGGCATGTTCCAACCTTGCCTACCACTTCCATTCACATAATTGACTAATACTAATAATAGTTAATAATAGTTCAAGCACTTTGCTTTCAAAATATAATTAATCAAACTTAAGGTCGTTTTATTGACCTAATTATTCAAGACTATATTGTTTAGGAGATTAGTTAGTCAAATCATTACTTTTATTCTTTTGGGCTTAAGACGCGGAAAGACACTCATCCGTGATCACTTCACTTCACTCGTGCATCCTCTTTCCTTCCTTCTTTATTTTTATATTATTTAATAATTTATTTCTTAGTTTAATGTTTCAGATAATTACAATTACGGGTAGGCCTTTCAGTCTATCTATCACTTGACAATTTTAAAATGGAAAGTTTGGATGCATTCAGTGGCGGAAGTGCCTAATTTTTGTGTTTTTTAATTGCGAATGTCACAAATAATTGAGTAATAAATTAAGGAGAGGTTTTAGTTATAGTATATTTCTTCTATTTTACAATTACAAAGCACAATCTCTGAACAGTAAAATGATAAAAAAAAATAAAAAATATTCATTTTTCCACAACACAACAACGTTGGAAAACGTATATGTACTTTGACTTTCAAAAGCTTCAAAATTTTATTTTGGAAAAATTGTCATACAAGAGTTATGACGAATTAATGCATGTGCAAGTTATAACTTTTATTTAAATCATAAATAATAAATTAATAGTATAGAAAAATTGTATATCTCATACAAGAAAAACCAAATAACCAAATCAACAAATAAAAAAAAGAACGCACACTTGCAAAACCAAATATTTGAAAAAACAATCGACTTCTTTAATCACACAAAAATCAACGTTTTACAATCATTTTAATACAAGTAATTAAACATTTAACTCAATTAAAAAAAAATAAGTTATACCGTTTCAAATATTGCATGAGAAAAGACATGTGACTGGAAACTATTCAATTGTGGGCATTTGTTTGGTGTAGATTCAGAACTAGTAGTAATTGTAATATTTAACACAAAATATGAGGTGTGACAGTTATGCAAACTCTACTTAATATTATTTATTTCCAGTTATCAAATAATCATAAGACACACGAACGCAACTAACCTTTCAATAATGCAAATAATTTCAGATGAACTTGAATGTGTTTTTTCCTTTTCTCAGTATTTTTTATCGTCAACAATATTTTACTCATATGAATGTTCACACTAAAATTCTTGCCCCTAGGTTCTAGGGTGTTTCCGCATGCTACATTCGTTGAAGGACGTGATTATGTTTGAAAACATGAATCTAATCACCTAAATAATTAGTATGCACTGATCATAAACCCAATTTGAGAGCAAGATTACAACACTGTTTATGCTTATTTTATAGGGGTAAAGGAAGAACGATCTATCTTTCTCTGTTTGGTGTGTTGATCCTTTAGTCTGTATGGAGATGATGCTTTGATGTTTTGTTTGAGTATAAGAGTGAGAGTTGTAACCGATTCTCTCTAGATTTATTTAAGTATTTAAGAGTTGGCGGGGTGTGTGTTGTGAAAAAGGTTAAAGGTAGTGTGTTTTGTATAAGGTTTGAGTCACCCCTAAAGTGACTCACATTTATTCATTATTTATTGTTGATAAAAAAAAAACTTCAAATCACTTAAAAACATCTCTATTTGTCCCTCTTTTTATACATTACTCCTTGCAAGTTAATGCTTTACATTGGAATTGATCCCAACTTTTCTCCCCTACTTTATTCACTTATTGATAAAAAAATATAAAAATAAGATTATTTTACAATTCTCTTATTCTATATAATCATTTTATAGTTATTTTTTATTTTTATTAAATATTACACTCAACTATTTGTGTAAGAAAAAAATTGAGTATCGTATTTAAGATTAAAAAAAAATCTTAAAGAAAGAAAAATACACAATCCTTCTCTTGAATCAAACATATAAAATTAATCATAATTAATTGTATCTTAATATAAAATACAATAGAATATGTTAAAAAGATTATTGATTATTACTATAAATTTTTTCTGTCGATTAATGTGTTAAATCCTTTGAGTGTGGATAAGATAAAATTAATGGTGATTTTTTTAATCCACATATGCTAGTCCATTGATTCAACAGTGGACTTTAAGTCTAACTCAACCCCATAAAACCGGCTCGATGGGGTGAGGTTTGCACCCACTTATATACTATGAAAGGCTCTAATCTCTAGTCGATATGGGATCTCAACACACCCCCCTCGCCGAGAGTGATAGATAGAAGCTCGTGCGTGGGACTATATACACGATAGGCCCAACACAAATATTCGCTAGGATAGGCTCGAAAATGGCTCTGATACCATATTACGAAAGAGTGGACTTTAAGCCTAACTCAACCCCATAAAACCGGCTCAATAAGGTGAGGTTTGCACCCACTTATATACAATGAAAGGCTCTAATCTCGAGTCGATGTGGGATCTCCAACAACAATATTTTTTATTGTTCTAATTTTTCAAATAAAATAGACGAGAAACTAAAATTTACTAATTGGTAAATTATTGGATGAAAAAGTTATATTTAAATTTAAAAAATTAAAATACAAATAATAATAAATTAAATAACATTTTGAGCTAGTTTTGAAAGAATTAGGTATGGTATGGTATGGTAATGGTAGGTGCGTGGTGAAGTGTTTTGATGTAGTTGGATTGAGTTGCAAAATGACTAAGTTATCCTCCAGGAAGACACGTACATATTTTGTGGCTATCTCTTTCGAAGCAGTAGTCATGTCTTAACGAAATGAATGGCATGTCCATTAGCCAAAAAAGATGGGGGAAAGGATATTATGAATGGGGGTGGGAAGCCCCAAAAAGATACTATGATTAGATGGAAAATGAATGTGAAAGAAAAGATAATGCCACTTGGCGTTCACATTTATAATTGATGCTCCTACTAAGTCCCACACTGTACTCCTAATTCATGCCACTTTACTCATCACTTTAGTGCAATCCTAAGGCCACACACACTCTCTTCTCTCTGCATTCGCCACCTCCTCACCATTACTTTCATGCGTTACACTTTACTCCATCCACACACACACAATTAATCAATTTTTTTTTTCTCAAACTTGATAATTAATTGAAAGATTTATTTATGTTTCAAGTCTTGTTAATTTTTATCTATTCAATATTTTCATTTTAATATGTGCAGACAACCACTACAAGAAAACTATAAAATAGAAAAATAGTTTCTAAATTGGTATCTAATTAGCAATCAAAGTTTTTGCTACCAGATTTAGAAACTAAATAATTTGTAGTTAAAACCTTAATTGCTAATTAGATACCAATTTAAAAACTATTTAACCATAATATAAACTAGTTTAGAAATTAACTTTTTTTAGTTTCTAAAATAGTCTCTATTTTAGTTCCTGTGGTAACTAATTATTTTTGTTTCTAAAAGTTGGTTTCTATTTCATGATTTTCTTGTAGTGATCGAAATAACATGTCATCTATTTAACAAAAAATAAACTTTAAACCAGAATAACTTACTTAAAAAATATAACTTTTTAAGTGCTAATAAATACAAAATTTAACAAGAATTCAATTCAAAATATTCAAATGAAAATTAGTTAACTCTCTCTCAACTAATAGTAAGCATTATTGTTGTAGTATTTTGTTGCCTTTAAAAAAACTAATAAACACGTAGACCATTTTTTAAGCGCATTTTTTAATAAAATAAAGGATAAAAGGAAAATATGAGATAAAATATCAAACATGATAAGAAATGTGATAAAAAAATGATGAAATAATATTATAACAATAAAGAAAACATAAGAGAAAATTATTGCCTACTAATAGAGAATGATACATTTATACGAGTTTTTTTTTTTTTATGAAGGAACCAAGAGTTTAGGAGATCAAAACAATCCAATCTTAATATCTTGTTTATCCAAAGTGTTGTTTTCTTTATTTATAGTAAAAGAAATTCTCTGTGATTATAATCGGGGATTCGTCAATGATTTCTCTCTCATTTTCTTATTTTTTATATTCTATTTGTATTATGTTTTTTTTTTATCTATTTAAATTTTTTATAACGAATAGTACAGTCTAAAAAATCCAACATACTGATAAGATTATATTCCATAAACATAAATACTAAAAAACTCAGCACAGGAAACGGTGTAGAATATATGCTGACTGTTACAATAAAACATATTTAATGATTTTAAGTGTGCTTTTATACTCACTCTTGATTATTAAGATACCTTTGTATTCAATTACCTAATTATTGTGCAATCTGGATTTCAACCGAAAGCCTGAGTAAATAAGAAACAAGTTTTACAAAAAAAAAAGAGAGAATAGATAGGCGTAATTAGTTTCGAATATAATTAATGATGTCTTAAAATAAAATTGGGGGTAGTTACAATTGGGAGCTTTTGAGTCATTAAAAAATAAGCAACAGTATTTTATCATATCATCTTATCTCACATTCTGTTGTAATGTGTATGCATAATAAAATGATGTAGAAATAGGATTTGTGTAAGAAATATGCGAGGGAGTGAATAATGAAATAAAGTTAGGCAAAGATAAGATCCTGAGGTGCGGGCATATTATCAAAGGACAGGACAGAAGACATTGGCGTAAAAAGGTTCTTTAAGAAAAGATTAGCAACATGAGATGGCCAAACAAAAAAGTATATTGGGATTCACCCACGAGTTCATATCCCAGCCCTCAAAAGCCATATCCCATTATTGATACAAAAGAGTAGCATAGTCATAGATTCCGATAATTATATTTAGTAAATAACAATATTATCAAAAACAATTACGAAAGAGGATAGGTAAATAAGCTTTTGGGTGGAAAGGGATCCAACAAGCCACTTCCTTCTAAGAAAAAGCTAATTCTTAACAACAAAAGGATATTCCTCCAACATAGCAAAACAAAAAATTAAATCACATAACTCGTTATCTGCATTTCCACCTCCAACTCCTTACCCTAACTAGATAATATATTCTGAGAGAGTATACACAAAATGAGAGAGAGAAATAGGAAAAAACGAAAAAGAAAGAAAAAGACAAGAGAACCAAAAAGTGAAGGTGGACGTTGACTCGTTAGACCTCTCTCGGGTCAACAAAAATGGACATTCCGGGTTGAGATTTGGTCCAGTCACCAACGGAACCGTCGCTGTAATCCTCACCCAACCGCTTCATACACCATAAATCTTCGTCACACGACAGCATCTTCCAGTGGGGTATACCGAACCTTAAGGGCTCGTTTGGTGACACTTCCGTGGCCACCACCCTGCAACCTTTTTCCATCGCGAGGTTGTGCGCGAACCCACACAGGGCCTTCACCATCTTCACTGCATCTGGGCCTTCCCCTCCAAGCCCGTACATGAAGTGAAACCCAAACGGCCTGAACAAATCCGGGATCGACGGTACACGCAGCCACGGCAGGGCCCGGTCCACGACCCGCGTCGTCTTCGCGAGAGTGCGCTTCACGCGCGACGCGCCTCTAACCTCGAGCGTGAACACCTCCTTCGAGTTCCACACGCTCACCAAGGCCCACGACTTCGGTGGGTCCGACAGGAAAAGATCTGGCCCGGGCCATGTCTCAGCCCTGTAGGACCCGCCCGGGACCGCCAGAAACGTCCCCAGACTGAGCTTGTTCTTCAGAACGGAGTCAATGTCGCGCGGGAAGAACTCCGTCGTGGCAAAACGGCGACGGTAGATAGCCTCTGCGTCAGAAGGGGAAAGGCTAATGATTGTGACCTTTGGGGACACTCTTGCTCGGTGGGCGAAAACGGGGTTGACAAGCATGGACGGGGTACGGAACTTTGAATACCCGCATTTGTCGGTGAAGAGTTTAACGGACGCTAAATTGTCGTTTTCCGTTGCCATGTAGGAATACTCGGCTCCATTATCCCTGAACCACTCCTCTATCCTATGCACCAGCTTCAACCCTATTCCCATTCTCCTGCATCATCACACCACAAGCAAACAATTAATTAACATCTCATCAACATTTTCCTCTATATATGCCTAACATAATCACTCATCTACTTTATTCTTACCGTTGATTAGGCGAAACGCGAAGGCCTAGTATGTAAGCCACTTTAGTATACACTGGAACATGTTTAGCATTATTGGCATTGTGCTTTCCGTTCCTGGACACTCTTTTTCCGCATGTCACCGTTTTTATGCATCCTCTTATCATTCCCACTACCTCTTCGCCAATCTCTGCTACCTGTTGATACACATGACAAACAATTAATATACACAGATCAACTTATTATGCTGTGACAACTTCTTAGTAGCATAATTATCTCAATGAGTTGGTGAGAAATTTAAAGTATGTGTTTCTTGTGCAGATACATTGATTCAAGGTTGGTTAGTTGATATATACCAGCATGAGAAAAGCAGGCGAATGGCGGACCCTGCAAATAGGATCACCCAGCATGTCGGTGAAGAGAGAAAGTTTGCCACTGGGTCCAACTTCACATATCCTTTCAACGGCTTCTACTCTTTCTCTATCTCTATTGGGATCGAACACTCTCACAACCACCATAGTTTTTAGCTCTTCACCCATTTAGAGAAAGGTACAAGTATGTCTGTTGTAGTGGAAAATAAGATAGAAAAGATAGATAGTGAAAGAAAGTGTGAGGGAGGGGTAGCGTTTTATAGAGGGGAAAATAGAGCAGAAGAGGAGTCTGAGAGTGAGGAAATAGCAGCTTTTTGAAAACTGATTAATCTTTGCACTGTGCCATAAGCAAAAAACCAAAACCACCAAGGGTTCGAACTTTGAGAATCAGACGGAGACTGAAATGATTTGTATAGGAATGGCATGAATTTGGAAAGTCAATAAATAAAAATAAGTAAAATAGAAGAGAGCTGTTTATTTAGATATTTCAGCTTCTATTATTCTTCCGCAGTTGCCAGGTACAACTCTTGTGGGCTTTAAATACTGAACTTTTGAGCTCTTCTTTCTTATTTTTGTTCATTTTCAATACACCATTATTTTTTAGTTTCTCTCTCTAGAATCTACCACTTCCTTTTGCTTCCACCTCCAATTATTATATTATATTATATATATATAACTTTAAAATAATTAAGAATATGTCTCTATCTATTCTCCCTCCCTCCATCTGTTGTTTTTTCTATATTAGGGAGACTTTTTTTTTCTTCTGTTTTGGACTTAATTTTTTTTTTAATTTTCCTTCCTACTAGCAATAATAATGATGATGAAAAATGAATAGTATCGATTGGCAGAGGCGAAAGAGGGGGAATGAAAAAGAATAAGTGGCGGCTATGACTGCGCAGTATTGTGGTGATGTTCTTAATTGAATTTTTATTAATCATTTATTAATACGGAACAACGCGTTGCCATCATGACCCCATTTGTAATGATTACCTTTAATACTACCACTTCGTCTCTTCCCCTGCTACTCTCCTCATGTATTCTTCTTTGATTCATCTCCTTATTTTATATCAGATTAATTGGATTATATCATTTTTAAAACATTTTTATTTTATGAATAATTAAATATTTATTTATTTACCTTAGTAATGTGAGTAAAAATAAATCTATGCATATAAATATACTAGTGTAGAATGTTGTGAACTGTTTGCATGCAAGGGATGTGATCGATAATACCGATGCTGTATTTCCTTTCAAGTTTGTATTTTCTATCACCTTAATTAATAAAATTAAATTCAACACTTGTATTATATTTTTAAAATAAAATATTATATGTTTTAAATTTTAAAAATGACATATCATTACATTAAAGAATATACTAAACATAAGAAGAATTTTCTTATATATTTATTGTCGCAGTGAGCATTGAACTGCAAAATCGATTTCCTGCTGGTAACTGTTGATTTTCTGAGCATGATGATCGTCACCGTTCATATCATTATCTCTGAATTGACTGCTTGTAGACTGAGCAGCAAAGATTCTCCATACTTTTATCATACCACTGATTAAAGCCTATGAGCCAGAATTTTCACTAGTCCTATGGATTTTGACCATCACCTTGTAGACTCTTATCTACTGCTACAAAATTAGATGTAATGTTTTATTTTAAAATAATGATTAAAAATGTACTTTTAATTAATTATTAAGAAAATTATACTGATAAAATTATCATCATCATTACATTCATGGTAAAGAGAAATTAAGATTCATTGTGACATATGCAAGTAGGATTGTTTAATATAATAATATACCAATTTTGCATTTTAATGTTGTGCAACCCAAAAGGTTTATTTTGCATGCGGAAACAAACTACCCTCATAATGATTAGTTATGGAAGGAAGTGAGTAGGTTTTCAAAATTTTAATTTTTGGTTTTAATTAATAATTAATGACTCAATCATTTTCTCTTAATTAAATATACTTTCATTGGCCCCATCAGGTGACTGCCACTTTTTTGAAACCTATGGGAGTTTTTTTTTCTTCATATTTTCTCTTTATTTTTATAATAGTAGTATTATAATAAAAAAAAAGTATATATTATTAATCTAAAATATTTTTATCAGTATTAAACTTGCTTAATTTGCTTTATTTTTTTCATGGAGTTAGAGAAAAATGTTCTAGAACTACCTCAACTTATGATTATAATTTTAAATTTTTGGCAATTTCATTTTACCTAGAGAAAAGACTATTCTAACTATTTATATTTACTTTTAATAGTGTTAATGCTTAATTCCATACCTTAAGCATGACTCTGTTCACTATAGATATGGAGATGAAAAGATTCTAAATATTTATATTTAGAGAAGGTAGAATAAGTAGTATTGTATAAAATACACTCTTAAAAAGTTATTGAACAAAAATTATTTTTCAAAATAAAAATAATTAAATTATTATATTAATTAAATTATATACTATTTTATGAACAAAAAATTATTGATATTTAAAATAATTTTTAATTTTATAAATTAATTTTTAAATTAATATATACCTAATTAATTAGATACAAATTAATTAATTAAAATATTAATTTAAAAACTATCTATAATAATAAAAATTATGTTAGATAAAGATAAATTTTAATTTATAAAATAATAGATAATTTAGTCATATTTTTTAAAATTAATTTTTTAGTGATATGAAAAAATTATTGTAAATATTGTCCATTAATATATATGAATATTAATATATATGAATAGATGATTGTTAGTATATTTTTCTACCTATACAAATCTTATTATTTTAATATCAAGCAAGGAATAGTTTATTTCAATATGAAAACACTAATAATTTGTTAATTTATATGTTTTTAATTTAAAAAATTATGTTTTATTTAAATATTGATATTTTCCTTAAAAAATCACTGTTATCTTTTTATAAATCTTATAATATTAATTTCTCAACATCCATGAGTAGAAGACGAAATTGATTATTAATATTTTTAGCATATAATATATTTTTTTAAACTTATTGGTTAAGAAACAGGGTACAGTGTTTATGAAAACAATAAAGATTTCAAATTTAATATAGATCAGATGCTCCTTTATTTAATTGCATGAGTTACATCTGCCTTCTTTCTTTCTTTCTTAATTCAGTTTTTTCTACCTAAACAATTTCTTAATTCTAACTTGGGTAACAAGAATGACAGTGACACATCTTATAAACACACTTTCTTTTAAGTCTCATTGGTGGAGGAATGATATTTATTTTATTAAATGAAAAAATATAATTTTCACAGTATAGTATTTTTTAACAATTAAAAATATTTAAAAACTTACTGTTATAAATAATAATAATATATAAGGTCTTGCATGTATTTTGTAATGCTTTATTTGATTAAAAATTGTTTTGTTAAAAACATAATTCTATGGTATGACAGATTTTATCAATAAAATAACAACATATAACAAGCACGGATGCACATGTACATATTTCTTTCTAATTTAGTACCAAATTTTAAAATAATAAAATATGTAATTTTTTGGTATGAAATACAAAATACTGAAACTAAGTATGTGTATGTCCAATAAAAAAACTATTCAGCATGAACTGTGACTCTAATATTTTAATATTTTAGAAGTATTTTTGCCTCTGTGACTCTGAACCTCTCTGGAAATATTAATATTGTAATTTTTAATCTGGTTTATTGTAGAAAAAAAAAAACCTCTCTACTCTGTCATCAAAATTTATTGAATATCTTATGCCATCTTTGTCTGGAAAAAGTTTGAGCAAAACTTCATTATTTCCTGCAAATTTGACAGATTGTCTTATTGTGGTTTGCTGGTTATTTGAAACCGTTTCTATAAAGTTAAAATTATTTGATTCCCATGTCCAACATTTTCTTCCACACCGTGTAGGTGACGAATTGAAGTAAACCAGAGGCAGAAATGATCCTCAATTCATATAATAAAGTTGAAAAACTGATAATATACAACTTTCCACCTTCAACCAACAAAAAATAAAACTATATAATGTATACATCATGCATAGGGGTCATGTCAAATGGTTCCTGCCTCTAATTTATATAAAAAACATTCTCTAATATTTAATTTTTGTTGTTGATAATAACTAATGATAATGACAATAAGTATAAGAAATGAAAGAATAATATAAAAGAATAACAACAAAATCTTTTCATATTTTAATAATGATTATTTTTCACACAAATAATCATGAATAAAAAAATTGAACATTTATTTTAATATTAAAATTTTAAATTTAATTAAAACAAACTAACCTTCATTATATTATGTTATATAAATTTATTAATTATATAGCTTTACAAAAAGTCTACATCACCACTTAGTTTGCTTTGTCAAAAGATAAAGAAAGGAACTATTATATAATGATAAAAGATGAATTTGACTTTTTAATCAAAATAATATAATTTATCTTTTAAATTATAATAGGGTTCTTATAACAAAACTCAACTTAATTAATACAAATTTCATTGATTTTTTTGGATGTAAGCAATCTTAGTTATCATCAACTATTGTATGAATAATATTTGAGATTTTTTTTTATAATGTAAATAACTATGTTAGCATGTAAGAATATTCTTAATATCAATACCATAACTTACTTATTTGGATTACTTATTATTTTTCTTATAAAATAGTATCAAGTTGCATAATAATAATAATAATAATAATAATAATAATAATAATAATGTCAAATATAAAAAAATTATATAAAAAAATAAGTATCAATTTAAAACATAAAATAAATCATTAACATGATATTGGTGTAAATTTTCTTGAAAAATAATTATTTTTTTATTGACAGGTGTTTCTAAATGTTACTTGGTAAATAAAATATCATCTTTTCTACTAAAACTTAAATTGAACGATAAATTTAAATAAAATAAAGAGAAATATTTAATTCTTTTTTTTACATAAATGACTATAAATTTGTTTTTTTATATTATTATTAACCTTGTCATCCTAAATATATTAAAAAAAATATGGTAATTAAATCAAACTCATGTTAAAAACCTAATAAGTGTCTTACAAATAATACAATTAAATAAAACAAAAATCTGTCTGAGAGAGAGTTAACACTTATTACAGAAAAAAATATATAATTTAATTAAAATTAGTAATAGTAGGATTCCTCAAACTTTTAGCATGCATAATGATTAAAAGTAAGCTATCTTAAAGTATGTAATCACAACTTTTAATCACAACTTTTAATGTACTTCCTTTAGCTTTAGGTTAGAGTCCAAACAATTCAAAATTTACTTGTTTATGTTCTCTAATGAATTCTATTTTCTTATAAAGTCACATACAGTAAAAAAAAGTAGTTTAATACAATAAGGTATGGATTTTTTTATAAAGAAAATCATATCATTTAAAAAATTAAATAATTCCAACTTTTGCACATCCTCACTTCACTAACACATTTCTTTTGTCATCTGTGATTAATTAGATGAACATGTTTGCACAAGACACATCCAACTTATTTGTTTCACACTTGTAAGACTTCTTGTGCCATCTGTGATTCACTTCTCTCATTGTGTAGAGCTAATGGAATTTCCTTTTTGATGGGTAGTTCATGTCAATTGCTTTGGACAAGACGCATGCAACCTATTTTTTTTCAAATTGACACCATTCTTCCTTTTTAGGCAATGGCGTGTTCTTATCGTTATTATTTAGGGTTCAAGTTCTTCTCAAGTGCTTCAAACACTTTTGCTTTAGTTTTTAGTATGATGCAGTGCTGTCCAATTGCTTGATGGTCATGTTGGAGTCTATCAGACCACGGTCGGTATCTTTTCTGTGTTGCTCAGATATATTTGGTTGGTAGTCCAGTTTAAAGAATGTCCACTTATAAAGGTTTAACCAATTGGTTGAGAAATTCTCAGAATTTGATTAAAGCATTTAAGAAATCATCAAGTTCGGTTGCATGACACAGTGCATGTTTTCTTGTATTAAAAGTGATAAAATGGAACCAAAAGTAAATTTGAAACTGTGAATTAGAATCATTGCTAGATGGTGAGTGTTTACTGCATTAAATTTGAAAACAGAATGAAAAGTAACTTTAAAAATGGAAACTAGTGTTTTGTTAGCTAGTGATGTGCTGCATGTGTGTTCAGTCACTCTGTGTTTTTTCTAGGATCCTTATGTTTTCTCAAATTCGAGAGTGATGTTGATCGGTCTTAAGTTGTTTATCTCTAGTTGTCTTTCTTTGTTCTGAAATTGCTCACATGCTTTTTTTTTTTTTTTTTAAATTTCTAAGTTCAATAAACCCTTTGGATTTTGGATGACATTATGTCAAATCTATTATATGATTTATAAAAACTTAGAAATAAATGTAATTAGATATGATAAATATTATATAATTAATTATGTTGTTTGTGAAGTTGTTAATATGTTTGTTGTTATATATGATATTTTTATTTTCTTAAAATTATACATCTTAATATAATGATTTTTTTTTATCTTTTAAAATTATATAGTATAAAAAATAATTTTTTCTTATTCTTTGAAATAATTTTATTCAATTTTATTTTATAGATATAAAATTTATCGACAAAAAATAATAAAATTAAAGTAGAACATTTAAGGAATACTCTAATTCATAAACAAAAGATAGTATGATCCTCGTTAGTCCCTACTTCCTTACATTTTTATCATTCCCTCAATAAATACATAATTTACAAAGTTATGAATAAAAATTTGTCAATAACACAAAAAAAGAAAGTTAAGTAGTAATCTTCTTTGCAATTACACATTAAGCTATATAAACATTCTAAGAAATTTATAATAAAGGTCTTGATAGAAAAAATAAAAAAATTTCAAGTGTATATACTATAGTAAATAATTATTTTTCTATTGTAGTGTGATTACTTTGAGTTTCATTTAAAACTTTACTTGCATAATGTATTACTTGAAAAAATCTTTCTTTCTTTTGTCCTAAAATTGTTCCTTTGCATAATCATTAGCATCACACATTATCTCAAAATTAAGTTTCCAATCACGAGCAGTTATGATAGGTGCTGAGGTGAGTTTTTCTTTCAAAATATTAAAAACAGCTAAGCAATTATCATCAAATTTAAAAGGAGTATCCTTATTGAGAATGTTGCATAAAGGCTTTGAAATCCTGGAAAAATCCTTAATGAATCTTCTGTAAAATCCAACATGCCCTATAAAACTTTTGATTTCTTTAATGTTGACTAGTGGAGGTAACTTCTCAATCACTTCAACTTTTGCTTTATCTACCTCCAGCCTTCTATGAGAAGTTTTATGGCCTTAAGACAATCTCTTCAGTGACCATGAAATGACATTTCTCCCAATTTAGCACAAGATCTGTCTCCACACATCGCTTTAGTGCAATGTTAAGATTAGCTAAACAATCATCAAAAGAAGATCTAAACATAGAAAAATCATCCATAAAGACTTCAATGCATTTCTCAATCATATATGCAAAAATAGAAAACATACACTTTGGAAGGTTGTTGGGGCATTACACAACCCAAATGGAATTTTCCGATAAGCAAAAATACCAAATGAGCAAGTAAATGTTGTCTTCTCTTGATCTTCTAGATTAACGAAAATTTGATTATATTTCGAATAACCATCCAAAAAGCAATAATATGTTTACCTGTCAATCTTTCCAACATTTGATCCATAAAAAGTAATGGATAATGATCTTTTTGCGTAACTTGGTTTAGTTTCCTATAGTCAATACACATCCTCCATTCTGTAAGAGTTCTTGTAGGAATTAATTCATTTTTCTCATTATAAATAACTGTCATACCTCCTTTCTTAGGTACCACCTGTACCGGACTAACCCAAGCACTATCTGAAATGGGATAAATCATTCATGCTTCTAAAAGCTTTTGTACCTCCTTTCTAACAACCTTCTTCATAGAAGGATTTAAGAGCCTTGGTGGTTGAGCTACAGGTTTGAAATCTTGCTCCATGTGAACTTTATGCATGCAATATGACGGGCTTATACCTTTCAAGTCAGCAAAAGTCCATCCTATAGATTCTTTATTTGCCTTCAACACTTCTATTACTTTTTTCTCTTCCTTTTTGGACAAACAGATGCATATGATAACTGGCTTCTCCCTATTTTCTTCAAGAAAAACATATTTCAAATGAGTCAGCAACTGTTTCAGCTCTATTTTCTGAGGAGTGTTGCCTTTATTCAACTCTAATTCATCAGAAAACCCTAATTGTACTTCTTCCAAAGGGTAGAATTAGCCGGGCATCTTCTAGTATCTTCCATTCTCCCAATTAGGTTACAAGTCACTCAATGGTTTTTTCCTCTCAATCTAGCACACTAGGCTTTAACCTTTAGGTCCCTATTTAACCTAATTTACTAGGGTTAGGTGATTTCCTGCGTTGCACTAATGGGCTTATTAATAAAAACATAAAATGGTCCAATTTGTTTGACTCATTCTCGCTAAAGCGAGAATAGCTCGTTCAAGTGAGAATAGCTCGTTCAAGCGAGAATAGCTCGCTCAAGCGAGAATAGCTCTCTCAAGCGAGAATAACCAAAGGCAACGATTTTTGAAATTGTCACTAGAGCATTCTTGCTCAAGCGAGAATGAGCTCGCTTGAGCGAGATACTCCTGTTGCAAAGTTGTTTTTCTTTTGGCACTTTTATGCATGCTGAGACCGTCAAACTTTATCTTTTTAGCTTATATCATTCCTATTTACTCCAAATTTCCATTCTTCTCTAGAAACCTGAAATTAACACCAAATTTGGGAATAAAATTCTCTTATTCAAATAAAGATCATAAAAAATGTAAAAAGATATAAATTCATAAATAAGGGGTTATTTTATATGAAATTTAGCAATTAACACTCATAAGTGTCTGTAATTTAATATGAAATATTACTGAAATTAGATACTTATCATGTTCCTTATTTCAGTTGTTTGAGGGAGCTTGAGAACGGTTCTATTGTGGGAGCTTGACGTTAAGACAATTCCATGGAGGTCCATTGCTTGAGGTAAATCTTTTATAACACTAATGCTAATTGGAATGTGTTCAATCTTTTATAACACTAACACTTATCATGTCTTCGAATTCATTCACTAATTCATAATTGTGAGTTTGAACTTAATTATTTTTTGGTTTATGTAATAATTCATTCATTAGTTCCATAACATGAATAATCAATTTACTCTATTTGTTCTAATTCCTTTCACATGTTCATTCCACTCAAATTCCAATTGATGTTTTCAACAACGATATCTATATTTCAAAACTTCAATTTTGTCTTCATATGTCATATTCTCTTTATGTGCACTTGTACATATCAGTCTATGTTGCTTTTGAATTGTGATGATAAACATCAGGTGTTATGCAACTTTCAAATCTGATTTCTTGTTCATACTAGACTTATGCTTTTGAATTCTTTATTACAATGAATTATAGGTATTACATTCACTTAAATTGGAGTTGGATTTATCAAATTTTATTCATATTTATTATGTTATTAATTTAGAAAAATTGCTTAAAAGTGATACTCTAACGTGTATTGATATTCAACGTCTAGTGAATATGCTACAACGTCCAATGAATATGCTACCCACATACATGCGCCTAATTTGCGTGGCCTAACACAAATATTTTAACATATTTTCAACTAACGTTGGTTCAGTCCATTCAAGGATTTAATTAGTGTCTAAGAAGCGTAGACTACACCCACTTTACTCTAAAATACAAAATAAAATTATAACTTTGTGTAGGTCTAACTCACGCTAGCATAAATTTATAAAATAAAAATATTAACTATGCGGGGACCAATACTACGCAAGCATCTACCTTTCATCTAAGTAGCGTAAGCAAGCCTACGCTAAAATTACTAAATAAAAAATGTAACTTTGTGGCGGTCAAAATGACACTAAGTGTCTACCTTTTGCCTACTTTGCATATGTGTAGCCAACACAAATTGTGTCTGCTCTTGGGTCACTCTAATGTGTAAGCATCGAAAGTTTTAGTTTCCATTTTTTGTGAAACGTTGGGTCGATGTTAATACTGATTTTTGCGTTGACTTTTTACTCTTTGTGTCTGTTTGTAGCCCACAGTAGTTGGTTGATTTCTTGTAGTGACTTGATGGGTGTTCCAACCCTTGTACAAAAAACACAATCTCTTATACAAAAGCAGATAGACACACTATCTTGACCTTCAAACTATACCAACATCCCCAAAAGATACCTAACAGGAAAAAACTAGCAATATATCATTGTTGTGAAACCTATTGTTAACAAAACAACAATAACAACAAATGTTCCCCCAAAAAAATCATATAGGTTCATTGTTGATCTAAATTAAAAGAACACCAATTTGACCCTTGCATACTACTTGAAAACTATTGAATAGTGACCAAAATCAGTAACCAAAATTTTGGTCACAGATTTTAGTCAAAGATTCAGTGATAGATTTTAGTCATAGATTTAGTCATAGTTTTCGATCACTAAATCAATCACAATTTTTTATCACTAAATTAGTCAGAATTTTCGGCCACTAAATTAATCATAGTTTTCGATCTAAATCAGTCATTATACATAAAAGATTAAGATATTAATGATCGATTTTAACTTGTTACTAAATTGGTCACTAATTAAATAGTGATCAGTTTTAATCATTTAGTGACTGATTTTTCTATTACTATTTATAATTTTTCTTATAGTGACAGAAACTATAGAATAAACTTGGTGATAACAGAAATCTCTTTAGTGTTATTCAATCAAATTATTTTTATTAGTGTGATAGTTATTGGCAAGATTCAACTTTATCCTACATTAATGTTTTTTTTTTACTTTTGAAAGAAATAGATTGATAAGTGGAAGTTAGTAATATATTAAGAATTAACACAATAAAACAAGAAAGTGTTATGAGTGATATATATTATATTAAGTTAGGGCAATATGATGATATTTTATCTAAGAATAGAAATAAAAAAATAGTAGTGAAGATAATGATAAGGGGTAAATAATGCTAAGATAAATATATTTATTAAATATTACATTATTTTTTAACCTTATTTTTATACATAAAAATAAATATGATAAATATTAAAATAAATAATTTTTAATTGGTAATAATTATAAGAGGGTTAGATAAGATTATGATGTGAGATAATTTATATGATTATGACAGTAGTTACCTATTGTTTTGGTCCAGAATTTTGGTTCGACTTCTGTATATGGTAATGTAAATAGTAAAAAATAAAATTTTAAGGGAATATATTGTGAGATCTTTGTGATAACAGGTGTGCTGGAGGCTATGAAAAATAGTTTTTTTTAGCAGGGTACGAATATCCTTTAAATATTTTTATTTATTTTATTATTTTTTACAAATAAAAGAAATGACGTAATTTATAAACTAATTTAAGAGGTATATATAATAGTTACTATGTAAAAAAATCATAGTGTAGTAGAATTATCCAACTTTATCATTCTGAAACTTGCTGGTGTGTTGTGGAGAGTCTATGTGCTGTAAGAAAGTTTAATAGTATTTTACAGGTGCGGTTACGCCAGACAAAACAACAGCTCTCAGCGACAGTAAGAAACCATCTTCTTGTTTTCAGACCTAAATTCTTTTAGTTTATTTTTTAATAATAGTTAGATACTAAAGCAAAGACATAGACTTAGAAGTAAGATTAATTATGTAGTTCTAAGTTAAAAATTTCAGTCCCAACCAGAATTGGAAGATAATTGAAGTTTTCAAGATTCAACTGTCCTTTCCAAATTTCAATAATTGGTGGTGAACAGAGAGGCATATGCCGTATTACATGCACATAACCTCGCAATGCATACACCAGAGTAGAATAAAGTGTGTAAATTTGAAACGACATGATGAGATTCTTCCTCATTCTTAATTAATTTAAGATTAACCATCTTCAAATCAAACCTAGATCCCAAGAGTCCACCACCATTTTTCTGACCAAGTTATTTATTCTGTGTCTAAAACTTTTTCAAGCTAGATTATTCCACTAGATCTGGAATGAAGTTAAAGCAATCAAAACAATTCTCACATCGCAATTAAAATGGAATTTCTTTTTGGTCCTCAAGCTAATTTGGAATCCTACACTTAAAGCTTAATTTGGTCCACAATTAGTCATTGGATCAATCCAAAATATTTATTAAAAGAAAACATTAATTCTTAAAAAACTGAATTTAAGTTTAGTTTAACTTTATAAAATAAGTTATACAAGGAAATTTACATCCTCTTACATATTTTATTTTAATCACATGTCTAAATAATATAAAATCTCCAATGTATCTTTTACCATTACACATTTAAGATGATAGATTTTAGTATCATTTAAAAAGTGAACTTGAACTTTATAACACCAACATTTACATCCACTTAGGCACTTAGTGTCTCGTCAACAATTATATATAAGTCATTCTTATAAGTGCAACAGGCCAATAGTAAAAGATCACTAAGAAACCCATCATTTATTCCTGCGATCTTTTGGCATTAATCCCTTCTCATATTCCATTCTGATATGTTTGATTGAATAGACTTAGGAACAATAAATATTAGGTCAATGTAGATGATCAAGTTGTCACTGTTTACCTCGTTTGGAGTTTGTCGAGTTGCTATTTCCACTCCTTTCGTTTTAGTGTGGCCATTATTCGCAATATTCCAATTATTTTAATAAGCAAATAGGAGAGATTAAAGAAAGCACACTCTAGAAACAAAAGGAAAAAAAAAGGCAGGACCACACAACATGGTTCAACAAAAAATCTTAGATCAAATATTGAGCTCTAGCATATGTATATATATTTAGATTTTGGAAGGTTTATATATGGTCCCAATCAAAAACAAGAACGTAGGTCCTGGACACACATCGTGTTTATGTGCTTCATCCGGGTGCTGAAATAAACAGACAAAGAAAACAGTTAGGGGAAAATCTCCTAGGAAATGATCAAAGGTAGAGATCTGGTTCCCCCTTTTTTTTTCTTTATTATTTTAAATACAGGTTTGGTTTTCGTACATGCCCTCTTACCTTAATTTTCATTTATATACTAATCACTAGGTCGCGAAGCACAACCAATATTGTAGGGCCGATTCCAAACAATAGGCCCTGTTGTTAGGCCATGTCTCTTCTTGTGTGGCTACCACATGGAGAAATTAGGGTTGGAGAAACCATGTTAGCTTTGTGGGATCTGATTATATTAAATGCTTAAGCTTTTGCTTAATATAAATATTAGTCCCCTCACCCACTATGGCGATCGACAGTGAAGCATGAAAGGGGGTTAGGGTTAAACAAATGGCAACAATTAGGCACCCAATTCACCATAATCTTGCACCTTGTCTGGCCCAGTGTGGGAACGAAGAAGGAGGACACTACTTAAGGCGTGATTAAAAATTTAACAGACAGAAAACGGGGTTCTTAGAAGAATGAATAAACTGGGTAAAATGGCCATGCATGATTATTAGGGTAAAACAAATCAAAACAAAAAAAAAAACGCGTGTGGATGGCGTGGCTCGAGGAATGTTTATGTGGGAATTGAGATATCGATTACTGAATTAACTGCCGCTTCTTGTATGTAATGTATACGTATTCTTCTCCATTTGTTTGTGATATATAGTTTTATATGTTCTTGATTACTTAACTTATTAATTCCGTAAGTAATCGTGATTAGTTAGTTTATTATTATTTTGGTGAGAAAGCGTAGTTGGCCATGACATGGGGCACCCTGCCTACGTTTCTTTGTCCTCATTATTGAGAACTGAAAGAGAAACACGAATTAAACGGTAAGAAAAGAATGCTATTTTAATCGAGTAAAGCCTACATGTTCTCCGGGTTGGCGACACAAAATAGCTACACCTTGACCTTTTTACAGTATACAACGTTGGAGGGCAACCCATAGATAAACACATAAAATAATTAAGGCATTGCGTTGCATGTAGAAGCAAGCTTTGCAGTGTCCCAGTCAAATAGGATCCTCTCTGTACCCTAGCTTACGACCCACAAATACAAAATTAATTGAAGTGACGAAGGTGAAAAAAAAAAGTGAAAAGGTTGCTTGGCAGAGGAAGGAGACAAAGGCAGAGATGGGTGTGGCGAAGGAGTTATGAATTGATGATGCATGCATGTGTGTGGGTAAGGTGAGTGAGACTAAGCATGCAGTGGGGGTGAGAAGAAAGAGCTGTCATTTCTCTGAACTTGTTATTTTATGTGTGTTTGTTAGCAGATTGTTTGCTAAGTGTCCGACACTAGGGTGCGGAGCTGGCTCGGACGGTTGTCCATGAAATTTGTGCACCCTGCTCCCTCCCTCCCTCTTCTCTTTAATTTTCCATTTTTATCCAATCACCCATTCCTTCTCTCTTTTGTTATCTAGCGTTATCTCATCTCAACTCACACTCATCTCTTTCTTCCTGAAATGACATTTCCATCTTACCTTCACACTTCAAATGCTCTTCTGATAATTTCAATGCCAAGAGGATCTGCATACCTTTTTCATCTTAAGTCCATACCCTCATCATGCTTCTGTTCATGTAAAACATCTTTTCCTAAAAAAAATTATTCATCCATCAAAATTGCACGTGTTACACATCAATTGCAAACAATAATATTTTACAATATATAACTTATAAATTATTTTTTAATATATTTATTAAAAATTCCATCAATACGTTAACAAATATTGTTGGAGATCCCACGTCGACTAGACTAGAGATGATAAGATTTTATTGTATATAAGTGGGTGCAAACCTCAACCCTATAAGTCGATTTTATGAAATTGAGTTAGGCTTAAAGTCAACTTCTTTTAACAATTGAAAAGCTATTAACAAAATATAAGCAGTGAATCAAGTTATTTATTTTACAGGACAAAACTATCCGTTAAAATATGGAGACGCTGTAGAATTTGCATATGAAAAACTAAATTAATCCAACAGAAGTATATATGGACTGTTTGAAGTTACTGTTATAAATTTTTAGATATATTTATTGGTTTGATAAAATCATGTAGTAAATGAATAAAATGAAATTCAAACACGTAAACACAAATAAAACTATTTCAAAGTTTTCTAAGAAAAAAAAAACCTTCAAAGCTTCTGACACTTACAGAAGAATAAAAACTAAAACAACGGATGCAAAACCTTTTTTTAAAAAAAATTAAAAAAAAAACTATCTTTGCAAAAAAAAAATGTATAATATTATATCAAATGAAGATCATATTAGAAATTCTATACTAATTTACTTCACAATTTGAAATATGTATAGTCCTTAGTTGCTCACTATTAATATTATTCACTAAAAGTAGTTGATTTACTTGAACACATTCTTCATTCGTGTGTAATCTGTATACATGCATATCTCCCAACATATTGTAGTCTTTAAATTTCAACCACCAAACGTTTTTAAAGGAAACTAAGCTAAAGAACAATCATATCAAGATAGAAATAAATACAAAGACAAATAGCAGCAAATGCTGAACTAATATTTACAGTGCATATTTTTCCTTATTTATTGGTCTTTCAGAATGTTTTGCCAGTACAAATTTTTTCCCATTTTTTATAATGTTAATTTTTTATACATGTTGGAAGAAGACTTCATTCTAATAACTGGATCTAGATAATATGGATAATTTAATCTCTTCGGTAGGAACAAATAATTAAGAAGTGAACTTTAATCTTAATTCAATCTTATCAGCAAGAAAAAATAAATAAATATGGATCACTTGATGAGTGGTCCAACCCTTATACATTTTAAACCACTCCTTTATCTTGTTTGAAATCGATTTAAATGGCATGATCCAGTTTAGGGTGTTAGGTATCTTTATTTTGATAGTTGTTGGTTTTTGTGGGTTGTTGGGTTGGTGGCTAAGCTCTGTTGTTTTATTTTGCCCTTGTTATGGTTGTAGTGAGATTGTATTGGGTTTGTTTTGATATTGTACGGGATTTATAGTGGTAGATTAATTTTGACTCTCTCATTTTGCTGGTTTGGGGATCAGATAAATTGGATTCTATTATATAGGTATGTATAAGGGTTGAATCACCCCTTAAGTGGTTCTTGTTATTCAATCCTTATTGCTGATCAAAAAAAATTAAACACTTGTCACTCAAACCAACTAACAAAAAACAATCCCTCTCACAAACAGCAAAGCATACGTCTAGCCAACCTATAACAAATCACTTATTTTTAATCGAGTACATACAAACCAGGAAATCAAGACACTAATCTGAAAAGGAAAAGCAAGCTTAAGACAATTTAGAAATTATCTAGGACCAGACCTTCAATTGAACCATGAAGAAGATTTTTGTATTATCAATCACTCCACCTTTAAATATGTGTTTATTCATATGTCTCAAAATCTCACTTACCAACGCAATCTAGACATTTTCCAAAATTTATAAGGTGAGGTTTGCACCTACTTATATACTATGATATATCTTTATCTCTAGTCGATGTGTGATCTTTAACACACACCCTTTACGCCGAGACTGTCAACTCGTGTGTAAGACTATATATTTATGAGTGATCCGATAACGACTTGATAGCGGATGACTTGATAAGTCCAACAAACTCTCGCTAATATAGGTTTTAAATAACTATAATACCTTATTAAAAATTCAACATTAAACTTTACTCAATCTTATAGACTAAAATTGACTAAGAAAATTTAAGATAACAAATTTCTATGGTTTTCTTTCTTCTAGAATTTAAAAATATTATTTTTATTTCAAAACTTAATTTTGTTAGGGTTATATTTATTAATATGGCGAGAGATAAAACAATGAAAGAGATAAAGAACACAGAAGTGATGATACATTATGTGATGAGAAATGAAGAGATAATAAAACAAAAGATGCAAGAGAAAGTGAATGCATGTTAAGTCCTTTTCCTTATATTATGTGCTTTCGTTCTTGAAAGTGCAAACTATTTCATCCTTTTTTTTATTAAAACCATTCCAGTTATGTCTATAATTTTTTAGATAATATTTTTTGGTAGAAAATTTATTAATCAGTATAATTAATTAGTTTAAGAAATAGCTTGGTTAACATCGTATAAGCAAACTATAGTATAATAATTCATTTAGGTCAAATAAAAGTTTAATTATGTTGTGGTCTAGGCCAATTGGAGACCTAAACCCAGAACATTCAAGGTATTCAAGAACAAGTGTGCTCTTAACTTAATGTGTGATTTGTTTATCTGTGAGGTTTTACTTAGTATATATGAAGTCAGTCTTAATCATGTGTCTGCCGTTATGATTCTCTCTTTACTGTCTGATTAATGCTAATTAATCCAAATCCTTGTCCAATGCTATTTCCTTTACATTATTCATTTACATCGGCCTCCGACCTAAATGACCAAGGGCCGGCCCAAAGCCCATAACCCAACATGCCCCCAGCCTAATGCGCAAACAAATGAGACTAGTGTTGACTTAAAGCTGTACTCGATCCCCAGGTTGGGCAAAACCCGGAATACTTAGATCGACTTTCTACCTTAATCGCCCGAGGATCGGTCCAAGTCCCATAACTCAGCATGTTTCTTTGTTTGCTTGTCTGAATTAAACTGGGTATATTTTTATTGAAACTAAAACCAAGTCTGATCCAAGCATAGTGAGATATGAGTTGGATTGAGTGAAGTAGTATAAGGTTTGAATTTAAAATTTTGGTTCCAAATGGAATAGAAATAAATAGTATAATTTCCCGAAGGATTTGTAATCCAGCATGGTAAAATAAATGGTGGTGACCGACAACAATGGACAGGTTTGCCGTGTGTGTTTGCAGTTTTCACTTTGCTCTCTCGCCACCACAAAAATGCCTCTGAAATATAAAGATTTTGGTGGATTTGGTGGCAGTGGTTGCCGTGTTGTTAGACCATTGGGTGGAGTCAACTTTCGGGGTGCAAAGTTACGATGATGCCCCTGTGTTAGGTCCTGTCCTTGGCATGGGACTGCTTTGTCTAGGATAAGAACGAACGAAGAAACAAACAAATTCCCAAGCCCTGCAACCTTATCATGCGCCACTCACTTACCATCATCCATCCATGCGTGCCATGCCATTGCATGCCCATCATAACACTCCTTCTTTCTTGAAGTGACACAACGCATGCAACCCCTGCACATTCTATAGACTAGAGAGATCCAAAAAATGAATGCAACGTCACCACCCCATTGAATATTTTGCCTTAGCTGCTAAATCAAATCACAGAATCCATTCCCAACCCACTCTAGTGACGTGCAACACAACTCCCACTAATTAACCTTCTTCTTCAACTCTGTCTTAAAGTCTCTCTCCATCTTACATAATTGGATTTGCTTTATCATACAAACAAAATAACCAAACTCATCATCAACTGCTGCATACCAATCACTATATACACATGTTCAATAAACTCTCATTCTTTTTCTTTTTTTGACGGGATTGCTATAACATATTACAAGTATTAATTAGGTATCGTTTCTCTTCTGTTTCGTTCCAATCACTTGATGACTAAACTCGAGGGAAGTTGAAAAGTGGTAGCCACCATCCACCATATATCCCCATGTTAGCTTCATATATTTAATTCAACACAAATTGTTTGGCTTGCATGAGAAAAGTGATTAACTTTTCAGCACCATTTTGATACCAATGATTTAAATACGCAATCAAATTCATAAGATAATAGATTATAGTGCATATTTATTTATGATGATGGGAGTTAGATGGTCCCCACAGAGTATTGTTCCATAATATCGGATTATATGCCAAATGTCCCACGAACACGAAGATCTCGGGATTTATATGTCTTAACCTTGTCTCCAATTATTATCTGGCACTTCAGTTCCGCATCCTCGATCGTCGAGAGTGCTTACACGCTCCGATTGAGGTACATCATAAAGCCAGAAGATAACATGCGGATCTAGTGATTAGATTTCAGAAACTAATCTCACCCATCATGAAATTACCGGCTAGGCTAATCTTATCAAATATCTAACTTTTTTCATGTAAATATATATATACAAGTGTTGGATGTAAATATATATATACAAGGGTTGGATGTAAATATATATATACAAGGGTTGGGTATGAAGTCAAGACCAATTGGGTTGGACTGACAAGACACCATGTACACAGTTGAAGTGCAGGTGAACATTGTTCCGTGACTTAAGTGAGAGATTGTTAGGTATGAAGTGAGAACCAATTGGATTGGGCTGAGTAGACATCATGTTTTAGTGAGTCATCGTGTCCCTTTATTATCTCTTTTTATATCTATTTAAAGAGATCATTGTACTTGTAATTGGTGTGCAACAAGACATAATGAAAACCTAATAGTTGTCCGTGTGGATGTAGGTTGTAGTTGGCGACCGAACCACGTTAAATAATGTGTTGTTTATTTTCTGCAGTTATTTGTGATTATGTGTACGCGTGCGTTTTTCTCATCAACCAGAACTTTATACAAGATATTGCTTATTAATAATAATAATGGTATGTGTCATTTATGGACATTGTTCTCTTTGAAACTCTTACTCCTGGATTTTGTTATAAATGTGTGTTGGTGAAATGAATTGAAATGAGTTGAAGGTGCATCGATGGAATAGAGTTAAAAAAGAAGGGACACATCCCTTAAAGAGGTGAATGTGTGGGAAGTTAATAAGTAATAACAGTAGACAAAAAAGGGAAGGGGAGGAAGATTTGTCGTGAAGCAATTTGGGCTAAGAAGGTTGAAGCGTTGATGTAGTTGGTGAGTATGAGAGGAAAATATTCTTTAAAAAGCGGAGGCACATGAATTCCCGACAAGTGACAACGCTAGGGCTCTTGCCCCTCAATTTTAGTTGAGTTGGAGACCGTGGTCTGTCGCTTTCTACTGAGGTAGGGATCTTTGTCTTTTCGATCTCCACCTCTCTCATCTCTCTCACTCACCCCTATTCACCCACACCTCATAAATTTAACCTAAATAACTTTCTTTCAAAATTAAACTCCCCTCAATTTACTTCTTTCTCTTCTACAATGATTCACACACAAAGCTCTCCATTTGGATTTAAAGTTATAAAGACTTTCTCCGAAAATATTTTTAAGAAAGAAAATTAAGATCAAAATTGATTTTGTATTAACTAATATTAACCTATAATGAAAGTAATAATTTCCCATTTTTTTCTTACTTATAAGCTTTTATATTAAAAAACTAGTTGTATTTTTCTTGTTTGTAAGCCTTTGTATAAAGAAACTAGTTCAAACATACTAGAATGATTGTATATGAGGTACTTACCTGCCATTTTCTCCAATTATCATACGTATCGAATCCCTTTGGTGTCTTATTATTGAATTGACAGTTATTTGATTCATTTGAGTCTTAATGTATGCAGGATATCTACAGCAATCATAGTTTCTAAATGCATGCATATATAAGAAAATAATAATAATTTCACGCGTGATTTCAAATTAATAACAATCTATTTTGCTATAGATGTAAGATAACTTCTTTTTCACAAGTTTAGATTTACTAGTTCAATATTTACAAGATTATATTTACTAGTTCAACATTTTCTTATCACTAATTAAAAAATTTATAGATAAAAATATATAAGAGATACTTCAACTCTTGTAAAAAAAACTACACGAAGTAATCCAACAAAAAATCACATACATATAATTCCAAAAAGAATCTAACACTTATGGTAGAAGTCTAAAGATTTTTTTTTATCAGCAATAAAAAATAAATAAATGGGAACCACTTCAGGGGTGGTTCAACCCTTATACATAAAGAGCTAGCGCCTTACCAACCTCCAACCAAGGAACACCTTCCAACTTAAATAAGAAACAATCAAACCAACTCAAGAAAGCATTAAACAACCAGCCTCATACAATCCACTGGGTTCAAAACTCAGTTGGAGTACGTAAAGGAATTACAACAGGACTTTGCAAAAATCCAAGACCAAACATTTACCTGTACCAGTGCAAATACCTCGAGCGCATCTACCACGCCCCTGTCGAAGGTCACTGAGTTCCTATGTCTCCAAATTCCACTCACAACACCAACCCAAATCGCCCCCCAAACGTCATTAACCACATCAGAAGCCGAACACAACCTGAATTGTTGGAAGTTTACCAAAGGGTCCTTGTGGATAACAAACGACACTCCAAGCCACTCAAAACAAAGACACCACACCTGCCAGGTAAACTCGCAGACGGAAAACCGTGCAAAACAAGTTGTAACATGTGTCATACTCAAGTGTTACAATACTATATAAAAAAATAATAATAAAAAAAAACCTCTAAAACAAAAGATCTTTTAGACCATTTATCATAGTGGTGTCTAAAAACATTACCACGTGAAACATTTATAGTTCAATGTAAACTTATATTACAATATATTATTAAATTCTATATTAAATAAATTAAAACAAATTTTAATCAATAATTTTATACCAAAATAATATACTTAAACTAAACATATTTTTAATGTCTAATACAAAATTAGTAGAGTTTATCTTCTACACTTATCAAAATAGTTTGGACGGACTTTTCTTCATCACACGCAAACTTAATATATTACTATCACCTTATACCTAAATAAAACAAAGAATATAGAACAATTTTTAATGACCAATAACATTAGCTTTAGTATGTGTTTAGGATTAGAGGTTGAGACTCATCCATCATGTTAAGATTCTTCACGAGGTTAGTATTCATACACAAAAACAATTAATATTTATTATAAATGGATGTTAAAAAAAAAATCTCGAGTTACATACTAATTAAAAATTATATTAAAATAATGTGTACATACATAAGATTAAATAAAAAAGTTTTAAAAATTAAGTTGGATTAAATTTTATATTTTAATAATAAAATAAATCATGCTTATATAAAATTTTGTTATTGTTGTTTGACTTATTTATGTTAAAAAAAACTCAGTATATTTATTGAGTTTCTTTTCTCAATTTTTAGCTAAACAATTTATTTCTAAAATCGAGTAGTCTAATTTTCCATTCCGTCACATGTCACTATTTATGATGAATGACGTAAAAGACAAAAAAAAAAAAGAGAGTCAATTCACTATCTTTTTATTATTATTATTATTATGAATTTCCTATTGGTTTAGCTTAATTGTAAGAGAAGAAATGTCTATTTTTTTTTAAATAACTTGTGTAACAATATTTTAATAAAATATAAATTATATTAAAAGGTGAAAAAGGGAAGAAGAGGGGTTTTTCTTCAACATTCAACAGAAAATGCAAAGTTTAAAAAGAATAAGGGTTAAATTGAACACTTGTTAATTTTCTTGGGCCTGGGTTGGACCTATACCTGTGTCCAATGATCCACTATCCACTAAGGAAAACAAATAGGGCTTCTTCTTCCTGCACTCCTACATTTTTCTTCCTGCACCCCACAATTTTAAAAATCTCAAAAGTAACCTTAACCTATTATTTGAAAAGGGGCACCATGGTGGAGTTTTTTTTGCCACTGTTCATCTTCTTCATTCATATCAGATGTTTAGAGCACAAACATATATACCTATAGTACTTGTATACTTTTTTTTATCAGCAAAAAATAAATAAAATAAAAAGAGACACTTCAGGTCTCAACCCTTATAAAAACCCCAAATTACATCATGTACTTGTATACAAACCTTTTCTTTTCTTCTACACCAAAACTACCTTACTGTAGTATATTTTGAAGACGGTAGTAGATGAACAATATCAAAATTCCAAATAATTCAAATTTGATCATAACACAAGAGATGTTGCAGCGATTGTGCGATTTTGATTATTTTTTTTGGAACAAAGGGTATGCAAATAGAATTCTAAACAATTAAAATTACCTGAAGTAGTTTTTGTGAAGTGTTCCCATTCTCGTAAAATAAGTACAAAATTACACTATTCTTGTAAAATTTCCAATTAGGTGAATTGAATACAATTATGGTTGTAACTATTAAAATAAAATATAATTCGATTTTATAGGTATTGTAAATATTGTATAATTAATTATTTTTTAATTTATAATATATTTACTATTATATATTTTATGTACACAACATATATCTTAATTTAATGAATTGTTTTATTTATTTCTTTGTATATAGTATTTAGGAAATTTTTATAATATAGTAATTAGAGTTATTAAAAAATCTACCTTAGATCAATTTTTTTAACTTCTTTTATTAGTTACTATTTTTAATATTAAAATAAAATAATTCATTAAATCAAGTTATGTGTTGAGAGAATGATATATAATAACAAACTAAACAAAATAATTAATTACATTTTATTTTAATACTAACTAATGTATCAAAAAGGATTTGAATGCCAGTTTTCCTTTAGGTAGCAGCAACTCAACAGAAACTCCCTTGCACCCTTTTAAAGATTGAATCTTTGTTGGGTCCTTGTGTAAAACATTCAGGGCTCATCCATTGCCCATCACTTTCTATAGTCTGATTTAGGCTATTTCTTCCTGCACCTCCATATATTCTTTTCTCACCTCCATAAATTCTTATATTTCTAAAAATAAGTCTCTGTAATATTTTGGATTACGTAATCTGGAAGTCTTTTTTCAAATTCATAATTAACTTCCAGATTACATAATTTGAAATCTTTTTTTAGATGCATGAGTAATTTTCGGATTATATAATTCAAAAGGCTTCTTGATTACATAATCAAGAAGCTACTCTGCGGTATGACACAAGAATGATAAAAAAGTATTTTCACGTTGTGTATAAGTGACAAAAGAACCTATGAAGATGCAGGAAGAAACAATCTCTTTATAAAACTTGATGTTCACATGTTATTATTATGGAAAAACAATTTAATGGCCCATCTATCTATAGGAATGTTTGTTCTTTGTTCGGCTGCTTCTTCCTCCACCTCCATATCTTCTTGTGCCACCTCCATAAATTTTTCGTATTCCAAAAATACCTTTTTCAATATTCCGAAAGTCTTTTTCTAGATTCAGAATTAGCTTCCGGATTATGTAATCTGGAAGTCTTTTGTGATTAGCTTCCAGATTACATAATCCGGAAGTCTTTTCTATACATAAGATTAACTTTCGAATTATGTAATCCAAAAGTCTTTTCTAAATATGAAATTGACTTCTGGATTATTTAATCCAGAATATATCCAGATTACATAATTCATAGGTTTATTATTTCAAATCCAAGGGGTGAAAGAAAAAGAATAAAATAATATTTTCATATTTAGTATAGAGGTGGCAAAGAAGGTATGAAGGTGTAGAAAGAAAGAGTCTGTTTGTTCAGATTATTAGACTATTCTCTCAGACACAACTCCATTTATTAAGAACTTAAAGCAAGAAAAAAGAAAAAGAGAAGCTACCTAGTACTTAGGCCGAAAGTGGGTTGTTTCATACAGTTTTTTCTCTTTCTAACTTGTTTCGGTCTTATTTTCTTTTGTCTAAATTTCAGGTTCTTAGGTTTTACCCCAAATTACCCTTTCTTTCACCTAGTTCATCTGCAAAATCTTCAAATATTTGTTTATGAATAAGTACTGTGGCTGACCGTTGCTCCTTTTTCATCCTTCTGTAAACCATCCAATAATGCTTTTTAGGCAGAGCCATTTTCTTGAATTTCGTTTCACCTTCTTTCAGAAAAGAACAAAATATAAAACAAACGGTAATAAAAAGCTGCAGCAGGTGGACCATGAAACCCAAAAAGATGAGAGGACAACACTTAGCTGCAACACAACTTTTATATTACTCATCAAAACTGTAAATAATCAAACATTTTAACCTTTCGGTAAAATTGAAAAATCCTTCTTAAATGAGAACTACCCAAAATTTATAAAAGCATTATAACAATTAACTTTTCACACACAAAAATCAAATGCTACAGAGTAAGATTTCTAATTAAGGACTAAAACTTTCCACAAACATCAAACAACCTCAGAAAAAATCGTTTCCAAAAACTCAGATATTTCGAACCTGACTCTAATAGAATATTTTAGAAGTTATTTTAATCAAGCACAAAAAATTCTATCTTACTATAAGTTAATAGGAAAAAATGGACGAGTAGAAAACTCCAACACGACATTGTAATAGAATTCTAATGCTGGAAGTCTCAATTTTTTTAATGTGCCAGATGATTGAAGCCTAGTTCAAGTTTGGATTTTTGAGGAAAAAAACATTTTAGATCAGAAAAGGAAAGACATCTTAGGCATACAGAGCAAGAATATTTGAATTTGGGAAGATAATGAGAAATGACAGGATTCCAAACGACAAATTGTAATCCTGTTAAGAAAACTAACAGTTCAACCGACTCCTCAAGATGTTCTAATTAGCAATTCCAAATTGTGCTTTAAACATAAATGTGTCTGTGCACCTGTTAATTTTTATTTATTCTAAGAGTTAAAACAAAAGGCAATTGTAGTAGAAAATTGATGGAAAAATAGACATTGATCAGAAAAGTACTATAGAACAGAACTACAACTTAGTTACTACTTATATCTATAAACCATGGGCAAACAAACATGACAGTTAGCTCAAAAACATCTTAAGTGAGCCTTTGTTCTATTCCCAATATGGAGATGTTATTACATAAACCGATTGCAAGTGAGTCTAAAGCAATGTCACCTTAACAAAATCCTCAACACTAACTGCAAAAAAAGAAGGTCGCAAGCACCACTTCAATTTCACTTAGCTAAGAACAAACCGACAGTGAAGGAAACCTGCAAGCAAATCAACACCACTCTTTATTAATGAAGGGAAGAGGACAAAAAGAAAACAATAGCACCAACCAAGCTAAAACGGATTTGAGAAAACAAAGACAATATGGGAAATGCATGTTTACTTGGGTCAGCATTGATCAACATGGCAGTCCCGCCAAAGCTGCATGTTCCACCATTTCTCTTGTGCTTCTGCCAGTAACTGTTGAAAGCATAGGAAGCGTGAGCAATCACAGTGTCAGGATAATAACAGTTTCCCTGTGGCGTAATCTCCATGCAGTCAGCACCACCCTCTCCACAAGCATAGTCCATAGCCGGTTGCAGTGTTTCTTCAGGAACACTAGGCTTGGCCACACACCACACCTTCTGGACAGGGAATATTTGGGGATAAGGTGAGCCATTGTGCAGTGGATCACAAGGAGGGAGTGTGAAACCATGAGGTGAACTAGCTGGAACACCAAATGGTGGCTCTTCAGGGGCAAAAGCAGGAGAAAGTATTGGAGGGGGTGAAGAAACTACTTGAGCTAAAGGAGGCAAAGGTACATTGGAAGGAGTCCTTGGTGACTTGGCTACTTCTGGCGTTGGAGCTGGCCTTACTGGGAATGGGCCTATTGGGCTAAAATCAACAACTGAAAGCTTTCTTGCTGTGTTTTTTCTCCCTTTTGTAACAATGGCCATAACATTTATGTTGCTGAGGTAGAAAAATCCAAGCTTTTTCAAGGACTCAAAGTGAGAAGACACCAAGCTCAAACTTTTATGAGAGAAATGTGAGAAATCATGATGTGGGATCACAGAATATGTGGAGTTTACCTCTTGGAGAAACTCTAAGAGGGGTTTCACCATTTTCAAATCATTGTTATGATAAATTTTGTTTGAAGACAAGCAGTCCAGAGTAAAAGCAAAAGAAACTTTTATGTCTTTCTCCAAACCCCACCTCTTCAGTGAATGGTAGACATTCTTCAGGGAGGACAGAACCTTGGAGAGGTGGTTGTGTTGTTGGCCTTGTTGGCAGAAAGCAGTGGTTCCCACAACAATGGTGGTGATATTTGAGGCAGGGTAGTGTGCAAGAACGTTGTGTCTGAGCCATCTTTCAGCCAATAGAATGCTGAAAGAGACCTCATTGAGGGCTTCAGCACTCACTGAAACAGCCAACGGAAGCTCATCAGCTTGTGATGAGGCTTGTAAAATGTCTTCAGTCGTCTCACATAGGTTGAGGAACTCAATGGATTCTTGACCAGTTACTGCAAATTTAAACCAAAAAACAAAGATTAGATTGAGAGGGAAAAAACCCACATTGCACAACATTCAAAGTTCAGAACTTTATGAAAAGAGAAGAGTGAAGTTCTTTTTTACTTACCAGTAAGACCCAGAAAACAAAGAAAGAAAAGAGGAAATAACCACCCCATTTTCTTCAACATTTTTGTTTGAAACACACTTTTTAAACAAACTCGATCTTGCTGGGAAGTTCTCTGCTCAGGCACTTCTTATATTGAAAATGTGACTTTTTTTTTAACAGTGCAGAGGAACCCACCTAACCTGTTGCAATGTTCATGAGTTTCTCTTTCTGCACAGTGCCTACATCTGCAGTTCCACACCCAAAGTTTGAAACTTTTGGGGAAAAAATAGACATTAAGGTTTGTCCTGTAATAGTACAAAGAAAATAAATAAATACGCAAAAAGGACAAACATGCTAACTAATGTTTTTTGTACATTAATATGAGTACACATAATTTTTTGTATATAAAAGTAGATAGAATTTAAAGAACTAATGATCATGCAATAATGAAAAACAAAAGAGTAAATTAAGAAAAGAAATCACAATCAAATAAAAAGAAAGTGACTAAGTTAATATATATTTCTAATAAGAAATACACAAAAGTAATAATATAGTGAAAGACTCACTTAAAATATAATGTTAATGTAATTTTGTACACTGTTTCGTGTAAATTATTACACTGATATTTTTCCAATTTTTTAAAATAATATTCGCACTCTTTCTTTAAAAATTAAATAAATTTTTTACCTCTTTTATATTTTTAAAAAAATGATATTAATATTTTTTATTTTGTATTAACTACATGTTTTACTAAAATTTAAATAAATGAGATAAAATAAAATTTTAAAATATAAAGTTGAAAAAATTAATTACTGTATGTTAACAATGTCAAAAAAATTACACCATTTAAAATTATCATATAATTAAACATTCTATATGCTGTAATAATTTTTTAAAATTAAATCACAGTGGTGATTACAATTTAATTAATACGTAATTTCACCCATAATATATCGAAATAAAATATACTGTTATTTTTCTTTTTAAAATAAAATGAAGAAGAGTATTTATTTAAAACCTAGTGCGACTGTCGTTTTATAAGATTTTAGGAATGCTAATATAAAGTTTTCTACGGTTATAAATAAAAATTATTATTATTATTATATTTTTAAGATCATTATTATAAGAAAAATTTATAAGGATTTTGTATTTAATAACAGGATGATAAGTTTTTACATGATTAAAATGATTATATATTCATCGCAAATTAATTATTTAACACAATTCATTAACGTAATAATTACATAATCAAGAGGACACGTGGAACCAAAAAGAGGACGTGGAACTCGTGAATCGATGGAAAAGACCCTTACTGAACCAGCACAGAATGGAATCAAGACGTTACAAATGAGCCCACCACAGACCCAATGGCCCAATTCTCAGTACGGTGTTAGTAGACACTGTTAACGACAATACCCTAATTCACGTTTCATACCCCTACCGTACAACTATTAAATCTATGTGCCACCAATACAGTAAACGACATCGTTTATGGCAGTCATCTCGGGACATGGTAATAAATACTGTCGTTTTGTCATATCTATCGCGGTAAATTTTGGTGTTAATTATTTATATAATGACCTTATACTTAAGTTTAAACTTATTTATTGTTTACTTGAAGAAACTAATTTAATTAATTATTTTATGAATTGAGTGTTAGTTTTATGTTGTTTTAGTCTAGCTTATAAAAAAACATTTTGTTATCTGGAAAAATTATTAGGAAGAAATAGATATGCTATTTTTTTTATATTTTTCTTAAAATTGAGTTCGTGTTTCTTCAGATGGTTTGATATGTAAAAAATGTTAGTATTTTTTAAAGAAGACGAGAAAGAATGTAGAAGAAAATTTTGTACAAAGTGCAACTATAAAATTTGATAGTCTGTGTATTTTTTGAAATTTTTCTTAGATCAAAGGAGTATTGGAATTTGTGGAGGATGGAATAGTTGCAACATGCATTAATTCTTCCCAAAAACAATCGAAGATTTTTTAAAAGAGTTAATTAAAGGATTTAAAGATAAATAATTATCTTTTTCAAACAATTGATCATAACATCTTAATAAAGACGTTCTTTGACGATAGTTCAAACAAAAATCATTTGAGATTTTATGAGAATAAATATTAAGGATCTATATAAAAAAAAAATTCAATTACAAGTTCTAAGGAGAGCAATTGAGATTCTTAACTTGAATGCCGATGAATCTATGAATGATGTTTTTTTTTAAGAACCTTGACTATTGCAAACAAAATGAAGATACATGGTGAGAAGATGGAACAACTTACAATTGTAGAGATAATATTGAGATCCATGATAATAAGATTTGATTATGTGGTCTCAATCAATCGAGTAATCCAAAGATGTTGAGACGACGACCATTAATGAATTGCAAAGTAGTATTTTGATTCATGAACAATGAATGAAAGGGCACAAAGAGGAGGAACAAGCCTTAAAGGTTCCAAACTTTGGCAAATCAAGAGGTAGAGGTAGAGGTAGAGGCAGAGATAAATAATTTGTCAATAATTTGGTGGAATACTTTAATTGTCACAAGTTAGGTCACTTTCGATATGAGTGTCCCAATCATGAAAACAAATAAATTGTGTAGAGTTTGATAAAGAGAAAGATAAATTTCTCATGTCTTTTAGTGATGAGAATAAAGAAATTGAAGAAAAGAAAACTTGGTTTCTCTATTCAGGATGTAATAATCATATGTGTGACTGAAGGGAATGGTTTTTTTATTTAGATGACAACTTTACAGAATATGAAAAACTTAGTGACAACTCTAGTATAAAACTTAGTGACAACTCTAGTATAACAGTGAAAGGATGTGAGAATGTTAGGATAAAGATTGATGGGATCATATAAACTATCTATTATGTGTTCTATATTAAATAATTAAAGAATATTTTGTAGAGTATAAGTCAACTTAAGATACCATGTGTAAACTTTTTCATGATGATAAAGGTCTTATCATGACAAACAATATGTGTTTCAACCAAATGTTTGTTATAAGTGGTCATGTAATATCTTCAAATTGCTTGAAAGTAGGAAATGTCTTGGTGTTAAAGGCTTCAAAACTCTCTTTCAAAAAGAAATGGTTAAGGAGCCATCTTATCTTAAAGAATTATCGACTGTGTTAAAAGATTGCATGATGGAAAGAACCACAGGGAGGTTATTCTAAAGTAAAGTTTATGGAGAGCTTATAAGCATCTAGAACTCATCCATTCTTACATATGTGGTCTCATCAGACCAACTTCAAACAGTAACAAGCGGTACTCCATGATCTTTATTAATGATTTCAGTAAAAAAACATGTATATTTTCTTTTTGAAAAATCTAAAGCTTTTAATGTTTCTATGAAGTTTAAAACCAGGGTTGAAAAATATTTTGGTAATTACATTTAGTTATCTAATAACTGATAGAGGAAGAGACTTGAAACAAATTGAATTTGACAGGTTTTGCAACAGTAATGGTATTAAAAGGCAACTCACTACAACACACACCCTGCAACAAAATGGAATGTTAGAGAGAAAAAAATAGAACAATCATGAACATGGTGAGAAATATGTTGTCAGATAAATAAGTCCCTAAAGAACTATGGCCATGTGTAGTGAATTCATCAGTATATGTGTTAAATATGAGTCATACTTTAGATGTGAAAAATGTTAGATCTGAAAAAACATGGAGTGGTTTTCAACCTTGAGTAAGGCACTTTAGAATGTTTGGTTTTGTGGACTATGTTTATGTTCCTAATACTAAAAAAAAATAAGTTGGGAAAGATGCCACGTTTGGGAGCTTATTGCTCTTCCTCCTGGTGCTAAGTCTATAAGAGTAAAGTGGAGTTATAAGACCAAGTGTAATGGAAATGAGAAGGTAGAAAAACACAAATCTAAACTTGTGGCAAAGGGATACTCTCAATAGTATGAGATTAATTACAATGAAATATTTACTCATGTTGTTAGATGGGATGTAACTGCTTTTTTGGCTTTAACTGCATTTAAAAGATGGAATGTGTTTCAACTTGATGTCAAAGTGTTTTCCTACATGGTGAGCTAAATCATAAGTAGGGTGAGGAAAGTAAGATCTACAAGTTGGGGAAGGCCTTGTATGACCTAAAACAAGCCTACGGGCTTGGTATAATGGAATAGATTCATACTTTAGTAACCACGGTTTTTGAATTTTTTTCTCATTGACATACTTTGTTAAAGTAGGATATGCAGGACAATTTTTACTTATGATTCTTTATGCGGATGATCTAATCTAAACTGAAAATGACAAGATATTTGATGAATTTAAGGACTATATGCAAAGGGAGTTTGGCATGACAAATATTAGAATAATTAAATATTTATTAGACATAGAAGTAACTTAATATGATAAAGGGATATTTATATGCCAAGGAAATTATGGAAAGGTTTGGTATCCAGAACAACAATAATGTGACTAATCATTTGGTTCCTATATCTAAGTTGTCCAAAGATGACAATAGAGTTCTAGTAAATGGAACTATTTTAATGTATCTTGACGCTACTATACTAGATTTAATGTTTGTTGTTTGTCTTGTGAACAAAATATATGGAAAAATCAATAGAGATGCACCTAATTGTTGCAAAGATGATCCTTGAATACTTAAATGAAACATTAGAATTTGGCCTTAAGTACATTAGAGACAAAGGAAAAGATTTAGTATCATATTCAAAAAATGATATGTTGGAGATGTTGATGACAAGAAAAACATTTCATGGTATGTTTTCATGCTTGGTCAGGTGTTGTGTTTTGGTTATTTAAGAAACAACTTGTTGTGACTTTATCCATTACAGAGGTTGAGTTTATTGTTGCATCATCATGTTTCTCTCAAGGTATATGGTAAAGAAGGATACTTTAGAATGTTAAATACTCTTAATAGGTTCCTACTGCTATATTTTGTGATGACATATTGATGTAAGATTTCTTTTTCTTATCACTACGTTCATATTTTTCACAAATAAATAAGCTTGTTTACATTTTGATTAACTTTCTTTTTATGCATGTTTGAAAAGTTTTACAAAACAAATGGATTGAATCTTATTAGTTTTGATTAGATATATGTTTATTAAACTAAAAGTTTGAATATTTAAAAATTTAGATTCATATTGGACAACTAAACTAAAAGTTTGAATATTTAGATTGTGAGTATAAAACTTTTTTTAGGTGACATAGTTGATTTTAGTTTCAAATATTACCATTGTTGTTGGAGATCCCACATCGACTAGAGATTATGACATTTCATTATATATAAGTGAGTGCAAACCTTATCTCATGAGCCGGTTTTATGGGGTTGAATTAGGCTTAAAATTCACTTAGTAATATGGTATCAGAGTCATTTCGAGTCTATCCTAGCGAGTGTTTGTTGACCTTATCAGGCCACTCGTGCGTTATCGGACCACCGATAACTTAACATGAACTTGTTGAGAAAATTGGACTTTCAATATGTATATCTTTCATATTATACAATGTAGAGTGTCAAAAACATTTTTTTAAGTTTCAAAACTTATAATTCGGAAGGACAAATCTCGACCTCAAATATTCATAGTTGACACAATATACTATTCACATAAAACGTTCTCAACATCTCATAGATTTTCTCTGTTTTCCTCTTTTATCCCTCACTCACCACAAGTCACAACACAACAATACTAAATCCAACCATTAAATTAATGTCAACACCATCTTCACTCGAAATCTCTTCCATTTCTTCATCTAATATTGACATCAAGGTATGGTCAAGTTCACTTTTAATGATTCATGTTACCTCTTCCAAATTTCTAAAAAATATCCAATTTTTTCACACCCAAGAATTTATTTTTCTATATTGTTCTTTTTTCACGTCAAATTAATAAATAAAAAATGTATAAAAATAACCAGTTTTACTTTGGAATGAACAATTTAGAACGTATTAATACATTTCAGAATGTATATATAAGAATTTATTAATATATTAATATATTACAAAATTATATAATTTACAAAATTAAAAATTAAATTTTAAATTATGAAATTCAAAAACTTCTCAAAATATTCAAACTAAAATAAACACAACAACAAGGAAGACCTTCATTGGATTTACATTTGTAAGTACTAGTTGAAATGAGTAGTACTAAATTTGGTTTTCCTAAGCAAAATTTTAGGTTTTAGAATATTTTTTTAAAATGACTTATGAAAATTAATCCTAACCAAATTTGACGAACACGTGATGCAAAACGAATTTCAATTTTGATGAATACTTCCTACTGATAAAATTTTCCATTTAAAAAAAAATGTTAATTAGTAGTTAATATGTCAAATTATTAGAAAATAGGAATGAGCATGTCCCATCCTTTACAAATATATTTTCAAGTATTAAAGTTTTCCAACGACTCTAACTCATAGCATTCATATTATACAATGAGTGACAATAAGTGTTAAATAAAGTGTTTAGAATAAACAAATGGTATCATTACTTGCCTAAAATACACCCTTTCTATTATTTAGTTATCTTTTGTAAATTCATAATTTATTAAAAATATAAAATATGTTTTTTCTTTCTTTGAAATTTATCATATTTTATTTTATTTTTCTACAGACATTTTTCAATCTACTAATTTATTTTGTGGTGGTCTATTCTCATTATTAAATATAAATTATGATTATTTTGAGAACTAGAAGTTTGAATATTTTTAAATTAAACGAATAGAAAAGGTCAATTTTTTTAGAAGATTATAATCGAATTTAAATATTTTGATAATGACAGAAAATGCATTTTATCGAGAAAAATAATATTAAAAATGAAAAACTATGGTTTCATTTATCTTTTGTCTCGTTTTCAGTCTGGTCCAAAACCGTGAAGAATATGATCTGAAAAGACTTTAGTCGTGTCAAGATGCATGTACAATAGTGGGGACACGTTAAAATTGGTTATGTTCTAAGTTAAAAATTCACTCACTTCGTGTTCTCTTGTGAAAATGATTTTTTCGGTGTGAATTCAGAACACCATATTCCAGCTGGAACCCTCGCTTCAATGCATGATTATAGGTCCACACACACAATATCCATGATTTTTTCTACTTCCTCCTTTTCCACCTTTGGAATCTTAAGATTATTTGTTGATTTTATAAAAAGAAAATTATTCTTTGAAATTTTGGAACTATTTGTTTCTATGTAATTTTTACAAAGCAAATGTATGAAAAGCAAATATGTGAGAGGATATTCTTATTTAGATTTATGATTTAGTGAAAAAAAAAAAGAGAAGATATTAGTGTGAAAATAAATCTTTTCTTCCCTTAAAAAGAAGAAAATCAAAGAAAAAGGTTTTTTTTTCTAAATTTGCTTTTTTTATTTTAAAATTTTACGTTTTTACATTTTTCATTAATAAAATGTAGAATTTATTATAAATATTAATTATTAAATAAATTTAACTAACACAAATATTTTAATAAAATGAAATAATAAGAATTAATAATAAAATAATTTTTTAATAAAAATATATATAGTTATTTGTAATAAAAAATATATATTATTCTTATAAATATAATAATAATATTTACATTTAATACAAAAGGATTTTTTAATTTTATGAATATTTAAATTATTTATTTTCATATAATAATTTACAATTTTTACTATATTTAATAGAAAAAATATATACTTATTTATAATAAAAATCATAATATTATTATAAATATAATAATATTATTTACATTTAATACAAAATAAAATTTTAATTAGAATTTTTTATTTTATGAATATTTAAATTATTTATTTCCATATAACAACTTACAATTTTTATATATATTCAAAATTTCACGTGTAAATTATTTCATTAAGTAACTTGTATTTTTTTTTAAATTAATTATTCAACTATATCGTATTATACTACTAATCATTTTAGTTCATCCAAATTTAGATAAAAATACATAATATTTAATTATTCTATTTTTTTTAGAGACAAGAGTAATTTTGTAATCATACATTTTACATCTTTAAAAATAAATAAAAATACTCTCACATTCATCACACCACTCACAACTTGTCTTAATTATTATGGGAAAATCAGGTTTAGGTTACTCATATTTTTCGTGAATGGAATGCGTGTGGTGATAAGTTGGTTAATTTAAGATTTATTCATAAAAAAAATTTCATTGGTATAATAGGCTTTCATCTAGTTTATTCTTAAAATTCTATTTGAATAGGTATAGTCTACCTATGTATCGTTTTTGTTAGTATATGAGTTTCGGTCTAGTCTCCCATATTTTTTGTATTTTTTTTAATAATATTTTTTCATGTGATGACAAATGATTATTGTTGTTTTAGATGTTAGTCTATCTGAAATGTCAAGTTGCACAGTGAGTGATGTATAATATGAAAGTTTGTATAAAAAAAGAAAAAAGAAAATAGGAGTAGAAAGAATTAACCATCAATTAAATATTAAGTTACTTCTTATATTTCACTCATGGGAAAGATTTATGTTTTATATACATAAATCTTGATATTAGACTAACACATTATACTCCTCAATAAAAGGGAAGAAGAATTATTACATTATTAGAAAATAAATTTCTTAAAGTAAAGTGAGAAATCATAAAAAAAAAACTGAATTTGATATATATTTTGAATTTCATATAATATTGTAAATGTGTGTAGAATGTCTCGTAGACTTACGAAAGTAAATCTTAGAAGTTATCAAATGTTTAAGTCATAATGTATAAATACAATATAACCATCTTTATTCTTTGTTTTTTTGTTATAAAATGTATACATCCCTCCCCTTTATCTTTATAGTTTATTCTAGTTACTTTTACTGTTTACAAGTAAAAAAATTGCTAATATTTAAAAAAAAAACAAATATTTAATTATAATAAAGTTAAAAATAAAATTATTTATCGTGATAATGTTAGAATATGTGGTTTGAAACGAGAGAATGTAAATTATTTTCTTAAATTTTTTACAAATATAGGTGTTAAATTGAAAACTTCAATTAAATTAACTAATTAATTAATCAATTTAATTTGTTATAAAAAGATTAATATTTAATACAAAATTAATCAACTAATTGATTAATCAATTCAATTTGTTATAAAAGATTAATATTTAATACAAAATTCCAGTAAAAAAAAAAAAGTATTTATTCTAAAACAACGAATACAGGACAACGGAGAATTTCTTAACTTTAATATAAGTTCTTCAAAAATCTCAACAAAATACTTCACTCTTTTTCAAACTTCAATGAATAAATAACTTAAAAATATAATTTTATTTTATTTTACTTTATTTTATTTTTTCTTATTTTTCTTTTGTTAATTCCCCGCATTCTTTTCCTTTATTAAAAATATATTTTAATAAAAAATATTTTTCACCCATAAGGCTGTTAGAATTACTTAAACAATACCCTCGGTGGAGAATATCCAAAAAAAAAAAACCTGCATTCTGAATGATTTAATGGAATAAACATTTCGTTTCCTCTTTTATAATGTTTTAAAAAAAATGACATAATAAATAAATATTAATATTTGTTTTACGTCTATCTGATTTTCCTAAATCTTAATTTTTAAAAGTTTTATTTTTTTAATATTCAGTCTAAAGATATTAGAAATGAGAATTTTTTTAAACTTGGAAATAATTTTTGATAATGTTACCTTTACTCTTTTGTTTTAATTTTTAATTTTGAAAGAATTATTTCTATTATATATCTATAATGGTTTGTAACCACTATTTTTAGTGGATAATTTTACTTTTATTAATATATTTAATTTTATTATTTTTTTAATTATTTTAAAATGTGGTAGAGATTTAAGTAAAATTTCATTGATATCTCATTAATGTATTATATTTTTTTTAAAATTAGTAAATTTAAAATTTAGTTTTATTAATATTTATAGTTAAATTACATGATTTTTCTTAAAATTTTAGAGAATTTTGATTTATATAGTATTTATAATCTGTCAATGATATGAATAAATGAGAATTTGTAAGTAAAATAATATTTAAAATCAAATAACATATTATTATTCGCATATTTATATTAAGAGGATAGATTTATAATTTATTTCAATAAATATGAATATATTATTTCCATATATAAAAATGATTTTCCTTATAACTGATTTTTAAGAATGATATTATAGTTTAATTTGGTTTTGAAAACTGTTTTTCCAAAACAAAAAAAAATAATATAAATAAATATATATAAATTATTTAGTTTTTCTGTTTCTTTTATTGAAAATTTGGTGTCTATAAATGTATACATAATAATAATTTTTAATTTTCAAAGAATTATTTCTATTATATATCTATAATGGTTTGTAACCACTATTTTTAGTGGATAATTTTACTTTTATTAATATATTTAATTTTATTATTTTTTAATTATTTTAAAATGTGGTAGAGATTTAAGTAAAATTTCATTGATATCTCATTAATGTATTTTATTTTTTATAAAATTAGTAAATTTAAAATTTAGTTTTATTAATATTTATAGTTAAATTACATGATTTTTCTTAAAATTTTAGAGAATTTTGATTTATATAGTATTTATAATCTGTCAATAATATGAATAAATGAGAATTTGTAAGTAAAATAATATTTAAAATCAAATAACATATTATTATTCGCATATTTATATTAAGAGGATAGATTTATAATTTATTTCAATAAATATGAATATATTATTTCCATATATAAAAATGATTTTCCTTATAACTGATTTTTAAGAATGATATTATAGTTTAATTTGGCTTTGAAAACTGTTTTTCCAAAACAAAACAAAATAATATGAATAAATGAGAATTTGTAAGTAAAATAATATTTAAAATCAAATAACATATTATTATTCGCATATTTATATTAAGAGGATAGATTTATAATTTATTTCAATAAATATGAATATATTATTTCCATATATAAAAATGATTTTCCTTATAACTGATTTTTAAGAATGATATTATAGTTTAATTTGGCTTTGAAAACTGTTTTTCCAAAACAAAACAAAATAATATAAATAAATATATATATATAAATTATTTAGTTTTTCTGTTTCTTTTATTGAAAATTTAGTGTCTGTAAATGTATACATAATAATAATAATAATAATACTCTTACTAAACTCACACACTCACTCAAGAATGTCTCTTCCCATACTCCCCATTGATCTTCAACTTGAGATATTTTCATACCTTCCATGCAAGGCAATAATGAGATTCATGGTTCTCTCCCATTTACATCGTTCCTTACTCATTTCATCGAATTTTATCTCTAGACATCATAGCAAGTCTCGCAACAAGTTTTTTATTCTTCTGCCATCCTCCATCACCTGTCTCTGCCACGATGACGATCATCTAACTCTGTCACAAAACTTGATGTTGCCGCGTAGTCTTGACAACAGCTTTATGGATATTATCGATTCTGGTAGCAGCATTATGGGTATATGTAATGGTATTATATTCATGAAAAAGGATGGTGATATCTGCTTCATCAATCCAATGATTCGTTATTGTCTTCATCTTCCCTCACATGAAGATAAATCCATCTACTCTTACGGCTTTATTAGTCGTGGATTATCCGATTATTTAGTTGTTAAAATTGATTTAGATGAGAAGTATTGCTATTACCCTAACCGCCGCAATGATGATGGACGTAATGATGATGGACCCCGTGAGCCCTATCTTCCGCGCAGTGCTTGGGTCTATACTTATATAGAAAATGATTGGAGATCTTTGAAAATTCCTGATTGTTCACTTTGTACTACGACGACCATTTATAATGGTGTGGTTTACAATGGACTTTTGCACTGGGGTGCAATGAAATACCTTGAAAAGGCATGGTATTATTTCATTCTGACATTTGATCCTGAAACTGAAGTCTTTGGGGAGCTTTTACTTCCTGTACTCCTTGATTAGTTCAGAGGAGAACTATTGTACTGCTGCGGTGTGGGTGATGGATAGATATGGGATAACTGAGTCTTGGAATCAAATCTTCACCTTTAATTGTGATGAGGATTATATCTCTTCAACTTTATTTGGTTTTAATCCTGACATTCATGAGGATTTAGAAATTCCTTTTCTCTTATTTCACAGAGATGATGGTACATTGTTGTTTGGTGTGGAATTCAATGGAAAATACTTGATTCGTTCCTTGGATATAAGTCATGGAACTTCTACGGTCCTTATCGATAATGTTACTAGGAATTTTGAAGATCCTAACATAGATTATTCTTATCCAAGTTTTTATATAGGTTACTCTCCTCCAAGTTTAGTCCTTTTAGACAATGTTTCTGCATCTGGTAAGTGTTAGGTTATGCATATTCTTTTATGACTTAAAATGTTTATATTCTTTTACGACTTAAAATGCTTGATTTCATTTAAATAATGTTTTTTTACTAATTTGATGTGCAGGATACTAGTTTGGATTCTTTTCTATCTCTCCATCCCTCCAAGGCAGACAGGAATAATTTATGATTTATAATTTATGTTTTAGGTTTTAAGGTTAGGGTTTAGACTTTAAGGTTTAAGGTTTAGAGTTTACATGTTTTCATGTTTTGTAAGTTTGTTATGCAACAAATGAATATTTGAGAATATGTTTTTATTTTAGAATTTGAATATTTGAGAATGTGTTTTTATTTTAGAATTTTATTTTAGGTGAGAATATTTCAAAAAAATTTCTTAAACTTAGGATTCTTACTTTTATTTTTTTGAATTTTGAAATAGTAATTTTATATGTGTATATTTTTATTACGGTTATTTATTGTGAATTTTAGAAAGGGGACGTGTTTTATTAAGAAATTTAAAAGATCCAATTTTAATTTGAATGTTATAAGAAATGCTTATTTAACTCTCTCATTTAAAAGCTATATTAGGTTTTAAGGTGAATATTTAACTATGATTGAAAACTATAAAAGGAAGTAAAATATTCAAAATTGAATCAGTTCAAAAAGAGGAATATTTTAAAACCATTTTAAGTACTCATAAATCAATTAAAATTGAATTCGTGATGAATTTTATATTTTATTCGTTTCTTAATTAATTAGTTTAGTTCAAATTTTATATTAATTTTTTTAAGCAAACTAAATTAAACTATTTATTACATTAAACTATATATAGTACATTATTTAGAGTTAGTTAACAACTAAAAGATATATATTAACATTTTTTAATTGTATTATATTTGTAATTTTGAAAACATGGTAACAAAAATGTAAATATCTATATAGTTTCTAAGGGTGAGATTAGTTATTTATCTATCAAATTAAAATTGCATATATGAAGTAATTATAAAAAACATACTAAATTTTTATTTTAGAATTTTAAAAAAAAGTAATAATTTGGTGACTATAAAATTTCTAATTATATATTTTAAGCTAAATGAATATGAAAACAATATATGATAGATAATACGAGTTCTTATATTATGATGAACTAAAATTGTATGAATATACGTCATATATTTTTTACAATTAGAAATTAGTGTTTATATTAAATTCAACATTTAAATATTTTACTATAAATTATAATAAAATTAATATTTATAAAGTGTGAACACGGTTTATTGAAGGAATTATATATATATATATATATATATATATATATATATATATATATATATATTTATTGATACATTATTATACTTAGTAATATATTGGATCATATTAATTGTACATGACACTAATATTTTTTTCAAAACAAAATATTTGTATTTGAGATTCTTATTATTTATTTTATTTATTTATTTATTTATTTATTATAAATTATATATTATTATTATATCATAAATATATATTTTTACACTAAAACTCAAAAATTACGTATTATATTAACTTATTATATTTTACACTTTTTTTTGACAATGTTGATATTTATGTGTATTTATAATTAAAATAAATTATAAATTTATATTGTAATATTTTAGTTTATTATAAACTGTATTTTTATTTTTTAATACTATAATAAACTTTATTTTTATTAAAAAAATTATATTGATTACCACACATCCAACGTAGTTATATAAACATATGTTATAATTTATGACGAAATTTATAAATTTACTATATAACTACTATGTTGGTTGGTTCTGTTTCGATCAATATAATTTTTTTAATACATATAAAATTTATGATAATATTTAAAAAATTAGATACACACAAGTTTATAATAAATTAGAGTATAAATTTATAAAATATATTTAAAAAGTACATTTACACGTTTATGCCGTATAAATTTATAATAATGTTTAAAAAATGTGTATAAATATAAGTTTATGAGAAAATTAATAATGAAGATAATTTGTAAATTAGCAAAGGAAAACTAATAATATGCTCACTAAGTTTAAATTCCATTCAGAATTTGAATGAAAATTGACAATATAAGATAATTTTTTATGGATCCCATAATTCTCATTTATTTGAACTAGAAATAATTTACACTTTCAGTTTTTATTTAAAAAAAAGCAATGGAAACTTTATACAAACATCACATTTAATTTCACATTATTTAATCTAATTTTATATATTTCACTTCACTACACACAAATCATTCAATAAAAACTCAAATTAAAATAATTAATTATTATATTGACTAAATTATAGATCATTTTATAAATTTAAAAAAAACTATCGATATGTAAAGTAATTTTTATTATTAATGAAAAATTTATAGAATAGTTTTTAAATTGGTATCATTAGCTACTAAAATTTTACATACTAACTACTTTATATTCTGAATTCATCTCTATTAGTCTTTTAAAGATTAATTTAAATCTAAATTATTGTAAGTAGCTAAAAATTTTATAACTAACTTACATACCAATTTAAAATATTTAACTAAAATCATTTTATAAGAGCAATATATCATGTGAAAAATATATCTACATAAATAAAACTATCAATTTTAAAATTTTTAGTAACGCATCAAAACAATAATCTTAAAGTTAAATGGATGAGTAGATACATATTTTTACTTAAGTATGTGTTGTTTAAAAAAAATTACTTAAATATATTTTATTTTTTTTGTTTTCTTTAGGATTAAAAAATATTTGTTGAATATAAATATATAGTATTTAAATTTATGTGTTAAGTTTTGTTAAAGTAAATATTTTCTAAAATACATTTATGTTTCTAAAATATATAATATTTTCTAAAATACATTTATTTTTTATTTTTTATGAGTAAAATATATTTATGATATTGCTGATTTAAATATTTCAATTATATTAGTAAAATTGTTATTATTTTATTTTAAAAATGATTATAGAGTAATTATTTTTTACTATTAGAATGTCAAACAAACCTTATTAAATATAAATTATAAATTGGTTGTTGTGATTAAAAGAGAATAAATTTGTATATTAAGGAGATATAGGATAATAGAGTTGTATATTTACGGGATATATGATGTAATAAAAAAAATATAATATCAAATAGAGGTGTATATGTGTCATTGTTTTTAAAATAAAAGTCTACACAAGTTAGTATATTTTACTCATTTAATATTTTGAGACAATTTTTAAGGATAAAATCATGATAGAACTTTGACATAAATCTTTGTTTTCTTAACCTTGATTGGAGGACTTGTTCTAGTACCGTCTCACATCGTTTTAAATACATTTTTCTTCATTAATCATCCAATATATAATATCATAAGTATCTTTAAATAATAATGAAATGTAATGAAAAAAATTAAAAGCATAAAATATACTTGCAGTCACAACAAAAACTAGCCAAATGAAATTAAAAGAATAATAGGAAATTAAACAAAGAAAAAAAATTGGAGGGTTCGAATACCACTGAGATAATATGCGTGTTATTAATCTGTTGTTTGGAGTTTAGGTATTGATTCTAACAAAATGAATATTCAACTATTGTATTATTGGAGTTATATGATAAATAATATATTGATATGAAAAATTTAATTGATGGTATTTTATTAAACCTATCCAGGGATATTTTAAAGTGAGTTTTGATCCATGATTGGGAACATTTCAAATCTCTTATTTTGAATCTGATAGATAGTTATGAAGGGTAAGGCAAGAAACTAGCTTGTTCGTTAAGGAAAATAAAGTCGTAAAATATTTCGTAATTCACTCGTGGTGTGATTCGCGACCTTCTTAATGATATTTTTTGTGGAAGTAAGAAAAAGTTTATGGAAGCTTTTTCTACGTTTTTTAACGTTCAAATTATTTTGGTTGTTGAATTTTATGGAGTTATATATGTTTTGGAGGATACTCAAAAGTTGGGTCTTACTAATGTCTGACTGAAATGTGATGACAAATGATTATGGTTACTTGATTAGTCAACCTATCTCAGATGTCAAGTAGCATAGTGATGTTTAACATGAAAACTTTTTATAAAAAAAAATAAAAAAATAGACTAGTTCATTGTATTGAATGAGGGTAAGAAAAGCAAAAGGAAATGTTATTAATAATAGTATCTTACCTTTAGTTTGATGGAGCTCTTCAAGAGGCTTAATAATTTCACTTCCTACTCAACAAACATATATCAAAGAGTGCCGTCAGTGGTTTCTTCTTTAGGGAGCAAATTTGCGTGCACTGCATTTTCATCAAAGACTGCATATTTAATTATATCTTTTTTATTTTATTTTAAATAAATATATGTCAATACTTAATAAAATTTTATAACTCATTAAGGACGTCATTTATGTTTTCACTACTCATAATAATAATCATCATTGGAAACTGTAACATTATAATAAAAACAATGCAAAAGTTACCCAAATCAAATAATGACTGAATAAGTTATTTCCTCAACCAACAACTCGTCAATAGGAAATAATTTAATGTATATTCAGATATATATACATTACTTTCAAAATATGACTGTAGAACACAGTTTTCAAATTCAAACTATTTTCATTTTATTTTATATTAACCAAGATAAACTATAGATTGAACGATTTTTCCTTTTTATATTAACCAACTTTTTTTAAAGCAATCAATTTCACCTTAAAGTACTTAATGTTCGTAGTTATATTAAATGGCTTGATGATAATCTTTCATTTAATTTATAAATTTTTAGTTACTTATGAGCTAATTTTGTCATATTAATCATAAGCTCGAAACAAAATCATTCCATAATATAAAAGACACTAATTATACATCAAAAGCATATTTGTTCCAATGAAAAGCAGCATTAATAATATGTTTTGTAGTTCTTAATAATTTAAATTGAAAGATAAATAATATTTTAAAAATTATCAGTAATCTTTTTTATAAAAACTCTCAGGATTATAATATTAATATATTGAATAAAATTATCAGTAATTTAAAAACGGTGTTGTTTATTTAGTTATATGTTATGATACTTCCAAATGGTATTCGCATAATTTTTTAAGAAAAAAAAAACAAAGAAAACTTGCCTTTTAAGTTAACCTTTCAAAATTGTTTGATTTTGTTTGGGATTATACATCAATGCTAATTAAAGGCATCATCACAATTAAGCGCAGTCTAGTTATAAACTTTTTGTAAACAAAATATAAAACATAACATTATTATTATTTTCTTAGTTTCTAAAAGCACAAAACGTGTTTATTAATCTAATTGACTAAAACTATGGATCTTAGTAAAAAATAGATAGCTTACATTAAGTTTAGGAGAGACATTTTCCATTATGTAAAACACCGGATATAGCTTTTACTGGGAAAATTTACGTTAATAATTATATAATTCATTATCGTTATATATGTGCTGCTGGTTTGAAACAATTTTATTAAACAAAATTATTTTTTATTCTCATAATCTAGGTAGGACAAACATTAATATAATACGAACATGATCTTTATAATTTATAATTTAGGATAAGAATTTCTGGTTACTTTTAATTTTATGATTGTATTTCAGATTGAGCATAATGTTTGTATGCATTCATTTCACATGTTAGGTGACACGGTTCTATATATTATATAATTATAAATTATATAAATTGACAATAAAAATTTATATACACTAAGTATGTTTCAATTTTTCTAGAATAGAAAAATATTTTTCTAGAATAGAAAAATATTTTTCATAATTGGTTCAAAATGATTTGTTTCTTATTTTTATAATCATAATAAAAAATTACACGAGAAGTTTGAGTTTTTAGAAAAATAATGTATTTTTTTTTAAATTGTGTTATCCGTACTAAAATTGTCAGAAATTTAATAAATATTTTTTGAATTAAACACTTCACAGATATGTATCTTATAAGTCTTCGTATCCGACACGAAAACACCAATTTAGAGGAGTATCCGAACTTCATAAGCTAACAACTTCGTAAATTCTCCCTGTACTGCTACTAAAATAAGTGTTTATCCCATATTTTCTACAATTAAGTTAGATAGAGGGAAGATGAAAAGAGGTTGGTATCTTGGGGAAAAAAGTACAGAACAAATGCCAAACATATTTTCTATTAATGGCTTATTCTTTTTGTTGTGATTTAGTTAGGGGAAACATACATGGGAATATATCTCACTGGAACGATTTAGTAAGAAAACAAAACATGAAATACCATGTAACATTACACGATGATTTGGTTTTATTCGACATGATCAAAGAATATATTCAATTCGATGTAAAGATGAAGAATACTTTACCAATTGCGTCCTCTAAAAGTAAAACCGCTGACAAGGGTTCCATTCAAAATGTGGGTATTTGATCAATTAGCTTCTCAACACCAAATAATATCACTAGTTATGGTTAATGGATATAAATCGCCTAAAAAAAGAGGCAAAAAAATCTAGTGGGGTTTTTTTTACTCTTAACCTACTACCAAATTTGAACCTGCCAAAAGGAAGGAACTAGAGTTCTTTCTTTCAAGATTTTTTAGTTTATAGTAATAATTTTAATTCAACCCAAGAGAGAGGTGAGTGCCAAATATAAGTGGGGTCTTTCTTGTTCATTTATCTGATTCTTTTATTAAAGAGATATATTTTTCCTTATTAATTATTAAAATAGATAAAAATTTAAAAAATTATTAAAATATATAAATCATGTGAACTTGACACATGAAGTAACTCGCATTTAAGTATCATATTAGAAAAATATAAATTTCAAATAAAGAAAAACTGTTATATAATATTTTGATTTCTTATTAATATTAAGTGGACTTTTAAGTATAATGCAACTCTATAAAACCAGCTTATAAGATGAGGTTTGTATTTACGGTTACAGTTTGTGCATAGGATAACATATGATGGATGGTTCGATAACGGCCCGATAGTGGATGACCTGATAAGTCCAACAAACACTTGTTAGGATAAACTCGAAATGACTCTGATACCATATTACGAAGTGAACTTCTTAGTCTAACTCCATAAAATCAGCTTATAATGTGAAATTTGCACCCATTTATTGTCCTAATCTCTAATCGACGTGAGATTCAACAGTTATAATCTATGTATGTTAAATCTAAGAGAAAAAAGAGATGGAAGGGCAATGAAAGGTAATCCTGTGGTTAGAAGTGAGAAATAGCATAGTGGGGAAGAAAGGCATAACTTTGAGGATCCTGTTCTTTGTGAAAAAAAAGGAGTTAGTAAGAGGGTGGGGGCAATAGAGGATAACATTGTGATTGCGTATAGTGGAGGAGTCCAAATAGAAACAAAAGTGAAAAGGGAGTAAAGAAAAGAGATAAAGCATTAGCCTGGGGCGTGTGCATGTCCCCCACACACCAATGAAGCAAAGCACAAAGCAGAAGAAGACCTTGTCAAATGTGACCCACACTTTCTTTCACCTAGGATTAAGTGCACTTTAACATGGTCTCACACAAACACACATCACCACCATTTACAATAAATATCTTTACCATTTTCCTAATCACTTACCTCCTCCATTCCGTCGGCAGCATCGGACAAACATGCCATTCAAGCTCTCTTTCTTTTTATGCTTTTCTTCCAATTCTATCTCACACCAATTATAACTCCTTTATAATACATCATAAACTCTTTCTAAAACAGTACTAATTTTAACTATGGTACACTTCCACAGTTTCATTTCTGCTGCAATTCATCACAAACAAAAATGCAACAAGATAGGTGAAGAGAACACATACATGAATGCAAAGCTTTCCTCGATAGTGGAAAAAAAAGAGAAAACAAAACTATGTATTCATCAATCAGTATTGTACGGAGAAAAATCTCCTCTTCTGACAACAGATAGAAATCTGATTAACTAAACTAAGTTAAAACAACCCAAAATTAACCAAAGAAAAAACATAAACTTATATATGACAATATGGCATTACGCCTAATCCTTAAACCTTACTAATGTTTCCTATCACACAATAACTGATATAGCTACGAAGCACGCAATATTAGCAACAAATACTTACGAATTATGAGATTTCACTCGCGAGAATAACACCACGTATCAGAGTGTAATACAAATAATAAATGGACCACAACCAAATATATGGTTAGTGTGAGAAATATTATATGGAAAACTTTTCTTTGACATTGTAAATAATAATAAATAAAAAAACAATGCACAACTCTTTATAATAATATTTTTAATTAAAAAAAAATTATTAGAATGTTAAATATATGTTTTTACTTACAATGTGCTCATGTATTGGAATCCATATTATTTATAGAATGATGATATATTTACAATCATTTTTTTTTCTACACTCGCATTATAACCATCAATATTATTATTTTAATCATTTTTTATACCACTTAATTACAAATTTATTTTTTATTATATATTATTTTGTTAAAATTATCACATCAAAAGTTCTATCACATCAGAAGTTCTATATAACTCTCTAGTTTGTTAAAGTATAATTTTTCTTATATATTGAGAGTTGTACACTACAAGAAAATCATCAATTAGAAATCAATTTTAGATACAAAAAATAATTAGTTGCTATAGTGACTAAATTAAAGATCATTTTAGAAACTAAAAAAAATGGTTTTTAAATTAGTTTCTATTATTGTTAAATAGTTTATAAATTGGTATCTAATTAGCTAGCAATGTTTTAATTATCAATTATTTAGATTCTAAATTTGGTAGCAAAACCTTAGTTTCTAATTAGATACCAATTTAGAAACCATTTAACAATAATAGAAACTAATTTAGAAACCAACATTACATTTTTTATACTTTAATCTCTAATTTATGATGGGGAAAAACACACGCGGAAACAACACACATAATCATGAATCAACTGCAAAAAAAATAAACAACACATGATTTAACGTGGTTCGGTCGCCAACTGCAACCTACATCCACACGGGCAACTATTAGGTTTTCATTCTGTCATGTTGCACATCAATTACAAGTACAATTATTTAAATAGAGATTATAAATTGATTAAGTCCACTCATTAAACATGGTGTCTAGTCAGCCTAACTCAACTGCAAAATTATTAGTTTCTTTTTTCATGATTTTCTTGTAGTAGTAGAGTGAGTACAGTGAGTGCAGAAAAAAATTTGTGAATAATATACTACGGTTCATATAAATAGTGGATAAACTACATGTTAATATTAAAAAAATGTAAATATGTGCTTTTTAATTTTGTATTATCTAGAGACTAAAAATAGATTTTATTAGAATGAATGTTATTCATATTTTTATTTTACAATTTTCTATAATTTTATCATTAAGTTGTCGTTTATATTATTGGCTATGAAGGCATTTTATACCATCCTCCAATTATAAATTATCATATATAATAAGGTGATTTCAATCATTTTTAATGACTCGTGCAATGCATGAAAAATAATATTGATAAGATTTAGGGCGAAACCTTGCCTTAATTGAAAGGGACTACGGTAATCACTAAATTAATAAATAAAATACGTTATAATGTTGTTGATCATGCATGCTTGTACTAGGGACGTAATCAAATATATATAAATATAAGTTAAAATTGACTAGAATTTAACACGCTTATATTATTGTTATAAAAATATAGTTTACATGTTTGATTTTCTTAAAAAAGATTGAAAATGGTTTGTACATGAACTAAGATACAAAATGTATTTTCTTATATTACAGAAGTCACTAAAATCACTAAATAAAAAACCACTAAATATAAATTAATTTTAAAGATAAAAAATAATCATTTATTTATATTAAAAAAATTATATATTATTTTATAAATTAAAAAATATTAATATTTAAAATAGGTTTTATCATTAATAAAAATTTATAAATTAATTTTTTTAAAAATAATATCTATCATTAACTATTTTATATTCTAAACTAATTTAGAATCTAAAGCTAAAATCTTATACCAATTTATAAATTTTTATTAATAATAAAATTTATTTTAGATATTAATAATTTTTTAGTTTATAAAAATAATATTGAATATAATCAATAGGAACTAAATTTTTTTCTTCAAAAATTATAGTTTTCATTTAATGATTTTTTTTTAATAATCTTTGTTGAATTCCTTAATAATGACATGAAAGATTGTAATAGAGAAGAAAATCTAATTCCTATGGTTAAAGAAAAAGTTATGCATCAACTAAACTAAATGTGAGAATAGTTGAAAAAAGTATAACAAGGAGTTTTGGAATATGTCACACTTCCATCTGTTCTTGATCTGGTTTAGATTCCCTCGAAAGAGAAAGAAAAAAAAAATGTTTGGTTATTTGAAGAATCAAAATTTAATATTAGTTGCATGTTACTTAGATTATTTTTCGTTCTATATGTTTAATACAGGACAACTTTATAAATGGCAAAATCACATCTATGTATTAAAAATGATGTATGAAAGTTTGCATAAACTCTATTAAACCAATAAAATAATATTCCATACAAGAGATTTTCATCTTTCCTTTGTAAAAAAAAAACAAGAATTACAATGAAATGTGAGGTTGTTTCAATTACTTGAAAATAAAAAAAAATACAAAATGAGATAAGTTTTTTTATTATTAATAATTTTATTTTTAATATTATGTATTATTATGATGAATTAAAAAAAACATTTACGATCAATTTTGTATATGAAAAACACTTGTTAATTATACCTTCTCATTAGGGTTTATTTTAGTTTAAGTAAGTCTTGCTATGCCATATTATTTTTAATAACTTTTTGCAGTTTTTTATTTAATAACGAGGTTCTATAAAATCTATGTTTTTGTAATTTTTTTTATTTGCATTTTGATTTTCTATAATTTAATTATATAATTCAATATTTGTATTTTTAAAACTCAATTTTAAATTTATGACACAAGTATGAGAGATGTTTTAAGATAAAAGCTATATAAGTGGGTGCAAAACCTCAACCCTATGAGCCGGTTTTATGGAGTTGAATTAAGCTTAAAGTTCACATTGTAATATGGTATCAGAGTCATTTCGAGTCTATCCTAGCGAGTATTTGTTGGGTTTATCAGGCCACCACCCATAATATGTTATTCCACGCACGAGCTCTTATCTGTCACTCTCGGACGTGAGGGGGTGTTTTATGAGATTGAGTTAAACTTAAAGTCTACTTTGTAATAAAACTCATTTTAAAACTACCCTAGAGCATCTCCAATGTAATGGTTTTGTAAAACTCCTTCATTAGTTTTTCTCAAATTTCACTCTAGGGATGAGGTATTACAAAGCTCACAAGTTTATAATTTGTATATATATTTCTATTTTTAATTTAGCTATTATAATATTAATTTAATGTGATTACAATTATACACATAATAATATTATTATTATAATTAAACGAAAATATTGTTATTATATTATGAAAATTAAATTATTTATTATAATTAAATTTTAATTTAATGGAATTAAACATTACAAAATTTCAGTATACTTTATTTAATTAAGTCAAAAGGTTGAATGATTATCGATTTGATGGAAGTGTTTGATACTATATTTGTCCTCCAAAATTTAGACGTGGACAAAAAAAATCATATCTATCTTTAAAAAAGAATTCATATTATAACGATAATAATGTTCTATTTTTTAATAGGTATATTTAACATTTATGATATCATAAATATATTAATTTTAGTTTATTCTTTAAATATAAACACTTATTATCAATATCATTCTTAAATATAATAATTTATTGTTATTTTCTTTATAATTTTCGTTAATTTTTTAATTAAGTCTCATGTTGTATCTAAATTATTATTAGCATATTTATCCCACCAAATCCACACTTTAAAATTTAAAAATATGAAAAGTAAAATACAAGCAAATGAAGACATATTGTTTAAATAACACACATTAACATTAAAGTGTTTCGAGTATATTTTTAAGGCCTTATTATATATATTTTGTGGGAGAAAAAAAGTATAACATTCACAATGGATTTCAAGAATGTGTTGTAATGTTTAATGACACACTTGAGTTACTTTTTTTGTATAATTATTAATTTGATTTTCTTACCAAATAAATATGTAAGACGAAATGAAATGTTATTATTTGCTGTATTTATAAAATATTATATTTTGTTAAGACAAAGTTAAAAGATAAAAATCCCATAATGATATTTATATTTATATGTAAAGTGTAACTCTTAAAATAGTATAACATATATTTAGTTATATGGTAGTGAAACTAATTCATTAACAATTACAAAAGTTTATAAAGTCTCAAATAAAGTATTATATGTAAGTAAAAATGTTGATTAAAGTCTACTTTTACCTTATAACTTACATTTGTGTATGTGAGATTTCAAATGATAGAGATAGATAGAAAGTTAACATCAACCATAAAAAATGAAGACAAAGATTATGATAATTTTTTAAATAATTTGAATGGATTTGTGAGACTTAATCAAAAATTTAGAAAACAATAATATAATAATAATAAATGGTCAAATTTAAAAACTAAAACGATAACAAGTATCTGAGTTTAAATACAAAGTTAAAAGCAAGATGTTCACAAAATAAAATAAAAATATCTATTTTGATCTAATTTTTAAATTATCACATAATGACTCATAAATATTGATGTCCATTTTAAGACACATACATATATACTAGTTCTGCTTTTTTATTTTTTTAATTATAATATCATTTCAATAAAATTATTAAATAAAAATAAAAATTAAAATAATTAATTATTATAATAATTAAATTAGATAATATTTTAAAAATTATCAAAATTATTGATATTTAAAATAGTTTATATTATTAATAAATTTATGAATTAGTTTTTAAATTGATATATAATTAGTTATTAAGTTCTAAATATCAATTACTTTAAATTCTAAAATTGGTAGTTAAATTTTTTTTAGCTAATTATATATATCAATTTAAAAATTAATTTATTATTTTATTAATGATATAAACTGTTTTGTATATCAATAATTTTTTCAGTATCTAAAATAATACATAATTTAGTCAAGTGATTAATTATTTGTTATCTCTAAAATTAATTTTTATTTAATGATTTTCTTGTAATAATGTATTTTATAACTATATATATATCATTTTATTTTATTTTATTTATTATAAAAATAAAAAAATAAAATGATAAATGATAATATTTATTACTAGCAGAAACACCGGTGCAAATAGCACATGTGCAACCAATTTTTTATTATCATTTATATATAGTTATGTTTAATACTAAAAATTAAATAAAAGATATTAATTAAACCAAAATAGTTAATGTGTATCTATTTTTTATTTTTATCATTTATATATAATTATGTTTAATATTAAAAATTAATTAAAAAACATCAATTAAACCAAATAATAAAAAGAGATAAAAACTATAATTTTTACAAGAGATAAAGATATAAAAAAAAAAATTACTTCGCGTCAACATTTCCATGTTTAATAAACTGTTTCGTTCCATATTTAAAATTTAAATTTAAAATTCATAAATTAATTCTTTTTACGAAATGACAATATATATTAATTAAAAAAAACAGTTTTTAATTAATTATAAAAATAATTAATTATTTACTAAATATTTAAAAAATATGAAATGACTAAAATATTAAAAAGTAAAAATCATCACCTCTCTTTCCATTTAAAATCACCCATAAGAATTCTCTTTATATATAAAATATGTATAGAATATAGAAGATATAGATATATTATATTAAAATGATGTTTAGATAAAAATTTAATTATACAATATCAATTATTTTCGACAGCGTTACTTCTTACCTTTTAAAATTATGCGGTATATTATTCCCGCTATTGGTTAGTGTTTTTTTTTAATGTTTTTTTCCCATTTGTTTTTTTTAGTTATTTATTTATCTTTATGTTAGTACTCTTTAATTATGATTTTTTTTATTGTAATTATTAAGAGTAAAATAAAAAACAATTTAGATATACTAAATGTGGAAATCTCAACAAATAATATTGATAATTTTATCTTCATGAAAAATAATGATAATTATTGACAGTAGAATATATTTTCTTGTTTATAAATTAAAAATCTGTATCAATAAATAAACAAACCGTCCATTTCATTGTTTTGACAAACAAACACAACCCAAGACAAGATTGACGCAGCTCAAAAATGGAGTGCAGTAGACTCCTATCCTATGGCCATGTCTTCTCATTGTTTTTGGTTCTCCACTTTTTGTTGTGTGGCCAGATTTTATCCACAACAACCTTTTTTTCTTATATTTTTCTTCAATTTAAATTATTTTTCGATTTTATTCAACACATTAAAAAATTAATAAATAAAATGATTTTTTCCCAAAATTAATTACAAGTGATAATGCATATAAATAACTAACTTTACCATTTTTATTTAATTAATAAATTTACCAGAGGCACTGTTTAACATGTACTATTATTTGTATTTATTGTGATAAAAATACGAACGTTTTGAATTTGGGGATTGCGAAGCAATTACTTAATTGGAGAAAGAAAGTGGAAGGGCATCCATACAATAAGAATATAACGCCAACAAGGTGGAATTTGTGCCTTTCCCTCATTGCTTGCAAACAAAAAATAAAGGATCTTTTTAATATTATCACTACATAACCATCATCTTCCTTATATATATATATCTTGTTTATTTATTTATTTATTTATTTATTTCCGTATGTAACGGAAAACGAAGAACGCAGAACATTGCCACGTTTCATTCCCACTCATAGTATAATGCTTCATTTACTACTACACTGTAATTTATAATTTAGTAATATTTAGAAACATGAGAATTGCATTTGACTATGATTATAAACTAAAAAAAAGTAAAATATATAGAAAAAGAGAAAATAAAATAAAAACGGCTCCTGCTGACGGAAGCTTTGTAGCGTTCAGATCTTGCATTACAGCAGAAAGAAGTTTCTTCTCTCTCTCTCTCTCTCTCTCTCTCTCTTTTCATACATACAGACACTCTTTCTCTCTCTTGTTTCGAGGAGAGGAATTTGCGGGAAAGGAGCGAAAGGCAGAACATGAACTGGGTGAAACAAAAGGTAACAAGCCAACCCCACGATAATTCGCCATGAAAGCTCTTCACTTGAGCTTCTTCCACAACCTCCTCCTCACACTGTTCCTCTCCCTCTCCATCGCAGTCAACACTGCAAAAGGGGGTGTCAAGAGTAGTACCAGCGCCGATGAATTTGGCACAAGAAGAATTCTGCACCAGCCATTGTTCCCGGAGAGTTCGGCACCACCGCCACCGCTTCCGGTGGAGACCCCTCCTTCTCCGGAAGGCGGCAACATCCCCTTCTTCCACGAGAACCCGGCGGGGGCCCCGCCGGATCAGAGCCAAGCAGCACCTTCCACTTCCAACAGTTCAATTGCAAACCCAACTGCAACACAACCCACAAAGGGAACAAAGAAAGTTGCAATCGCGATCTCGGTGGGCATTGTGACGCTTGGAATGCTCTCAGCGTTGGCCTTCTTTTTGTACAAACACAGAGCCAAACACCCCGTCGAGACTCAAAAACTCGTGCCCGGGAGAGGGAATAACAATAGCAATAACAATATCCCGAACAGAAACGAGGTTGATTCGACTGCGCCACCGTCGAGTTTCCTCTACATTGGGACAGTGGAACCCACGCGAGCCTCTACCAACGACTCGCGAGATAACAGGGATGTTAACAAGGCCAATAGATCGCCGTATCACAAGCTCAAGCGATCCGATCGCTACCGTCCGAGTCCTGAGTTGCAGCCAATGCCACCGCTCAGTAAGCCTCCCGACGGAAACTACCCGCCGGCGGTCTCCTCTTCGTCGGACTCCGATGAGGAGAGCCGGGGCACGGTGTTTCACTCGCCGCAGAACTCGTCGGTCGATGGATACTACACGCCGGCGTCGCGGCAGAGCTCTCTCGTTAACGGTAGTCCCGCGAAGCGTGACGCGAATTCCACGCCCACACCCGTCGTTCCGTTTTCCAAGAGAACTTCGCCCAAGTCACGCGTTTCGGCACCCTCGCCGGAGATACGCCACGTTATCATTCCGTCTATAAAGCAGCCGCCACCACCGTCGCCGCCGCCACCTAAGCATTCCAGAAAGCCGAAATTTTCGGCGCCTCCCCCACCTCCGAATTTGAAGCATCTTCAGTCTACAACCGACACTGTTTCGCATGTGTCAAAGACTTCACTCAATCCTCCTCCTCCGCCACCTCCGCCACCTCCACCACCTCCACCACCTCCACCGCAGCCGCGAAAATCAGTGTCTCCAGCGGTTAGTGCTTCCTCTAATTCTGCATCTGTAAAGAGGCAGTCTTGGTCACCAGTTGAATGTAGTGTGATGAAAAGTTCAGAAGAGGTTGAACAGAGTGTGAGCTCTTCCGAGAGGCTTGAAACCAATGACAAGGATGGAGCCAAACCAAAATTAAAGGCTCTGCATTGGGATAAAGTGCGTGCGACCTCAGACCGTGCTACAGTGTGGGACCAGATAAAATCAAGCTCGTTTCAGTAAGTTAAATTAGTTAACTAACTCTTATAGTTTTGGGGTCGTAGTATAACTGTAAGCTAATGCTCCTTTGTGTCTATTGTATGGCGTTTTTCTTTTAATAGGTTAAATGAGGACATGATGGAATCGTTGTTTGGATGCAAAGCCACGAATTCTGCCCCGAAAGAACCTTCCAGAAAATCAGTTCTTCCTTCGGTTGATAAGGAGAACAGAGTGTTAGACCCGAAGAAGTCACAGAACATAGCTATACTGCTCAGGGCTTTGAATGTGACCAGAGATGAGGTGTCTGAAGCTCTTTTGGATGGTAACTTGCTTTTCCCATTCTTCCTAATTAGGGGATCGTAATTGGACTTGATACTTGAGCACAAATTTCTAATTTGGGTAAATTATACTGAAAGGGTGACTGGTTCATCTTACTGTTACACATTATTGGGGCCCTCATTTACAGTGTTAAGTACTGAGTTCATGTGCAGTATTTCCTTGATTAGATTGTTAATATCACCTGCAAAAAGAATGCTTCTAAGATATGTTAATAGATTCGATGTCTATATTATGTGGGGAAACATGGAGTGAGGGGCATAAAGATTACCTATCACTGTTTATGCCAGCCATGTAGAGAGAAGAAATTATACAAGAAACAGAGTGCATAGTACAAGGACTTCAACTTGAAGTCATCATCATTGCATCTGAGATTAAGTATGAGAATGTCTAAGCAGCATCATGCCATGTGCATTATTATGTTAAGCTATGAAATTAGGTATTCAGTAACTGTGATCTTAAAAGTGTGATAAAGATACAATCCAACTCATGGATTATAATACTCTTGGGTCATGAAACATCTTTTAGAAGTATAAAACAATAATTGAACATCCACCAAGGTGGGATCACAACCACTTCATCCTCCACTCCAAACTGAGAAAGATCTCCTATTCACAAACTATTCTTTTATATCAATTGGAATTATTGTCATTAAATTCAATACTGACATGGTCACTGTAGTCAATTAGCTTATCACCGTTACAATTCCTAAACTTCCTAACTGTGCGGTTTTGGGCTCTAACTGCTAAACACAATAGCAACCTTGTTTTACGAAGACATGCATTTCAGACATGGTATGCTTGCTTCCAGTGCTCTAATCCAAAAGATGGATTATTTTTCTTTGTGAGTGTACCACCACATTTCTTTTTAATCACCATTCTTGCTTCCAGTGCTCCAATTCTAAAGATGGATTATTCTTCTTTGTGGGTGTACAACATTTCTTTTTAATCTGTCTTTGTGTCAGTGTTTATCTTTTTCTTTAGAAGTACTAATATCTAATTCCTCGATATAAACTGGAAATAAGCCAGTAAGTGGTAACTCTCTGTTCTAATTTCCTTATAATCCACTGCTTGTCAGCTGTTTTTCCTAGAAACTGTTTAAAGTATATTGCTGTCAAAGATTTAAATGTCATGCAGGTTTACTGTCTATTCATTCTTATTCTAAACATACGATCTTATACTTTGTTACATCCACATCAAATGGCATTATGGCACTAGTAATTGTAACTTGTTCCATAAAAAAGCCTGCCATTATATTTTACACTCAAATTTAAAGTAAAGCTATTTTTATTTCTTAATTGTGTTTATCTTCTATGGAGGTTGATAAAAAGGTTCGAAGTAAAGAAAGAGACGTACGTAAGGCTTTTTACTGACTTGTAAAAGCAGACATATGGGTAATTACTAGCATGAAAACTTGTGAATTTAAGATTGAGGACTTTTCTATAACGATAGGTTTACACCAGGGCTCAATATTAAATCCTTGTTTAATATATAGTTTCGGATGTGTTTACACGGATATATAGAAGGTTTTAATCAAGTGCATGCATTTTAAGGATGAAATTCTCTTGATCGAGAAATAAAATAAAAAATCTAAACTTGAATTTGAGACAGATTGAAATCAAGGCTTTTTTTGCTTAAGGAGAAGGAAATGAAAAATGTGTGTTTAAGTTTCTAAGTTTAATTATATGGGGATCAATATTACATAATGATAGAGAAATATATGAATATGGTTACAAATTGGGTGATTAAAATGGAGAAAGACATCTGGAATTATTTTTTATTCTAAAGTACATATCAAAGTCAAAAGTTTTGTCATACTACTATATGATCTGATCATACTCTATGGTGGTAGTAAATGTTAGGCTTTGAAGGTGCTGTAGAACAAAAATGGAATTAGCATAATTGAGTATATTAAGATGGATGTATGACAACACAAGAAAAGATAAAATACATAATTATTGTATATAAAAGAGATATTGGTGGGATACCTATGTAGAAAATATTGATAGAAATTAGAAAATAAGGTGATCTGGATACAGGCAAAGAAGGCCATTGGAGGCAACTGTGGGAGTAAATTGCATGGGATTTAGCCAATTGAAAAGTAGAGGAAGAGAAGGGCACTAAAAGAATTTTTCCTTGGCAAGCTGCCTAATGTTTGTTTTTACAAGCAATTCCATATCTACATCCTGTATTTTTACTCTGAGAATAGCAAGGGATGTATTTTCACTTTTGCTAATTCGCGGTATTTTTTATTTTTTTTTATGAAACAGGGAATCCTGAAGGCTTGGGCACTGAGCTATTAGAAACACTAGTAAAGATGGCTCCGACTAAAGAAGAGGAGATAAAGCTTAAAACCTATGATGGTGATCTCTCAAAGCTGGGTTCTGCAGAAAGGTTTCTTAAAGCAGTGCTTGATATCCCTTTTGCCTTTAAAAGAGTTGAAGCTATGCTATATAGAGCCAACTTTGATGCAGAAATTAACTACCTTAGAAAGTCTTTTCAAACCATGGAGGTGCTCTACCCCTCATTATCTTTCTTTTTTTTTGCACAAATTCCTTCTTATCTTTGATTTCTTGATCTCTTACAGGAAACTGACTATTCAGTTGTTAATATTTTTCAGGCTGCAAGTGATGAATTAAAGAACAGCCGCTTATTCCTCAAACTCATTGAAGCTGTTCTAAGGACGGGAAACAGAATGAACGTTGGCACTAATCGAGGGGATGCTAAAGCTTTCAAACTGGAGACACTCTTAAAACTTGTAGATATAAAGGGAACAGATGGAAAGACCACATTGCTCCACTTTGTGGTCCAAGAGATCATTAGATCTGAAGGTGCAGGAGCTGAACCTGCAAATGAGAATGTGAAAATGGATTCGAAATTTAATGAGGATGAGTTTAAGAAGCAAGGATTGCAGGTTGTGGCAGGGCTTAGTAGAGATCTTAGTAATGTAAAAAAAGCAGCAGGAATGGATTCAGATGTCTTGAGCAGCTATCTTTCAAAGCTTGAAACAGGTCTTGATAAAGTGCGTTTGGTTTTGCAATATGAAAAGCCAGATGTGCATGGGAATTTCTTTAACTCCACAAAGCTATTTCTGAAATATGCTGAAGATGAAATTGTAAGGATTAAAGCGGATGAGAGAAAAGCTTTGTACCTTGTAAAAGAAGTTACGGAATACTTTCATGGGAATGCAGCAAAGGAAGAAGCTCATCCTCTCAGAATTTTCATGATTGTAAGAGACTTTCTGAGTATTTTGGATCTTGTGTGCAAAGAAGTGGAAAAGATGCATGATAAAATTGTAGGTGGTTCTGGCAGATCTTTCCGAATACCTCCAAATGCATCATTACCTGTTCTCAATAGGTACAACCATCCAAAGCAGGATAGAAGCTCAGACGAGGAAAGTTCTTCCCCCTAGTGTTGTGAATACGAAAGAAACCAGTCTTTCAGAATAACAGGGAAAGTAAATGAATGTTTTGCAAATTAAGTTGATAGCCAGCTTTCCAGGATTGGATTCTTTGGGTTCAATGCCATTTCAATAGTAATGGTGGTGAAAAGATAGCCTTCCCTGAGACTGAACATCAGACACTCAAAACTCCAGAATCCATGGTGGGGTTGGTGGGGTTAAGAAACTGAACTCGCTGGTTTCCCGGCACACAGAAATGGGCTGCAAAGGTTCGTGGCATCCTCATCCTACTTCATATGAAGCATAAATAAAATTTTAAATGGGAAGTGCAGTGAATGCGTCATTTTGTTTCTTCCCCAATACATATTCTATAGTCAAAATAGATTTTATTAGGTCAGAGCTCCACACAATTGTCATATTGTAGAACGTTTCGATTTTACTTAAGAGGCTCCTATATGTATTTTTTAAATCAATTATCAATAATAAATAACAATTTTGCAGCAATTCTTTATGTGTTCCCAACATTTAAGATTTACACCATCACTTGCACTACATTCTGTAACTAGTCTTCAATTCATTCAATGTTAGAAGCAGCCCTAGAACCAAGGGGTAAGAAAATAAATGGTGCAGTGAATGATAAACTCCAATCTCTTACGCACTCTTATTTAACTATGGAATAATCAGTCAGTTTGTGAGCTTCGAAAGTGAACATTACCAGTAAAGCAAATTTCATGGTTAAATTCTTCTCTTCTGAACATTACAGACACATAACTTTTCTGTTTCTGCATAAATTTTAATTTAAGATCTCGTATAAATTATAATTCTTTTATCATTAAACGGAGTTCTAGTGGGTTATTATATTTTTTCCACCGAAGAAGACTTAGAGATGAGGAAATGAGATCTAAAAAAGAATCTAATAATTCACACAAACTATGCAAATCTCTCGTCTCAAAATCCAATTTACTGTTCCCGCGAGAGTCTAAGAACGAGGAATCAGAACCACAGAAACAGTTTCGGATTTCGGGAGATTGTGATCACAATTTTCTACTTTTATGCATAACACACTCTTACGCATTCCTGTACCTCCTAGAAGGAAATTTGCCGACAGTTTTCTATCAGCAGTTAAATACAAACGCAATTTCTATAAAATTCTAGCAATTTATAAACTAAAATGTAAGGAAACATAGCGATAATAGTATGTTGATGAGATTTAAACTAGTCTTTCATTGTTTCAATGGTCACCGTCATCAAATAGAATCAGACACTGATAATTGTACCTTTGTTCGGTGAATCTTCCTAAAATAGCTTCAAACTTGGACCATTGTAGATAATACCTGAAAGGCACGCCTGAGGGAGAGGAGCGTTGAACAATGTACAAGTACGCTGTACGCCAATAATTGAAGTTAAAAAATGACGACAATTCTTCTATCTGATACCAACAGAAATATGATGTTAATTACTTTTATAGAGAAATTCGAATGCAAAAGGTAGGTAAATCACAAAGACGTCATTTAATAGCATGAATAACATTACATGTATAAAGAAAATGTCTATTTTGTTCTTAATCTTCTAGATATTTATAACTTGTTGAACGTAGTTTTGGATATGCAAATCCAGAACTGAGATGTATTTTTCATAAATATCATCTGCAATGTTATTCTGACACATAAAAATGCCTTCTGAACACCAAGATCTGGAAATTTTTTTTCTCATTCCGGATGTGAAAATCTGGAAAAGGTAATAAGCTCAATTTAGGATTTTTTTTAAAAAATGATGGGTATTGTGCAGGGAGAATTAGCCTTGGTTGAAAGTTAGAATTGATTGGGTACAGAAAGAAAAAACCCAAACCTAATGCATGCAGTTTTTCTAATGGGCTGGTTTTTTTCTTTGTACAGCCCATAACCACACAAAACAAAATCAAGCGTCTCACTCTCGCATTTCCTTATGAATTGCGCAGAAACATATTTCTAAATTCCACCATTTAAAAATTTATAACATAAACCATTTAAACTTTTCAAACACAACACCCAGAATTTCTTAACCAGACCATGAGATTGGAAAAAAAAATTAACTTTCCCTCCATATCTAAAAAAAATACTAAAATTGCTCATTCTGAATTTTACAAATAAAATTTTGTATTTCAAATTTTACAATTAATTTAAAATAAAAAATTTGTATTTGAATTGGAATACAAATTGTGTATTTCAAAATTCGAAATACATTTGTTATTTCAAATTTTATAATTCATAATATAAATTTGTATTTTAAATTGTAATCCATGAAATATAATATTTTTATTCTAAATTTTAGAATTCGAAATACGAATTTGTTGTACAATTTAAAATACAAATTTCCCTCTATTCCGAATAAAATATTAAATTTGTATTCTGATTCTAAAATCTAGAATACAATTTTGTTTTTAATTACACAATCCAGAATACAATAATGTATTTTAAAATTTATAATTCAAAATATAAAAATTGTATTCTTCATTGTGGAGGAATTTCCTCACTCTTTTGGATAGACACACGTGCCCAGAAGTAAAAGTGAGTTTAATTACTTAGGTTTCTCACCTAAACTTCTCAAAAGAGTTGTATATAAAATAAATAAATAAATTAAAGAAAGTTGTCTATAGAATAAAGAAATCAAGGTAAATTTTACGTAGAACCTAGTCTACTATAACTTATTCATTTTACTTATTACTATTTATAATTCGTAATTGTAAGTAATCCCATTCGGTGAAAGATTAATTCAAATAGAAAATGATGTTCCCTAATTAATACTTTTTTAATTAAGGTAAAAAGAGAGAAACACTCCATCTTTCACCATATTTTCTTATCAACACTTACATAATATACAATTAAAATTTAGTTTTAGAACAGTTTTTTTATAGTATCCAAAATTGTATATATATGCTTCAAAGGCATAATTATTGTTGCATAAAACATGACGCTATCCCAATTCCTTTTGTTCTCAAGATCTTTTCAACCAGTATTTTCCATCTAATTTCATCTTTCTTGCTTTGTTTTGATATTCGTTGTTTAAAGTTCCTGAAATGAGAGAATGTGTTATTATTAAGATGGATAACTAAGTTGTAACAAATACAAAACACATATTAATAGTAATTACCTGCATAAAGGAACTCTACAATCGTCTGAATTAACACATAATCGAGAGTGTAACTCAAATAATTGCCACATCCTCTTACAATGAACACAACCTCCAGGGACTCTCAACTTACATCCAGCAAAATGACGAACAAGCAACTCCAATCCGTTACATGCTGAATACTTACATGGTTGGTTTGCTTGAAGATCTTTATCATAAGGACCAATAGTTCGACAACCATCTTTACATATATGAACAAGAGCTTCCATTGCCTCATATAATTGTAGATATATCTTTCTTTCCTTCATTTTTCTGATCCTTTCCTTTTTTATCTACATAATAAATTAGTATAAAAGAAATTAGATAAAGGACAAATTAGGTTTTCACAGTCATACAGTTGTTTCTCTCGTAAGTTTTAGTTCTTAACATGAGTATAACTTAAGTTTTAATCTACATTGGTAAGATTACAAAAAAGATTTCATGGTATAACTATGCAACAACAAAAATTTACAATCATAAACTGACACACAAAAAGCATTTAAAAAAATTATATAATTTATTTTATAGGGACTAAAACATAAAATGGAAACAATAATGAAAATTAAATGAATAGTTTAGCCAATATACAATGAAGAGAAAGCAATGTTCTTACATTTTCTTCAACAATCATTAACTCTAAAATCTCCTTTTCTAGAAGTGGATGACTTAACTTCATTGTTTTCCATCCTTCTGACTCTGAAACGACTTTGAAGTTTTCTATTATCTTGCGCTGACAAATGAGACTAAGTCTTGGAGCATCACACAACAAGGCTAGTTGCAATACATCAACCAAGTTATCTATGCTGAGTAAACCCAATTCTAGATTTTGTCCACATTCAAACTTTAAGTGAGGAACCATGTATACATGTGACAACACCAACAAATGTAGTACAAATTCCTCCATATCTTCTTTCTCATAACTATAAAAAAAAACATACAAAATATTTTAGAAATATACATACTAACAAAAATATAGTAATATTAGGAAAAGTGAAGAGAATGAAATAGGACCATAAACTCTCACCATCATATTTGATTACACTAATAAGTCAATTGCATCTTAGTGCAATAATCATTATCATGTAGTATGAGCGTTGCTAATGATTTCCATACAAACACAATAGAGAGATCAAACATACCTATAAGTGTATAAATATTGAATAAAAGTTATAACTACATCATGTGGAACCCCAGTGATTGAGATTGTTCGCCATCGACCACATCTATTTGCTTGCTTTAGTATGCCTTTCAATACAGGAGAAGCCATGGCCTATTCGTATAATATGAAGTTAGTCGCTTAAAAAAATATAAGAAAACAAAAAAATATTCACTTTGTGTTTCAAGGATGGATCATATTATATAAGTATTTCACAATTATTGATACATTCATAAATTAATACAATATATGTTCTAATGATACTTATCTCAATATGAGTATGAATTTATTTTATATGTGTAAACAATATTTTACAAAATATGTAATATGAATTAATCATTTATCATATCAAGCTATATTGTTATGATATCGTCACAAGGTAGGTCTTTAATGAAGTAGAATGAACGAACTTACGAGAATGTTAGAATGAGCATAAACAATGCCACCATTATTAGTATTGATGCAAACATCTGCTTTATAACCTTGATAAAAAAGACGTTCCCATAAATCTTTTGTTGATGAAGATGTATTGTTGTTTTGTCTTCTTGATTTTGAATTATTGGATCTCATGTCACAAGAAGAATTGATTGGTCCAGAAGAAGACATGGATGGTGGTTTTGGAATTAGTTGATTGTTATTTTGAATCATATCGATCATTTGATGTTGTTTTTTTTTTTCTACATAAACAAATATAAAATATCACTTAATAATAAAAAGACATAAGTTTTAATACAATAGTATCACTTATAGTAAATCTTTTTAAAAAATAAAAATCTTAATTTTCTTAATTTGAGAACTTAGTTTACATCAAATTTTAACCTAAGAAAATATTTTTTGGGAGCAAGTACCAAATATATGCATTTATATATGATAGTTTGTAATTAGATAAAATTATAACTTTTTAATATTAATAATATACAGAAATTTTACTCTTAAAAAATAAAATTATATTAGACATTTCATCTATGAAATTCTAAAAAGGAAACAATTCATTTTTCGAAAGACCAAAAGTGATCATTATCTTATTCACAAATTTATTAATTTGTATGATAAATATCATTAAAACCATAACAAAATATCCATATTTTGAATCTATATAATATCATTTACCATTTGTTATCATGATCTTGTTAAAAATATAAACTTAAGCTGATACATCTAAATGTAACTTTAGACATATTGAAAAGAAAACATTTAACGAAAACTTTACCTACATGTTTAAAACATTAAGGTTCTTGAAGTGGGATGCATTTTTATTTTATTTTTTTCCTAAAAAAATTGTGATATTATATTATTTTTCATATGCTCAATGTGGCAAAGGAGTTTTTAAACATCTTCGAGACAATAATTAAAATAAATAAATCATGCATATCTAAACTTTTAAGAAGCAATTGTCTTAATTGACTATTGTACAGAGAATTTATATAAACTAATTATCCCAAAATTATTAACTAAAAAAAATCTAAAGCTTTAATGGATCTATATCTTCTACTAAAACATCTAAAATTTCATATAAAATACTCGAATATACCATGTTCAAATACACCAATCATTGTTAAAGTCTTTGTTCAACTTGTAAAATTCTGAGTTTAGAAATTGCAACAACAGCAACGTCCAATAATGATTTGGAGTTGTGATTAATTAATATTTATAGGGTGTTTAACATAAACAATCTTAAATGAACAATAAAAAGAACAAACTATGATCCACATAATGAAAAAAAATGAAGAGAGAAAGTGATTTGGATTACCTGGTTTCAACCTTAAAGCGTTCCTCTCAATGTTGTTTCAAAAAATATACAATCCCAGAGAAGATAAGAAGACAAAAAAAACTATGGAATCACAATTACATCCTTCAATACCTTAATCTTTAACTAAGAATGAAAATCAATAATTAAGGCAAAACTCTCCTTTTCAAGATTTTATCACCACCACCTTTGGAATAACAAAATCAAAGATGAGGTGATGCAAAGGAGAAGAGGAGAGCAAAGAGGATGAATTATCAGAGCCTGTTTACGAATTTGCATAGATTTCCATGAAAAAGGAAACAAAAAGCTAAAAAAAACACACCAAATCCATCTGTCACACTTGTTTTTAGCTAAAAATATCAACAACAAAATTTGTGCATGTCTTAATTACATACCCCATGTATTTCGTCAAAAATATTTTTTCACAAAATTATTAAAAAGTTATTTAATTTTACTGTTGGAGCTCTAATTTCTATGACATTTTAAGTCTATCCTAGCGAAGGTTTGTTGGACTTATCAGACCACCTGCTATCGGACCACCCATAATATGTTATCTCACGTACGAATTGTCACTTTCGGCATGAGGGGTGTGTTGGAGATCTCACATCGACTAGAGATTAGAGTCTTTCATAGTATATAAGTGGGTGCAAACCTCACCCCGAGCCGGTTTTATGGGGTTGAGTTAGGCCTAAAATCCACTTTGTTATATGGTATCATAATCATTTAAAGCCTATCCTAGAGAGTGTTTAGTGGGCTTATAAGGTCACTCGCTATCAGGCCGTTATTGGACCACCCATAATATGTTATCCCATGCACAAGTTGTTACTCTCGGCGTGAAGAGGTGTGTCAACTTTATGAGTCGATTTTATGGAGTTGAGTTAAACTTAAAGTTTACTTCTTAATATTTATTAAAATTAAAATATTTATAATAAATAAATCGAAACCTTATTTTATAATTTAATTTTACAAAAATAAATTAGATTTAAAATTTATTTTTTAATATTTACAGTCACTTATATATACAAATACTATACTTTTATCTTTAATTTTAAAAAATTATTCTTTAATGTTTCTTTGTTTTATTTTAACAGAATATTCACATAATAATGCATGCCATCGCTATAAAACTATGCAATTTTTCCACTTCTCCATGTTTTTGCTATTTACAATAAAATCTTTGTTCACATGACCTATATACTTGTAATGACAAATATAATATATTTAAAATCTAAATTAAGAAATTAATAAAAACATATTTTACTAATGATGAAAATGTTTCTATTTAAAATTAGCTGAGTTAATAAAAATGCTTCAAATATTATATATGCATATTTTATTATATTTAATGACCCTGTATTTCTAAGAGGCATTTTAGTTCCCAAAGAAAGCTTTGGGAACAGCATGAATATCTCTGAGCTTTACAGCAAGAACGCAGGCCTTCCATCAATTGAAAACAATACCTTTTGTCCTTTCATCACAACACAACAATAATTACCCAAATCAAATTTCTCTACACATTAAGAGCATCAATGAAACTAAATAAAAATTAAATTAAAAGATAAGAGATATAAAAAAATTGAATATAAAAATCATGAGTCTTTCTAGTTAAAGAAATAGATTTACTACAATATATAAAGAGGTATAAGAATAAAAATAGGGATAAGTTAAAATCAAGCCCAACAAATCATAAATATCTCAATTCACATATAATTTTTTTAACAAAAGAAATTTTCCATATAATACTTTTCAAATACAATCTCACTTTAAAATTATGAATTTTTTAAATAATAGTTTTTTCATACTTAAAATATTTCAACTCTTAAAATTTCATATATAATCATAAAACATATTAACGACATCAGTTTAATTTACATTAACAACAATAACTTAATTTATATTAACAAGTAAATTTAATTTATATTAACAATATCAACTTTTAACAACAATTTAATATGGGTTAAAATAGTAGAAAATCCACGCTAACAAAAGAACAACCAATAAAATATTTAAAATAACTTTCTTTACAACACCATTTTATTTCCTCAAAATAAATACAACATAATAAAATATATAATGTAATTAATTATTTCCTTTAAATCAAATATATTTAAAATAATAGAATTAATTTCTTAATTCAAAGTACAACATGATTGATTTACTGTAATTTTTTTTGATGAAATATAATAATCAAATTTACTACATATTCTAATAATATTTTACTCCCAGTAAGGGTTTTGTAAAATAACAATGTTTTTTATACCCATTTATTTTTCAATTTTTTTATACTCAAAGTAATGTGTAATAATCTCACTAAAAACATTACATGATTTCATACTTAACTAACACTCAACTTCCTTCATCACCAATCTACTCCTTTCTCTATTTTTCTTCTGCCTCTTCTTTCAATTTCTAAAATTTTTGTTTATCTTACAAAATTCTGATGTTCATTTACTATATTCAACTCCCCTTTTTATTCAGGAAATTATAATTTTACTATATGTCTGCCATCTTTATTTCTCCTTTAAAAATATCTATATTTTATTAAATAATTAATTTTTAATATATATATATATATATATATTTACTCTTCCATTTTAAATATATTTTTTAAAAAACAACTCATGCAAAAATAAAAAAACAATATACATATATAAACTTAATTTAATATTTGAAAATTATGAATCCTTACAATCATCCTTACCAATGTAGATTTTTCACCACTAAAACCAAGTTGTATATTCATGTTCATAGTACCATAAATATACTTCAAAATTCATGTCACAACATTTGAACACTCTTTACATGGATTTGGAAAAAATATACTGCATTATAAGAAATTCATTAAATAACAACTAAAATTAGAGATAAAAAATAATTAGTCACTATATTAACTAAATTAGATATTATTTTAGAGACAAAAAAATTATTTGTATCTAAAGTGCTTTATATTATTAATACCAATTTATAGAATGATTTCTAAATTGGTATTTAAATTAGCTACTAGGGTTTTATTAGTAGCTAAAACCTTGGTAGCTAATGGTTAGATACCAATTTAAAAATTACTTTATAAATTTTTTATTAATAATATTCCAATAATATTTTGAGTCTCTAAATGGTTTTTAATTTAGTTTAATAGTAACTAATTATTTTGATCTTTAAAATTAGTTACAATTTGATTATTTTCTTATAGTGCTAATTGTACCAATGTATGATGTATTTGGTCGTATATGCATTAGATTACCCATTATAGATGGAAAATGAACATCTTGCACACCTAATCTCCTAAGTTTCATTATGTGGACTCTATTTTGTACTCAACTTAAAATGAGTAACTAGATGAGTGTTCACCATATTATCATTTTTTATTTGGAATCTTTACAACAATATTTTAATATAATGTTTTTGTGAAATACAATATTTTTTTTGGTCACACATGATTTTTATATCAATCATCTATTTAGTAATTTCCATGTCCTTTAGGGAAAATGACTTGTCCAATTGTTTCTTCAACTTGTTAGTCTTGGAAATGTAATTTTTAACCACAAGCATTTCATTCACATACAATAACAACATAATGAAATTATCATAAAATAAAACTTTATAACAAATACATAATGGTCATATGGAGTCTTCTCAAACATAGCAAACTAACATTTTTCTTGTAATATTGTTTTGGAACTTACTTAAATATAGACTACTTATCAACTTTCACATAATATTTTTTTCCTTTAACAAGAAAAAGATTAGGTTGTTTCATATATATCTCTCTGTCAAGAGCATTCCGCATCTATCTATCTCCAAATAAAGAGTCCTAGATAAACTTAACACAATTCTAATGGATGACTATATCCTTCACCACTAACATAACTCTGTACATAGGAGACATAATTTCTCTCATATTTTGTCTTATAGATCTATAAAATTATGATTTATATCACTCACTCCATAATGTACTCACTTAAGAGAAAGATGAAAGTGGATGGAAGGAGAAGGGAAGAGACAAACCAAAATGTCAAAGAGTCTTGGTGGATCATTTAACAACTCCACTATGTCACTTATAATACACAATCTCGTATGTCCAAGCTGTCTATAAAAGATTTTATTCGTCATTCAATGATTAAGGCATCTCACAAGATTGATTTGCGAATGACATGTGTCTTCAGGGAATGCATGCCCACAAACAATATAGGGATGCATCGTTTATAGCCTGAATTCTGACTTAAAAGTGTTCAATAATAATCAACCACAAGATAACTTTGTGTGAGTAACTTTTCAACTAAGTATTATGATTAATTGTAAGAATCAAAAGTTTTTAGTAATTGAATTTATATTTTGACACTCTCATCGTTAGAATAAAACCCATTTATGTCATAAGAGTAGTTACCGAAACAAATCACACACTTTGATATCATTTGTTCAATATATGACTAGATATATGTTTTTTATAAGTCCAGATAATTTTAGTTTATTCATTTGTTAATTTTTATTAATGACAATAAAGTTAATTCTATTTATTTTTCTCTCATACTTAACTTATAAAAAAATTGTTAATCAAATCTTTGTAAAATGTGGAATTAACATCATTTATTATTGTGATTTCAGTTTTTTGAATGTTATTAGAACTGCAAAAAAATTCAAAAAAAATCTATCGAAATAAATTATTCATAAGATAACCCTAAGGGAAAGCCTGAAAATGAGATCTTGCAGGACCTATATTGTAGGCATTTGTGATCATATGGCATTGATCTGGCTCTCGCAAATGAATGAAGTCACAATAATAGTAACCAACATCATCCATCGTCATTCAATTTGATAATGGAGCAGTAGTAACTACAAATACACGAAAATGGAAAAGGAATAATGGTGGTGGTTGCGAAATGATGAAAACCAACACTGAATAGCTTGAGCAGAACCAACAACATTCAATTAATTTGTCCAATGCTAGCTATAGCTAGCTAGCAATGCAAAGAAATCACACACCCCATCACACTAATTCCCAACCCAACCATTCCCACCACACTTACTTTATTTTCCATATAAACCCCATTCATGCACACTTCATGTCTACTGTAACCTCTCAAAAAAATCTAACACCCTCATGATATTTTTTATGAATCAAAACACTAGTTTATCAAAATCTTGAGATTTATTTAAAAAAAGATATCTTTTTCTAACATATTCACTCATCTACCTACTATGTGACAACATTTTTGGTTAGCAGTGATGAAATGATAGATACAATTTGAGGCTTCCCTACTGTTTGTGTGAGTTTGTGCAGTGCAGGCCATTGAGTGACACATATTAGTGATTGAATAAAGAGTGGTCTTGGAACCATGATTTTCCCCACCCCATTCTGCAGCTGTAAGCAAGAGAAGAGAAGAGACTAGAGCATGATATGCAGTCAAACTTGCTGACCATCTTGGGCTTGCTGATGTTTCAGAGTCAAAGGTTTAACCTAGTCTTCCCATCACTATTACCTAAGCTCAACAAAACCCTCCTCAAACTCTCAACCAAAATAAAGTACTATCATTCTGCTGCATTTGTTTATTTGTTTATATGATATGGACATACTAGTACAAATCCACATCTCATGTAACAGTATTAGTGGTATATTCTATTGTGAGTGGGTGGCAACTTAGGATAGACCAGGAGCGTCTTCTTCTTCCCTCTGCCTTCTTTTTATAAAATCTTTGACACTACCACAGACTGGAAGTGGTCCAGCCTTTCACACGTGAAGACGCTCCTCCCCTGCTATTTTATTCACGTGTGCTATCATACTTTCATCAATTCTTTTCTTACCCTCTAATTGTGGCCCCTCCTTATCATTTTCCCCTCCAAACTAAGGACTTACAAGTTACAACCCCTGTACACATTGCAAAGTTTCAAATTAAGTGCTGTTACTACATGCATCAGTTCTAACCTTCTACTACCATCCTAGTTAAAACATGTCACACTTTCAAGAAAAATATTTCATTTAGGATGCCCAAAGGGGGGTTCAAACTTAAAATGTTGCACAAGCCTTGGTTAAGTGGTTATTAAATGGATTAAAATGTTTCCATGTGCCTGCAGTATAAGCTAATTGAGGAGGAACATGCTTGCATTCTGATGATGTCAATTCACTATTTATTTTGGTGAGACCAGCAGTGTGATCCTATCTGGCAGTCAAAGACTGTAAAAGATGGCATTTCATCAGTTTAAATGGCATCCCAGATTTTGGATCCTGTGTCCTTTAATTTAATTTGATTCTAACATTAACTAGTTTGTTATCTAACCTGCCATGTTTATTAAGAAATATATTAGGGCCATATCATGTAGCCTCATTTTGATAAAAAGATTCACTGTTTTCTTCTGCTCGTCCCTATTGGAGGTTAATAAATTCTCAAATCGGCAGGGTTTTCTGATTATCCCATTAAAGAAAATGCTTTACCTGACTCTTTAGGAACAAAACAGCAAAGACTTTATGGAGAGTAAAGTCCACGTAGTTTTTCCATTTTTTCTCCATCTTTAAAAAATTTAGTTATGCAGAGAACAGAAAGGGATATCTAGGAACACCACGGGCTGAATTTAAAGCCACCATCACTGTTTTGTGCTTACAGTGATCTAAATAAAGCATTTTCATTGATAGCAAACGGCAAAATGGTTAATTAAATGGATGGAAGAAGCTTCAAAAGAGCATCTATTAATAATCTTCATGCCTATAGCAGAGAGGAACTAGGCAACTAATCATATTTTACACTGATTATGAGATTTACTTTAAAGTTCAAACATTGTAATTCCACTAGTATTAACAAGAAATAGCTCTTCTTTGGGACAAGTATATTTGTTTGTTCATATTTGTTGTGTTATCTAGGTAAGTATGTGCCTATATGGGGGGAACAAACTTGTAATCGTACAGTCTCTTCACTAATAAGATGTGGATTCGGTGGCTCATATTTGATGCTGAATAGTGATGCTTAAATGTGGACATTAGGGACTAATTTAGTATGCTACATGTCTGAAACCAAAAAAGGGAGACAATGAAGGCCAACAGATGAGACCATTGATGATAATGTACGGTGGAGCTTGGGGGACAGGTAAGGTCATAGAGCTCATGGTTTAGGGTTTATGATAAGACTTCCAAACTCAACCTACTTAAAAAGTAAGAATAAAGGTTTTTCAGCTCTTGGTTTAACTTAAATATATTATGGTTTTAATTTACTAAAGTTTAGTCATAAATAAAGACACTATTGATGACAGATTTTGAAGATACGCTAACTTTATAATGGCTTTTCTCATAAATTATATTTCACTCCATTTCTGTATGGATATTCTTCTACTTTGGTATGCTCAATGGTGGGTAGGATTGAGCTTTATAGTGGGTTCCTTATTGAAAGCAAACATAGACAAACAGAATTAATGGTAAATGCAATGCATAATTGACGAAACACAGGTACTTGACCTCATTAAATACAGAAACAAAATTTGAGTTGAGAATTGACATTAGCAAAATAAAAACCTGTGGGAAATAAGGAAGAAAAAAAAAAGGCAAAAGAGGGAGGAGGCAGATACAAGGTGGACGATGATGAACAATAAGACCAAATGAAAGCCTTTACCATCACATGGGACAAAAGTGACCATCCTACAACTGTCCTGAATTGTAGGGAAAACCAAAAGTGGGGTAGCATGTACCTTAGCAGTACCCCATAGACTCTTAATATTGGGAAGTCTGGAATCTCCCAACATTTGGAGAGACTTTGGGATGGCATAGTCCTAAGCCACCACACAACACTCTTTAGTAGCACTAGTAGAACACTCATGCTAGTGTAAGTGTATAGAGTGTAGAGAGTGTATACACATACCCAGTGTACAAAGATAGCTAAACTCAAAACCCCTAACCGCTAATTAACGTCCCTATATATCTCATCTTCTTTTTTTGGCGGCACCAAAACCGCTTCTTCCCACTCTCTCTCCCTTCCACACTCTCCACTCAAGCAAATCTCTCTTCAGATTCTAACTATTTAGCAGTTACATTCTAAAGCAAGTTAGGCTGAGACATTGTAATGGGGAGTTCTGGCACTTTTTCCTTGTCTAGCCTCATGTGTGAAGAAGGCGAAGCTTGCTTCTTTGAACACCTAGATGAGAACCCTGACCCTATTGACTCCCTTGATACCCCATGTTTCGTTTTGGAGGATGAAGAGGAATACATTGAGTATTTGCTCAGACAAGAAACGGGATTTGGATCCCAAAATCAACCATTTTTGGCCTCCGATGATCGATCCAACAGAAACTGGTTGAGGAGTGCCCGTGTGGATGCCATTGACTGGATTTTCAATGTTTGTTTTCGATGCTACTTATCATCATAAGCCATGCTTTCTTTGCTTTTGTTTGTTCTGCTGCTGAAACCTGAAACTATTTTGTTGTTGTTGTTGATTAATGAATCAGTCACAAGCAAAATTTGGGTTCAGAGTTGAGACGGCCTATGTATCAGTGACTTACTTTGATCGGTTCCTTTCAAAGCGATCAATTGATGTATGCTCTAACAGGATCTTTTAATTGCAGTCCTCTCTTCCAGATTCTGTTCATTTTAACTTTCCTTTTCTGTTTTACTTAATTTCTGGAATGATACAGGAATCAAAACCTTGGGCTATTCACTTGTTATCTGTGGCATGTTTGTCGCTGGCAGCAAAGATAGAAGAGCAGAATGTGCCGGTTCTATCTGATTATCCAATGGAAGAATATCGCTTTGAGAACAAAGTAATTAAGAACATGGAACTGATGATTTTGAGTACCTTGGAATGGAAAATGGGATCAGCAACTCCTTTTGCCTATTTGCATTACTTTGTCGGCAAGTTCTGCCCTGGATCCAGACCACAAACAATAATCACAAAAGCCATTCAACATATTGTGGCCATGGTCAAAGGTGATTTTAGATAATGCAATTCCCTTATGAAATAGTATTATTATTATTATTTATCATCAAAATTTATATCTAAAGATGAGTCTTTCTGTGTAGATGTTAATCTGATGGATCAACGACCATCTATAATTGCCTCGGCTGCCATATTGGCAGCTTCTGATGCTACATTAACAAGAAAAGGAATGGATCTTCGAATAAGTGTAATCTCATCGTGTGGAAGTCTAGAAAGTGTGGGTTTATTATTTAGTTGCATTCACAATGTTAATTAGTTGTTCTTTAACTCTTGTTATTTGGATGGAGAATAGAAATAGATCAAATGGAACATATAACATGAGAGGACACAAGTTTGATGATGTTTCCTGTTTATATGCAACAGGGAGATGTGTTTTTCTGTTACAATCTAATACAGGAAAAGAGGAAAAACGAAGTTAAGACTCCTTGCTCGAATTTAATGTCTACCCAGTCGAGCTCCACGTGTGTTCTTGAGAACCCATCTGACACTTGTTCAGGAGCTAAGAGAAAACTTAGTTTTGAGGACAGTGAAAATTGTGCAGCACAGAAGCTACATCGGTCTTAGTTGGCTGCACCTGGCAGAGTTTGTGATCATAATCAACAGAGGGAAATTGATTGGTGTTTACTAATTGGATTATAGGATAATAGTTTTTTCCACTGAAATTTATTCTTGTTAGTGATAGGTCTCTAATGGGTGTCATCCACCATTTTTGTGGAATGATTTGCATTGATGATTGGGGTTTTTATTTCCCGGTACCCAACAAAAAGTCTCAGCTTGTGACAACAAAGAAGATAGAGAGAAAAAAGGAAGAGTAAATAAATAAATAAAAAGTGGTTAGCTTTACCCTACAGTAAGTTTGAAGAAGCTGTCTGAAAATCCAGAAGCCATTAAGGAGAAGTGAGATGAAAAATGAGTGAAAGGCAGAAAGCTTGTTGAGGAGAGGACTACTTGTCCATAGTGAGTGTGGGCAGTGTTTGCTTTCTTGTTCTGCTCCTATTACATTTCTACTTTTTTTTAACTGCATTTTTTTCCTTTTCCCTTTTTTTTTGGTGAGGGAACAATGTTTTTGATTAATGTATACGATGATGGGAATAGGTAGCAACCCTAGTAGTCCTACTACCATGCTTTGATAGAGTGGTTGCTTGGGATGCTTTCTATGTCTTTAGAAAGGGTGAAAGCCGTGGAGAATGGGGAAAGGAATTGGTTTTGTTTGATTTGATGTATCTGTGTACCATTTGAGTGTGGCCATTTATAAAGCTTGTAAAAGTTGAACGTGATTATGTGTTTGGTTGGGACGCGAGAGGCTCCTTTTCAGGAGGACTCAGAAACTTTCCTTTAACAGTTACTCCTTGTACTATCATTTTTCATTCATATTACACTTACAGCCCTATAAATGGTATAAGATTGGGACATGCACCACTACCACTCTCTCACTACCAAACTCAACACAGATTAAATAAATCTGATGCTTAAACTATACCAGATAATAATGCACATCATATCTTACACTTCTCAACCAAAGGACACATTGCTCATATGCACTTATTTTTCTTCTGGTACAACCTTATATACCATTTTAGTTATGTTTAATAGCTCAGAACTAATTTGATTCAAATAAATGCTGTCAACTTCTAAACCAGATGGGTACAGCCAGAGCATGCATTGAATAGCTTTTGGTTGGGAAAAAAGAGAGTTATTAAAGTAGTTCTGTTTCACTGAGATATTTGCTCTTCAACTTTTGAGTGATTATTTAATCTTTTTGTTTCAAAAAATATTAAGAAGTTATTAGAATATGTTTTTGTTTTATTTTAAATAAGGTATATAGAATAATACATTAAAAATACTGAACCATTGCTGTGTTCAGTTATGGGAACTTTTAAGATTAAATGGAGATGGTAAATTGACCCAGTCTGACTAATTTGATTAAATGTGTTTTGTCATCATATTCACTTTTTTTTTAAGTCTTAATCTATACACATTTTATAAGAAAAAAAATTAAGTGATACTAAACAAAACAGGTTCTGTTGTTCGAACAACAAGATTATATTAAATTGTGTAATTTTATTATATCCAATTCATTCTGATTGTTCTTTTTTTTGTCATATATACTGCTAAATGTACCAATTATTATTTTTAATATATATTTTACATGTTTTTTTTACATGTTAGATGTTTTTCTTTTTGCGTCTTTCACCACCACATTGTTTGATTTTTAGGGGAAAGAAATGCGGAGATATGTTTAGAAAAATTGGTTGATATATGATTTTTTTAATGATAGACAAAAACATTGTTTTTCCTAATTATAATATTGGAGCAACTTGGAAGTTTAAATGATCTCCTTTTTATATTATATATAAAATAAATTCATTGACATGTCATTAAATCATATATAAATTCATAAATTTATATAAATTTTTTTGATTAATCTATATTAATCATTAGTACATGGTTCTTAATGTTACGTTGATTTAAATTAGAAGTATAGGATATATTATTGTCTGAAAATTTGAAGTGTCTTGTTGGAGTAATGGTGGGAGGGTAAATGAGGTGAGTGTGAGGATGGTGATTGGGCTTTGAATTTTTGAAAAGGCCCAATGAAGATGAGAATTTGAAAAAAAATAGTTTCCCTCTCTTGTATGAATTTGAAAATAGAAGTTTGGAGGTGGGTGATGTTACAGTGGAGAAAGCGTGATGGAGAAGAGGCTTCGAAATTCTCTGCAATCCTCAGCGCAAGAGTTCATATCCTTAGCCACCAAGCAAAGCCTCAAATCTTCAAAATCCTCACTCAAAACCCTAATTCATTCCGTTAAACTCTCCTCTCCTCTTTGCACTTCTCTCCCTTCCACCCTCTCCGATTCCATCTCCGCCTCGGTCCAATCCTTCCAGAGCCTTCTAGGGTCTAACTCCGCGCAAATCCCTAGCTCCCCTCACAGCCCTCCCGCCAAGCGCTGCCGAAGATCCTCCCGCTGCTCCGAGACTGAACCCGTCGACGATAAACATGGACTTCTCGCGCGCCTCGAAATTCTCGCTCACATTGCTCTGCTCTGCGTTTCGCACCCAGGAAAACCGTTCCTGCTCTCTGATCTGCTTCCCGGCGTTCAGGCGCTGCACGATAATTTGATCGTTTTCGAGGCGGAATCGTCTCTGTCGTCGGCGATTGAGGGTTTGTGCGAGGAATGGTGGAAGGAGAATTTGGCGGGAAGGGAGTCGCTGATTTCGCAGAGTCTCCCTTTCCTGCTGTCGCGGTCGCTCACGCTCAAGAAGAAGGTGGACGTGCACAGGGTGTGCGTGCTCCGTGAGGCGTTCACTCTGTTCGATTTCGACGACGAGAGCATCGATGATTTGAAGCTGTTGCTGATTCGGTGTATGATTTCGCCCTTGTATTTGAAAGCGGAGGATGGGAGGAGATTTCTTGCATTTGTCTTTGGGCTCAACCATCAGCTTGGGAAGGAACTGTTGGCGATGATTCGGTCCCAAATTCCGTTCGGGAGAAAGTCGATGCTGGAGGCTTATGGGGATATTTTGTTTCGGGCGTGGAGAGCTGCGCAAGGGGATTCGAGAAGTGAGATAGAAAATGGGTTCTTGCAGGATTTGATTGAGGCTGCCATTCATGCTGCTTCTGGACCTTTTGCTTCGTATATTAGGAGGGTCTTGGGAGCTTTTATTAACCAGAGGACCACTGATGGGGTTGAACGAATGCTTTTTCGTCTCGCTGAGCCTGTCGTCTTTAGGTCTCTGCAGGTAAATGGAGATAAAGTTAATAAACTCCCCCTCCCCCTGGTTTACTTTTTTTTGTTGTATGTTGAATTTGAGTGTTTTTTTTTTTTTTTTTGCGGATACACTATGTTGATTATTAGGTTGCTTAGATCAGTAGCGAAAGGGAAATTGTTAGGGTTGAACTGATGGAATCCTTAAAAAGTTCAGAAGGTGATTTTTTGTAATGGTGTTATATGAGTTCTCTTATAGAAGGTAGTTTTCACATCCTAATATAGTTCTGGTTGTAGGCGAATGGAAGGGATTTAGTTTTATAGAAACTCCTTCCTTTAATATTGAAGGATTTGGAGTTGGGGAGAAATGCTGAATGTTTGAATATTATGTTAAACTAAATTATCCTTAGTTTTAATATTTGTAAGTTTAATGATTTTATTTGTCTATTGAAAGAGTATACTAGTAAATTATTTTATTTTCCAAACTCTCTCTTTGTTAACCAAACAAGGGGTTCTTCCTCTCTCCTTCCTTCCGTTAACGTTCTTTTCCTTTGTTCCCCTCATTTTAACAAAACCGATTCTATAGCTGTTATACCAATTTATAATTTCATGCTGCTCATATAAATTAAAGGGATCCTTTTAAAGTTGGGTTTCTCGAAAACCATTTTGTTGGAGTTGCAATAAATTTTAATTAGTAAAAATGATTTTGCTGATATATACATCATCTACGTTAAGCGGTCATTTCTTCTCTGCATTCGGAGTTTTACTTAGCCTTTTCTTTAATAGGTTTCAAACTCAAATGTTCGTCAAAATGCTTTGCATCTACTTCTGGACATGTTTCCCCTCGAAGATCCCGATTCCACAAAAGAGGAGAAAGATACATTGCTTGATAAGCAGTTTTTTCTGTTAGAAAGGCTACTTATGGATGATTGTCCAGAAGTGAGAACAATTGCTGTTGAAGGTTCTTGTCGCATCCTTCATCTGTTTTGGGAAGTTATTCCTTCACCAATTATAACAAAGATATTAACAAAAATATTTGTTGATATCTCTCGTGATGTATGCACTGAGGTTAGGCTTTCTACGTTAAATGGAATCATTTATTTACTTGGAAATCCCCACTCTCACGAAATCCTTAAGGTGCTCCTACCAAGACTGCAGCACCTAATGCTGGACAAGGCCCTGACAGTACGAGTTGCTGCAGTGGATCTCTTAGTCCATCTTAAGGATGTTAGAAATTTTCAGTTCAACAAGGTACACGAGTTAATTAGAATTATTTAATAAAGTTTTATGTCTAATGTACTTCTTAATAGTATATGTTCTTCTATTTGTTATATAGGTGATGGAGCTGGATGTGCTATTGACTGCACTTGCTAGTGATCAACCTCTCGTAGCTCAGAAGATAACAAAATTACTTATACCTTCGTACTTTCCCTCAAAAGTACCTGTTGAGGAAGCATGTAATCGCTGCATTACACTTGTAAAAAGGGCTCCAATGGCTGGCGCAAGATTTTGCAAGTTTGCCATCTTGGAAGGAGCATCTAAATCTCATCTTATGGAACTGGTTAAAGTATTCCTGGGTTTGATTTTGTCACCACATCAGCTAGATGCAAATCAGATTGAGGGTTTCCTTGCTGCTACTTGCTATGTTTGTGATGACTTAGCTAGTGAACTTTGCAATATAAGTGCTCTCAAAGAGTTATTTGATGGAGAGAAAATTAGATGTTTACTATCTGTGGTTTCTAAAGGTGAAGTCCGTTCTTCTTTATTCAACATTGTCTCTACTGTGTGTCCAGATGATGTTGCTGGACTTATTGAAGAATGCATGGATGTTGTCACAAACTGCAGTGGTTTAACTGAGGATGTTGGTCGACAAACTGAAATCAGGTCTGCACAGAAGCTATTGCTTTCACTGGGTGGTTTTGATGACTTGATTGAAGCCTTAACCGCCTTCTTGCATAAGACTGCGTATCGTTGCCACATTAAATTTGGTGCAGACATGCCGTCTCAAAGTGTTTCATTTGCCAAAAGAAAGAAATCTAAATCCTCTGGAAAATTTTCAATTAAATTGAAGTTAATTAACAGAAAGCAATCTTTTAAGGACGATTATTCAGTAGCTGTTGGAATGGCATTCCAAGTTCGAGATTTGCTTCTGCATGAAGATATCAGAAAGGCTATTATGAAATCTCAGTGTTTAGAGATGTTGTTTGTTTCTCTTAAGGTGATTTCTGAAGTCAGCATTGTGCATTGTGGGCACTGTAAAGATATGGACATATCTCCTGTTTTGGCATATATAGCCCTTGCTCTGCAAATGACTGTTGATAATGTTGGCAGAACTAATATACAAAACGGTGATTCAAAAAGGAAGAAAACTAAGATTCATTCTTCGAAATTTCTGTCGGAGGCAAGTAGAATCTTTGCACTTTCTTTCTAAATATTTGCCTGATTATAGTTATCTACCTGTCTTTTTTTTTGCATTTCTGATTTGCTCTGATTTTAATCTGTTCTTAAAATGATTTTATACATTTTCATTGCCTTGCACATTAATGCCAATGATTTTCTTTGCTAATTTATTGAGTTGTGATTGTTGGAAAAATGCTTGCCTCTCATTTCTGTTGTTTCTTTTAATTTTAATATATACATTATGAACTTTGACCAAATGCAGAATACCGTGGCCAGCACCAAAGTAATCTTTCAAGGAAGTTTAGAAATACATTAGCTTAGTGAATTGTAGTGTGAATCAATAAAGTTTGAGCTTTATGGAAACTGCAATTTAATGTTGACTTATTGACTAATATAAGTTTGCCACGGAATTTGATTTATCTACATCTTTTGCCAGTTTTATTGGGTGATTTCTCATTTTCATTAGTTTCTAAATAAATGTAATTGCGTGGAAAAATGTTAAATTTGTTTTATCCCTTAAAATTTTCAGGTTTTCAGCAGATTATGGTATAATATTTATACTTGATGAACTGATTCATTTTATTTTAGGACCTTCTGCCATGTTCTTTGACTTTAGACCATTTGGTTACCAAGTTATTGGTTAAATTAATCATTGGTTTAATAATACGAACTATGTTAAAAAAATTCCCAAACATGTATGACCAACAAACTTCTTACATTAAATTTTTTATTAAAGATTCATATTTTTTATTCAAATTGATTTAACTGGGTCACCAATTTGACCAAAAAATTGACTGAGTTATCGATTACATAATTTTTTTTATGAAATAACCAGCTCAACCATTTATATGCCTCTAGGCCGGAACAGTTTTACTGGCTGGTCTGAGACAGCTCTTATAACACTCCCATTCTTTTCATTGATGAATTGATATTTGATAACATCATGGCAGATTGGTTTCAATCATCGCTTGCCTGATTTGATTCCCTCTATTTTCTGAAAAAAAAAACATTTAAGCAGAATATCTTGGAGCTGACAATAGAGCATGTGCTCAACTGTTTGGAAAAACTATTTGGAGAAGGTGACATGAAAAACCACGATGCAGATTCATGTAAGTTGCAGCCTACCAATAAAACAGATCAAAATTCCACAAAAAGGCGTAGGCTATCTCCTACAGATGCATGTGGCCCAAGTAACCGTGGTGAGTAAATACATATATGCCACTGTTTTTTTTTGTCTGCTAATGGATTAGGTGCTTTTACCAAATGTAAGTAACTCAAGCACACTGGACAGAAGTAAAATCCTTAAGTCAATCTATGGATTAAAATAAATTTATTTGGTCTATGTTGAACAATATATAGATTAATTGGGTCTGGGGATTATCATTCACAGATTTCTTATACTTTAGTTCTAATCACTCTTTTCAGGTTTCTCGTCTTTTGATCTTCATATTTAATAAGCACCAATAGGCATTTCTATCATAAAGAGAATATCGTACTTTAAACCCTTGATATTTTTGGTATAAAAAATCATGATTCTAGACAGTGGTTTCTACAGCAGGAGCAAAATATGCCAATTAATTATTCTGAACTGAGGATTTAAATATCATCCCAATATCTTCAAAAAGATGTATGCTATTTAATTTGTAGAGGCTCACTTTGCATTTAAAATTACGAGTCTGTTGAGAAGACATCTGCTTTTTTCTTATTAAGAACGAATATTGTGTTTTATTTCTATTTTCAAATTCTTTTTTTTTTTTTTTTGCTTTTAAAATCTTGAATAAATCCTTGTAAAATCAGCACAATCATGACTGTATCAGGTTCCACCCGGCACAGCCACCAAGCTTACACCAAATGACCCACACCTCTATACTACGATCACAGCAGAGAAGAAGAGGACGAGAACACACTGTAGTTGTTTGTGTTTTTTGCTTATAAAACACTTATTTTGGAAGCAATCTTCGATTTTGAATGAAAAATTATTCCTAAATGGCGTTGAATTATTTTAGAAAATAGTAGTTGAACCCTAAAGTGAAGGAAATTAAGTAGACCCTAAATATTTGCTTTATGTACATTTTATGATTATGATATTCAATGTTCATCATTTCCTTAGCTTTGGACTAGACGAAATTCAATTTTCTGCAGAAGAGAAGGGAATATGTTTGTATTGCATTGCAGTGGTGTTTGTGTTTTTGCCCATTGTTGCTAACTAACTAATCAAAACTTTTGACAAGTTATATCTGTGTATCTGATACGATCTATGTTATGTCTTTGTATATTTCTTTTATCCGTGAGTAATTATCTTCAAATATATGCGTAGCATCCACAAATGATGAAGCCCAACAAGTATTGTGTAAGGTGAAGATGCTGACTGCTGTTCTCAAGTTCATGGCTGATGTCACTGCTATGTGTTTTGCTCCTCGCAAGCATGGATTATTCTTATATTACACTTCAAAATGTGTGCAACATATCATATCGTCATTGGACCAGCTACGTCATAACCAAATTCAATTTAAGGAAGATGGTAAAATAAATATTGCTATTTGCCTGAAAAGCTCTTTCACCTATGCAGCAAAAATGCTTAATGGGATACTTGCAGAGTCTAGGGGATCCTCAACAACTTTACCAGAAGCTTTTGTTCTTGCAAATAACATGCTTGATTTAATCATTTCAATTGAATCATGTATGGGCTCTGGGTATGCGTTGCGCCTTGTTGCAGCAATAAAGACTTGGCTGCCTGATGTGCTTCTAGGGTTGGGATCTACAAGTTTTCAAAAAAATACTGACTCGGATGAGGAACATTTATCTGTATCTGAACAAATGAAGTTGCATTTTCCAAAATGGCCCTTGATTGTAGCCAAGACTGAACTTTTTGAAGTAACTGAAGCTGAAGAAGATGATGAATGTTCTCGACCAGAAAAATTCTCAGCATTCAATAAGCTTCTTGCAATGCTGATTATATTACTGGAAAAAAATCCCAGTATAATGGATGTAGTTGGCAATATTTTCATGGTTTCTTCACTTGTTGGGCTAGAACAGAAGAACTTTGGGCTGGCATTAGGACTCTTGCGGTTTGTATGCCTTAAGCTGTTTAAACATGATGACCGGGATTGGGGTGACATTATGCTGTCATCTCTGCAAGAGATATTTCCCAAGATAGACAGAGAAATCGCAGAAGAAAATGATGAAGATGAGCAGGAAAAACTAACCCGTGCAAAGGAGTTGATTGAGCCTCAGTGGATGTATCATCTGTATGAAACTGGAAGAGTCACCTTGGTTGATGACTAGAAAATTTGAGACTGATGTACATACTTTTACATTTGGCAACATTAAAACGATAGTTTGCCAGTACATTGTTGTTTTTTGCTGAACTGTACAGAAATTTATTCAAACCTTGTTTTTAACCTGTTTTATTATTACATATATATATATATATATATATATATATATATCAACTGAAGCCTCTATTTTCCCGGATCATTGTTATTGTTTCTTTCTGAATTGTGCAGAATTTTATCCGAACCCTCTAACTTGTTTTAGCTGGTTGTAACTTCAAACTTATTTTTGTAACACATGCTTTATCATTTAACTAAGGAGTGACGAGGATTGAGGTTCTAGTTTGATATTACAGTTTGCCATAACTCAGTGAACACGACAAGATAATGGCCACGCTCGACGAAATAGTGCATTTAAATAACGTAAGGGACAATTCAGGACCACAATTATAGAAAAGAGAAACAAATGGGATTTGTTCATAGTAAAATTTACTTACAGCAACAACCATAAATCATGGTGCTCCAAGAAAATAAAAAACATATTAAATAAAATGGTTAATGGCAGTTTGTCATTTGCTCCGAGACTCCAGTGATCTACCTCGCTGCTCCATTTTTTATTCCAACCCAAAGTCAGCCTCGGGCAATATCAGAGGAGTTAGAGAATGTACAGGAATAATGGACCTTGAAGCAATGTAACTACTTACAACTAACGATAATCAAAGATTGCTTTTTGAGGAAATGTTGATCCATTCACGTGCTTCAAACAGGGATCTTCTTTAAGCGAGCAGCAATCGGCATGCCTAAAAATCCAACGAATAAGCAAAAGAACCACTGTGCCAGCGTGAGAGGTGTCGTGTTTGCGAAGGTTCCCAAGTACTCAACTATTATGATTTGGAAGAAAACAGTAGCACTGATCACACCCACGAAAACATAATTATCCAAAATGCCTTTGAAAACGTTTATTTTCTCCATTTCACGTGAATTTATCTCATTGAAAACCTGCAAAACCAAATCAGCCCACATCTGGTAAGACACTTCTGTACAAATATCAAACATACATTTTGAATAACATTATGGGTTATAATAATCCTAAGCAAATTGTCAACTTTTCAGAAAAGTTACCTGACAGAAAACAAATGAGTTGAAAATAAGCGTGTTTAAGACCAGGTCCGAGTTGGGTCCGTCAAGTAAAAAGATTGATTTTCCTCTTGTCTGAAGAAACCATATCACCATAAACTGATACACGGATTGCCCTAAGATGTTCCTCCACATGACATTGCTGATGAAATTCCCCTTCCTTCCCACAGGTGAACGTTTCATTAAATCATCATTTGGAGGTTCAGTAGCAAGCGCAAGTGCTCCCAGTGTGTCCATTATCATGTTCACCCACAAAAGTTGAACAGCTGTGAGGGGCGCGGTTCCTGGAGAGAGAAAATGCACGTAAGATCATAAGATAAATAACAATAAGAAAACAAAGTATTTTTGTAACCGATCATCAGGCCATTTTTCTAGGTGACAAAAACAAGCTACACTTTCTAACCTGTCAAGCAAGCTGATGTGAAGTTCACTATCAATGCAACCACATTAACGGTCAGCTGAAACTGTACGAACTTCTGAATATTTATGTAAACTGAACGTCCCCATTTGGCCACTGTTACTATCGTTGAGAAGTTATCATCCAGAATTATGACATCTGCACTTTCTTTTGCAACCTGTACCATACATATATTATGAAATTAGCTTCTTCCAATAAAAAATTAGTTGTAAAGTGATTAAAATTTAGTACTACAACAATTCCTATTCTTTTGGTGGGTAGAACGAGTGGTTCTCGAAGGGAAACATTGCACTCACCTCAGTTCCAGCAATGCCCATTGCAAGTCCAATATCAGCTTCATGAAGGGCTGGAGCATCGTTAGTTCCATCACCTGTTACAGCTACCACTTCCCCAAACGTGGTGCGCAAGTGTTTCACCAATGTATGTTTGTCTAAAGGTGAAGATCGAGCCATAACCTAAAAGGAATTACACAATATGTTAGTTAAAGTATCAACCATATATAAATCATGTGTACGATTAAGTAGTACTGAAGGAATCATAATATAATGCATATAGAATGTATTTGGCACCTGAATTTTGGGAATCAGTTCAAGCAACTCTTCCTCAGTCTTCTCTCTAAACTCTGGTCCTTCAATTGCTATGCCGTCATCAGTTAAAATTCCACACTCCCTGGCTATAGCCTTTGCAGTGTTAATGTTGTCCCCAGTAACCATTCGTACTGTTATTCCAGCTGAACGACACACTGCCACAGATTCCTTAACACCAGGACGAACAGGATCTTTTATACCAACAACTCCTATACAAGTATATCCAGAAACGGGAATAGGGTCTTCAGGAGAGAACCCGTTTTCCAATTCCACATAAGCAAGGCATAGTGTTCTAAGTGCCTCACTTGCAAACTGGTTTATTGTGGCCTGAAGATGGTTTGTTGATTCTTCATCAAGGGGTACAACCTCACCATTTGAGTTGATAACTTTGTCACAAGCAGCCAGAATTATTTCAGAAGCACCTTTGCAGTGGGCTCTTAAGCCTCCATCAGGGAGCTCAACCACCACACTCATTCTCTTCTTAGTGGAATTGAATGGCTCAACTTTAACAAGATTACATGCTTGTCTCTCTCCTTGAAAATCTCCACCTAAAGACAAACCATACTCCAATATTGCAGCCTCAGTTGGAGTCCCTAAAATCTCACGTTTTCCGTTTTGGTTAACCACAACCTCTCCTCCTGTATTATTAAATATTGACTGCAGCAGCAGTTTCACAGCAGATTCTGGGAGTTCAGAGCACAAACTAGAGGCCTTATTATTGCTCACTTCCTTGCTATTCATGCAAAAGCATGTTTTCACAACAGTCATGTGGTTCGTTGTCAGTGTCCCAGTCTTGTCACTACAAATAGTTGTGGCTGATCCCATGGTCTCACAGGCTGCCAAATGTCTCACAAGGGCTTTGTCATTCATCATTTTTTTCATAGCAAATGCAAGGCTCAATGTCACAGCTAATGGCAGCCCCTCTGGAACAGCAACAACAACTATAGTAACTGCAACTGCAAAGAACTCCAACAGCTCCATTGCATCATCCCCATTCCAGCTAGATAAACTTCCTTGTTGGAGTTTTTGGCTTACAAGTCCTTGCACCAGAACTGCAAAAGTAACCACTGCAAAGAATAGACCTATCTTCCCGATAATGGTTGCAACACCATTCAACTTCACCTGCAGCGGGGTTTCATCATCTCCACCTTCACTGAGAGTGGCCATCAACTTACCCCATTGAGTCCTCATGCCAACACTGGTAATCAACATCTTGCATGATCCATCTTGAACCTTGGTTCCAGAAAGAAGAAATGGATTTTCAGAATTCACCATCACTGGCTCACTCTCGCCTGTTAAGCTTGACTCATCGATCAACACAGAAAATCCCGAGACAAATAGTCCATCTGCAGGGACTTGGTCACCAATGGCAAGATGCACAATGTCGCCAGGAAGTAATTCATAAATTGACATTTTCTGTCTGTATCCATTTCTTGTGACCTGAATAGATATTTTCTTCTTCTCCTTGTCTAAATCCTTGAATTGCAATGATTGGCGATAATCACTTGTTGCTGTCACAAAGACAACAAGTAAGATACTTGCAACAATTCCAAGACCATCATGAGCTCCCTTCGGCCATCCTTCAGTTGCAATGCCAACTAGCAGTGACACAATAGCACACACTCCAAGTATCATCAGAGTCATGTCTTGAAAGGCTTCCCAAACAAAAACCCAGAAACTTGTAGCTTCACTTTCAGTAAATTTGTTGATTCCATATATCTGCTGTCTCCTATTCAATGACTCGCTGTCACTGTTAAGCCCCTCAGTGGTTGATGTAGAAAGCATCTCTGCAATGCCATTAACCCCACCATGATGTGTGAACTTCTTTACGTCATGGCTTTCAACGATACACCCTAATTCATCGCCACAGATTTGAAAACCTGCATCTTTAACTTCCTCTGGCACTTTGTAATCGCTTAGTTTCACGCCTGTGGATGTGATCGCAAGTTAACATATTGCCTCCATAAAATCTATTAAAATAATTCTGAAGAAACTTACTTTCGATAAATTGAATAGCTGCTTTGGAAACCAAAACTGCAATCCTCAGCTTCTCCTGCTTAAAGAAGAGAATAAGTCTTAGAGAAACAACAAAACATGGAGATGTCACATTCTTCGTGTTGAGGAGATAAAAGCATGATCACATGGTTTATAAATATTACCAAATCTAGAGAAAATTTTAAAAAATGAATAAAAGAACATACAGTACAACAAAAAATGAGGAATCAACAGTACACAAAAAAATGAAAATAAGAACCTTACATTTTTTTTTAAAACTTGTATAGAACAACAGTGACTGTACTCAAATGTTGGTCATAATAACCAGCTAGCTCCTGATGTTTCCATAATTATCTTGAGAAGTTTATTACTTATACCAATGCATTTTGTATCTTTAAAGTCAAATTGTCCATACCCTAAGAACACTACCAGTTATAAAACTCCAGAGTATTTTCCATTGAAGTTGCTGAACAACTGCCAATTAGTTAAGCTCAATAAAACGTACAAACTATTCAGTGTCAAGTACATGCTTATTAAACAACAATCTTTAAATTAGCTTTAACAGAATGAAGTCGGACAAACAGGGGGAGAAGGAAGATAATGTGAGCACCATCATGTATTGGCAATTTGGCTAAATTTCGAGATTTCTGCTCTAACACTTGTAACTCTTTTTATCGGTCATTTTTTACTTGAAAGGTATATCCGATTGACTAGAGGTTATTGCATTCAGAGGAAGAAAGAAAACCAATTACAATTTCCCAGTAGTTCGAGGCTGTGAATGAAAAATATAGCCAAAGAGTCCAACAACTATCTCAAAATATAATGACACCAAGTATATAAGTACACATATATACCTATTTAGCTTCTGAAAAAAAAAAGTATTCATATTTAGAGTGTCCTACACTATTTTTTAATACTTGAAAAACACTTATATAAAAAAAATTGTGAAACAAAAAATTAAGAAAGGTGAAAAGCATGACATAATGGCCATTAACTTTTAATTATGGATTCAATTAGACCAATGGGAGTATAAGTACGATGTAGCTGAGCATCAATATTATTATTGAGCACGGTGGAAACACTAATTATCTCGTGTTTAATCAGGGAAAGACCATAAAAAGTGTAATTAATAGAAAAAATATTTTTCCTTTTGAGCATAGAACCTAAAATATGATTTGAGCATTCAAATACGGTGAATAAAAACAGATACCTGATTGGTACGACGCATAGCAGCAGCTTTGCCTCTCATGACGAGATTCGCAGTGAAACGAAAGCGTCTTCTGGGGTTCTTGACAACCCCACACAGTTTTCTCCATCTCTGAAGAGCCTCTTCAGACGAGTGTTTGGACTTCACTTCAAAATTCTCATTCAAATAACCCTCCATCATCCTTCAACAACAACAACAACAACAATAATAACACCCTTAGCTTTGCTATGAACTATTTATCTTTTGGCGATGCCTTTGCTATCAGTTAACAAATGTGAAATGGACTCTCTGAGACCCAGGTCATATAAAGTGATGGTATGTTTGTGATGTCCCTAATAGCAGTCTTTCTCGGAAATTAGTGACCAACTTTGAATGGAGGAAAGAGAGGAAGGTGTGGGTGGACCTCGTAAAAAAGCAGGATGAAGTTTCTAAGACCTTGTCTTGTGTACCAGAAGTTGTGCTTATTGTAGCAGTAGATACAAAAACTACCTTGTCAGAGGGTGGAACAACCGGGTCAAATATGAAAATACGTTATTCTGGTTTTCGTAACTCTCTTAGGTTTTATGTTTTTATATATAGGAAATTGGAAAACTGTGTACTAGTGGAGATTCTTTATTTTGAGAGTTTCTTTTTTATCTTTAATTTATGAACCCACTGAGAGGGGTGCACTTCAAGGTCTATTCTTTATTTATTTCACCGCGTATGCTGAAAAATGTTTTCTATTATTGGTGCTGCATAATAAACGCGTGAAGGATATTTCCCTTATTAAAGAGAACCCAAAACGCGTGAAGGACGTCTCTGACTAGGACCTTTATTATTGGTCTGCCAATGAGGGAGGGCCCATTTAACGACATTGGCCGTCACCAAAGACCAAACACACGTCGTTAGCTGCTTTGTCGGAATCAGTTTTCATTGGATTGAAGAAGGATACAAAGAAGTTTTGGTACAGGACTCGCACAGGTAAACGAAGAGACCTCAGGGTATTCCTGAGTCTAAATTTTGATAAAGATTATCTCTAACTTGAGATGTTAAAACACAATAAATTTGTGGATTTTGTGCTTTTAAGTTTCTCAATTTTATCTAGTGTTATATTCAAACCTAAACATAGATTATCTAATTTTTAAGTTAGATTGTCTTCAACATTGATAAACAAAAGATGTTTGGCTATAAATAAATAAATAAATAAAAAATCACGTCATTTTTATCTTGAAATTTTAAAATAATTAATGTATCGATCGATATAAGACGAGTCAGTTACTTCATCTTGGTGATGAATCGCGTCAAAGCACACTTCAAGACACTTAATAAATGACAATAACGACAGTTATAAAAGTTCTTTGTGAGTCATTATTTGATATCAAATTATACTGATGACTTTTTTAAGAAATTAGCTAAATAATGATTAATTGAAAAATATTAAAGATATTTTTCAAATATAACAACATACTCATATACCAATATATATCCTTATAGATCAGGGATCACACTACACATCACTGGACAACTTATATTCAGCCCAATACAACAAAGTTTCATGACTAACACTATAAATAATCTCTTTACATAGGTGTAAGGTATGATTTACTCAGTTTACAAATATACATTTTTTATCCAGAGTACTTATTTGATTGTCGAAGTACCCTTTTCATGTCAACCCCGATTGAACACCACCAATTGAATAATGAGATTCAAAAAAAGGAGTATAGAGATCACCGACATGTTAACAAATGTACATATATTATCTAGGTCCACTTTACCTATACAAGTACAATAAGATTGTAAATTTTGTTTTAAATTTTTTTTTATTTAATGTGAGATTCAAACTTAGATAAATTCATTAATCTTAATCTAATTTTAAAATTGAATTATATTCAAAACATTTTATTGAATATTTCTATTTTTGGTTAGAAATTTATTTATGAGATGAAAGATCAAAGTTGAATAAAAATAATAAATATGAGAATGTTAAATGACATATATGGAAAATAATTCACAAACACATAATTTTAATGTTTTTTTTTTTTGGAGATAGTATTATTCAGTTTGTTCATTAGTCATTATATTGAATTTCATATTCTAACAATATTCACTTTTATCTTATCATTTTTATTTATTTATTTTTTATTTGATTTAATATTTTTATTACCAACCCAATAAGATAACTGACATTAGAACTTAATCCTTTGAAAAAAAACTAATATAAAAAAACAAAAGGTTGGTTACATTAATTTTTTTTTTTTCTACTTCGGCATTGATTCCTTTTTTGCGAACCATTTACCGCATGTACCTTTTCTTTTACTATGTGTTTGTAATTCTCTTATTACTTGTAACTAGTCAAGCACAACACAAGATAATGTAACCACGAGAAAAAATGTTAACACGATAAAACATTAATAATATGATTACACTTTCAACATAAGCTTCTTTCTTATTGCATCACTTCCTCCCTACCAAAGAAGACTCAATACTTTACTCTTGTTTTGTAAACTAGTCCTCACCGAATTGTATTGGCAATAGTAATCTTTAGGCTTATAGGTAAAAATATTTTTGACATTTACCTAGTTGTAGCACCCCTCCCAAACTTTGTATAAAGAACTCATGTTTAGCAAACTCTTCCCACTCTACGCATAAGGTACATTTTGTTGAGTCATATACATTACTGTATTCTTCCTTTTGAGACTATCCTTAAGTAGTCAATCTATTTTTAAATAACTTAAAAGTAAAAAATTTGACCTTGGTGGATTTTTCTCTTCCACGGTTCTTGGAATTATAATTTATTTGACACGTTAGATTTGACATGTTGTAAAGTGTATTCACCTCTGGATCCCAATTTTCATATCCACTTTTTTTTAACTTTATGTATTGTAATTAAATCAACATGTTTAACATCATCTCTTCTTCTCATGCAAAGAGATCCTTACACAATGCAAACATCCACTCCTGTTAATTTTATACACATTCTCCCATGTTGCCCCATATTTTTTTATTTTGAATTAAAATAAAATACAGCTTGTTGAATCTTTGTATCACATTATCTTCCCCAAACAAATTATCCAACCAAAACATGGTATTTGCTTCATCCCCTAACCTCCTAATCTCTCTCATACCTTTTTTTTTCATTTTTACCTCATGTTTTTCTTAGATCCTTCCACTAAATTGGAGATTTTGATATCTCTTAAGCAGTGGATATGTTCCTCCAGTCACCATATCACCATAATTAGAGACAAGAACATTATCCCATAAAGGCTTAATATCACTCTATAATATCCATTTTCATTGAAGATACTTCTATTTTTACTCCCAATCCTCCATAACCTTTGCTTACCCTAAACTCTAAAATTGTTACCCATCTACCTCAGTATATTTTTCTCTCTTCTATTTTTCCTCCCCATAAAAACTTGTTTTGAATACTTGTGAGCTTCCTAATCACTTAAAGACCAAACAAGTGTTTTTCTTCCTTTATGGCCTTTTTGTTTTCAGGTATCATAAGGGAGGAAAAATAAGCATGGAGTCTATGTTTGGTTTATTGTTTTTTAGGGTGTCGGAGCGGATGGAGGAAGAGCGTTTTTTTACTCTTTACAAAAATGAGAAGATTTGCAGTGATTACACGTGGGCACAATAAGCACAATGCAATTTTACTTTGATATGCTTGCATCCATTCTGAATATATTAAACATAGTGAATACATTGGTGGGCAGTTGTGCATGCATTCAATACAGTGGTGTCAGTCTTGAATGAGGTTTCTTGCTTACAATGGTCAAAGTGCTTGGTAATAGTGGTGCAGAAGAGAATCTTGACCACCACTTTTTTTAAAATGTTCTAACTTTGTTAATTTATAAACAAAATTAGGTTTTATTAGAGTTGTGTTTCTTGTTGTTGTGCTCATATAGAGTGAAGTTTGTAGTGTGAGAGTTAGTTTTGTTGTGAGCAGTGAAAGTGAAAGTTGATTTGTCGTTATAGTTGTTTATTTTATTGTGTTTGAGGAAGAACAATAAAAGAAGATAAAATCACCCAATAACTAAAGTTTTCGGGTTTTTATTAAATTGAATTTCGTTAAACGAGTATTTAGCTTACTTAGCAAGTCTGCATAATTTAGAAAAGTTGCAAAATAATACATAGGTCTAAATTGGTTCAAAATAGTTTTAACTTCACTCTTTCTACATAAAATTGAATATATTATCTCAAACTAGCATTTTGTATTAATATATCCCAATTGTAGGAATCTAACAACCAAACTTATATATGCATACTCATTTTAAATTATTTAAAAATATAGTTTTCATTTTAAAATCACCCAAGGCATAAATTCAAGGTGAATTCATTCAAAATCACAATCAATCATAATAAATCATAGGTAAACTTCATTTAAATCATCATCAATCAATAAAGACAAACTTTAGATAAACTTTTAACTACCAATTATTTATATTATAAATTTGGTAGCAAAAACCTTAGTTGCTAATTAGACACCAATTTAGAAATCAAAAATATTTTTAGTCTCTAAAATGATCTTTAATTTAATCACTATAACAATTAATTATTTTTTGTCTTTAAAATTAATTTATATTTCATGATTTTCTTGTAGTATCATAATAAAATGGGTGGAAAGAAACTTACTTTAATGAAAATTTTCATCGGATAACTTTACATTTATGAGGAATAATTTTTTTTATATTTAACATATATATACATATTAACTAATAATAACATAAATAATAATTATTTATCAAACTTTTTATTGTCAGATTTCTTGATTATTGTAGTGAATTTTGTTTTTTTAGTTATATTTTTATTCATAAATTTGAATAAAAGACCTATTAAAGAAATCGAAACTCTTAATAAAATATATAAATTAAAAATCAATTCCCATTTGAATCAAACTACATCTTAGTTGGTATTTATAAATATTTTGAGAGTATTTAGGAATTTAAAAATCATAAAAATATATTTACAGGTAATGTGTTTATGTTTTTATATACTAAAATATTATTTATCATTTTACACATAAATAATTATTAAAAAATTATATTGATTTTTAATTGTATAAGGATAAAAAAGAGAAAAATAGTAATTTCTTTTTATATTATATAATTTATAGTATATTATAACTAGTAATTGCAAAAATATAAAAATATATTATTTTAATACGTAGAAAAATAGATTACAATCATCTTAGTAAATTATAATTATTTTTCAGTAAAAATACAATGCTAAAAAGTAAATGAAATAATAAAACGGTAAAATAAAATATTTAATTATCTTATTTGCGTTAAGTACTTGAATAACATATCCAAATATAATCGAATTATTTTAAAGTTAAATATTTTTATTTAAATTATTTAATTAATTTTTTATATTGTTAAATTAATTACGATATTTTTTGAACTCGTTTTAATTTTGATTAGAAATTCTCGTTTCAATTTTTTATTAGAAATTGTCCTATTAGATGGATATGTGTATAAGTATATATAATATATAATATCTGATTTTTTAAATTGAGTATGAAATATAAATACATATACTATTGTATTCATCTCCTTACTTGTTCCAGTATATATTTTTTTTCTCATATTCGTTTTCATTTAAATTATTAAAATATTTTAAATTTATTAGATAATTTGAAAAGTTATATTAATTTTTCTTTAATATAGTTTGATAAGATCATATATTTTATTATTTTCACTTTTTTTATAATTAATTGAAGATAAAATTGAGGATGAGAAAATAAAAAGTTTATATTATTTACACACGGAAATGGAGATGGAGATGGAGATGAAAATGGAATTTTTCCTTTTATGTGGATGATAATCAAACTCACCAATTTTTCATTCATGCTACACAATAATATATTTATATTTGATTTAAAGTTAAAAAGGTATTTATAAAAAAAATTTGACACTTTCATTATAAGTAATTTTTCACTTCAAAATTATTTATGACTTTGATCAACTTTAAACTTTCCAAATGTTTTCGACATATTTGTAAAATTTAATTAGTAGAGTAGAGGATTTCATTGTGTTTGTTTACTTGCATATATCACCCTGAAAAACAGATCAAAGAAGGAGCGAAGTCCCACGCATCACATTCGCTTCCTAAATCAACGGCTAAAAACGCACGATGGGACATAGCCAGTTCAACCGTCCCGATTCGCGATTCTCTATTACATTATTTCACATTTAAAATAAAAACGTGAAAAAAAAGGGCGTCATTTCCTCGCCACACCCTGTTTCGTGAAGCGTAGTGCATCAAGATCTCTCTATCTCTCTCTGAAATCGAAAATGAGCAAGGGACCGGGTCTTTTCACCGATATCGGCAAAAAAGCCAAAGGTTAACGAACATGCTCTCTAACATTATTCCTTATTCATTCCTCCTCATCACTTTTATCGATCCAACAAAAGTTAAACTAAGTTCTTTTGATTTGTTATTGCTTGTAGATCTTTTGACTAGGGACTACAACTCCGACAAGAAACTCACCGTTTCGTCCTACAGCAGCGCCGGAGTTGTAAGCTCTTCGAACTTCCATTATAATTAATCTATTGTTTGTATATCTACGATTTCTCGTTAATTACATTTTTGTATGTAAGATATAGTGGTCAAGATCTTGCGCGATGCTATACGCGGAAATTAATTTATCCGCACTGTAAGGTTGCTGATGAGCGTTGCTCTTTCCATAAAATCCTTGATTACCTATGGCTTTTTTTTTTTATAAGAATCGTGAAGTAGCACAGGAAAAAAATTATTCTCCGGTTCGATTATTTTAATTTGTATTTTAATCGATTCCGCATTGCATTGTCAGTTCGTCAAGTTAATCGTGTTGTGTAGACAGATTTTTCTCTTCAAAATTTAGATTAATAAAGGGAGTCGCATATGTTGGATGCGTGGTCGCTTGTTTCAGTTGAAATTCTTCTGTCTGAATCTGTTTTGTGGCGTTCTATTTATTTAGTGAGTTTTTGTTATTATTTTGGCTTACTCCTAGTCCGCTATGTCATAAGAAAGGGATATTTGGCTCTCAAAATATGCAGTCCGACATACGGGAGTCCTTATCGATTATCAGCTAATTAAGTCCTGACGAACAATGTAGCGTCATAGAATGGGGCATTTGGTTTTTATAATATGCAATCTGGCACGAGTTCCAATAAACTATTATTTGATTAAGTTATTTTTACAGAAAACAACCTTTATTCTATTGTAGCATCGTTGTTTTTATCAAAATGCTAATTTTTTGGATGGCGACCGGGGAATAGGACTTTATGAACAATACCTGAAGACAAAAAAGAGATTGTATGTGTGGAGCTTATTGGAGTGTATGATAAACAGTGAAACAGTGATATTAGAAAAGGGAGAGATTCAAAGGCTCCTAAGAATATTGTTGAGACTACAACTAACTAATATACAGACTAACAAATGTGGTAAAACAGAATTATAGATCTCTAACTAACTGATATAACAGAATCATAGGTATCTAACTAAATAATGTGAATGTGAAGAGTTGATTGAGACATGTGTGATAGATTGCACGTTGGTTTGTGCAGAAGAGTTTTGATGTCATCTAGCATGAGTTGGAGGCAAATATAATGGTGCAAGAAGTAGCATTATGGGTTTGGACTCAAATGTAGAAGAAATTTTGATCCATATGTTAAATGCTATTTTAAAAGGGGAAATTCTTGACAGTCACTGATTGCTGATAAAAATTATCTTGCTGGTTATGCTAGTTTTGTGCCTTTGTGTGCCCAGGTTCATAATTCTAATATATTCTCTTAAAGCTGATGATATTTTTTTTACAAGCAGACATAATAACAAGCGTTTTTAGATATCTACTAGGGGATACAGAACATGAATTATCAAAACAAGTAGCGCACCTTTAGGCATTAAGTATCTAGTGACTGGAAAAACACTTTGGTGTATAAAAAGGTCACAAAAGAAAGGTTGATAGTAGACTGTAAGGGTATAGAGAAATTTTTTGATGGTTGAATTTGATTTCTGATATCCAAGAGATTGAAAGTATATGATTAAGACTGAAAGTAAAAGATTGATTACTTGGATGGATGTGAATGTAAGGTGATATCTGAATAATCTGAGAGAGGATGAAGATTCAATGTCCTGTAACCCAGTAAGATAATGTAAGGTTGACATGAAGCACTGATGATCTTTTGACTTCTCTTATAGATCCTTTGGAATTTTGTTTAGCCTGTTGCAAACTGCATGGCCATTTTAAATTTTTGTCTTGCTACTGTAATTTTTTGATTGTCACGGTCGTCTTTCTAGTCTATGTAGGTGCAATAGCGCACATGGCCACGCGCTAGGAGCTATAGATGCATAGTGTTCATTTTAATCTGACTTCTTTTTCTCCTTTCAGGCCCTCACTTCAACAGCTGTGAAGAAAGGAGGAGTCTCGACTGGGGATGTGGCAGCACTGTACAAGTATAAGAACACTATTATTGATGTTAAACTTGACACGGCATCAATTGTGGGTTACTTTGTCTTTTAAGGTTACTATTGAGCATGCTCGGGTAAATCATCTTGTTAACTTGCTCCTTTTCTTTCCAGATCTCCACAACCCTCACATTCACTGACGTTCTTCCATCCACCAAGACTATTGCTTCATTTAAGCTGCCGGATTATAATTCTGGCAAGGTATAGAAACTTGCTTATTCTGGCTGGGAAATTTGACTAACTGCTGGGCATCGTTTCTGAAAATTTGTCTGATTTGTTTTTGACAGTTAGAGGTTCAATACTTCCATGACCATGCTACCTTAACAACCGCTGTTGCCCTGAATCAATCCCCTGTCATTGATGTTTCTGCTACTGTTGGTACCCCAAGCATTGCTTTCGGTGGTGAGGCGGGCTATGACTCTACGTCTGGTCGTTTTACAAAATACACTGCTGGGATTAGTGTCACGAAAGCCGATTCATCTGCTTCAATAATCCTGTAAGTTGCTTTTACCTAGAAAAATTGTTTTCTAAACATCTAGCATTCGTAATCATGTTGAAAGCGTGACATATTGATATATTGAACATGTATTTCCCAATCAGTGGTGACAAGGGTGACAGCATTAAAGCATCATATCTCCATCATCTGGACCTATTGAAGAAGAGTGCTGCTGTTGCAGAGATCACTAGAAAGTTCTCCACAAATGAGAACATTTTTACAGTGGGAGGGTCTTTTGCTGTTGACCCTCTGACACAGGTCAAAGCAAGGCTCAACAATCAAGGACAGCTTGGCGCCCTCTTGCAGCATGAGATCATACCAAAGTCAGTGTTGACTATTTCTGGTGAGATTGACACCAAGGCCCTGGATAAAAAACCCAGGTTTGGACTGGGAATTGCCCTCAAACCTTGAGTTTTTTGTTCATTTTTAGAAAAGCGATCGGAGTTACAAACTTCATTCAATTTTTGGTGGCCCTTGAAAGGAGGGAAAATAATTAGCTCCACGCATGAACATTTCTAGGCTCTTCATGAGTGGATACAAATCTTAATATTCGAATCCTCGAGTGTCTTTTGTTTCCCATTTTTTTATTGATTTTTCTGCTTTTCCTCCGACATTGTGGTAGGCATTACAAGCACTAGAGGTCATGTTGTCTTGCAGGATTTTATCGAGTGTGCTTTTCTTACAATTATACTTTGGATAACTTCCATACGCCTACAATATTGTTAAGTCTTTCTGTGAATTGGGTTCAAAGGAGGGAAAGGAAAAAGGTGACCTTATTTTCTCCAAGTAAAGGAGAGGGAAATATAATATATTGTTGTGCTCCATTAATATTAATGGAGAGGGTGAGTTGAAAAACTTTAGGATAATTAGTTGGTACTGTCTATTGAAGGAGGGACAAAAATTAGATGACATTATTTTATAGTTCTATTTTTTTCTCTCGTCTTCCAAAATTTATATCAAAATCGGAGAGGTAAAAAGAAAATATTTTTTTTATTCTTTTTTAATGCAATGGTTGGATTAACTAAACGATTATTAAATGTATCATTTTGTCAAAGTAGATAAATATCTGTACCAAAATTTATCTAATTTGGACCTAAACATGTATGCAATGTAATAGAAAATTTATTTGTTTTGAATATCATATTACCAAAAGAATATCATTTCATAATTAAATATGTAAAGTTTTCAAAGGATGAAGCTGGATGGTATGAATTTGGCAAGTGGCTTAAACTGGAAAAATAACACAATTTGAGTTTTTTGTGAAGTCGTAAAATTATCAGTAAATTACATTAATTTCTTTAATATCTTTCTAGTTTGAGAACATTCTTTGTTTTTTTAATGTTTATATTAATCTTTTTAATAAAAATAGACCCATTGTCATATATTAAAAAATGTCAGCTAAAATTATTTTATAAAACTTTGAAAAGGCTAGTATGATTTTTTATCTCATTACTCAAACAATATGATACTGTAAACAATTTAATCCCTTTAACTTTATTGTTTGTACACCTAAACACCCTAATGTTTAATTTGTCTTATTTGATCAGTAAATTTTATCTCATCTATAAATAAAACTTTAAACTTTAATTTTGTTCCAATCAGTCCTTAAATTAGTCTTAAAATTAGTCTTTAAACTTTATTAAAATTAGTCTTAAAACATCGTTTTTTTATAAATAGTTTTTTTAACAGGTTTGATAATTTACATTAAATGTCAAATTAATTTAATCTTTTACTTCTTTTTGTTTCAATTTAATTTTTGTATATAAAAATAAGAATCTAAAATACATAAAAAAAAACATTTTTATTAATTGTACACATTATAATTCTTACTGCTACACATTAGAATAAGACTAGTAGTAAGAATCCATCAGACCAATTTTTGGTTCTTTTTAAAATAAATTGCCAACAAAGCAAATTTTATATATTTCATGGAAACATAACGAATATAAATTAATAGGGTAAAAGCTAACTCTAAATTATTAACCCTTTTAAATTACCAGCATGAATTCAATTAATTATGCAAACTTAAATGTTAGGAATTTACGAATGCATATGTACAGTGAAGGACAGACCACACACCATTTTACATGTACGTTAATTTGAATAGGAAGTGCAAGACTTGAAAATAGGGTTCAGTGGGGTGAATTTTTTTTGCAAATGATACCAAACATAGGCAAGCAATTTACTTTATACGATAACTAAATGGAAAACAATAATATCGTGAATTTAATCTGAAGCGTCATTTTACCACATGCTGATCTAAAGATTACTATCATTTCCTCTCATTTCTCATTTTAAAGAGTGCTCTCTTTTGAAACATCCCCTGTTAAAGAAACAGTTAGGCTGGAAATTCCTTTGTCTACAAATTACATTCAACCTTATACGAGCAATTTCTGACCACAAATTACATTCAACCCTATAAACATGAGTATTTTATAAAAAAACTACTAAAAATTGAAACCAAGGGAAATTGAAGTAAAATCGGTATGAGGTCATTTAAAAGTATATTTCAATTCCAGACACAATTGTGTGGTTGCAAGGTGCACCTATAGGTCATTACAACTTTTAAATTGACGCAAAAATACATACCTACCCAATTTCCTATTTCGTTAAGTTCGATCAAGCTGGCGTTATTTCCTTTATTTTTTTCAGGTAAAGTAAAATTTTGTTAAGGGAAAAGAATACACACCATTCCTGGCAAAGAAAACATCCACACTAGAAAAACAATTTCAGACTGACTATAACCTCCTCTGAAGAGAATAGATTACAACCTGTGACCTATGAAATGTAACACAAACCCTACCTTTCTCTTATAGAACAAATCCTGACAGATTCTAAAAAATAAACAATATTTTCATACAACTGACACTGAAGATCAACGAGTATAATAAGGTAACCCAAACATAATGAAGTCCAAGCAAATACCATTGTCAAAACATGCACTGTCATATCACGCATCGAGGCAACACTCAATACACATTTGCATTATTTTGAGGAAGATTGAAGGCTAAAAACACGTTACTAACAGCACAGTGGAATCTCCATAAATCTTACGAGTATAATACTAGAATTACGTGAGTGCAACCATGTACACTTTTTGCATTATGAAAGAACTGTGCTATGAATAGGATCAAATTATCTACTATAGGCGAAAAATTGTGGAAAATCACAAACTGAAAGACTCAAACACCTTACTAATGAAACCAGTTATAATTTAAAAGTTTTCAATAAAATTTTCTTAATTGGAATGCGAGTGTTAGAATGTGCATTACAGTTAATGCAGTCACTCCCCATCTCAAATATCCAGCCATATTTAAACGCAGCATTCCGATCCTAAAACCTATTGATCGAGCTACAGTGAAGATTAGCTAAAGTAATAAACGCAACAAATATTAGCAGTAATAATGTCGAAAATTTGATTAAAATAAACAAAACAGAAAAGTCTGAGAATACCTGAACAGATCCAAACTGCAAGACCCTCAAACTACCAAAACCCCACATAAAACATGACACTAATAATCGAAAAAGTTCCAATAACAACAATAAAAGCAAACAGCAATTAAAAAAAGTATATCGAAAAATCGAAACTAATCAACAGTCTGCATGATATCCTCGGGAGCAAACTTTGTACCCTTTTCTTTGTCAGCGGCGGCGCGGCCCTTAGCCTTGCGATCGAGCAAGGATTTACGGTCCTTGTCCATTCGCAACTTCGTGACGACAACCTTTGAAGGGTGAATGCCGACGTTGACGGTAGAGCCGTTCACCTTCTCGCGCGTGATTCGCTCGATGTGGATGACCCACTTGCGGCGATAGACCTGCACCACCTTGCCTTCGCGGCCCTTGTAGGTTCCCCTCACCACTTGCACCTCATCGTCCTTCCGAACCGGAATGGAACGCACATTGTATTTCGACCGGAGATCGGTGGAGAGCGGCGCGCTCATAAGCACGCGGCGGACGCTCGACGGCGCCGTGAAATGCGCCTTGCGGCTCTTGCGCCGGCTAGAGGAAACCCTGGGATTGAACTTCATTCTCTTCTCCCTACTTTTTGTGACGGAATGCGAATGAAAGAAAGAGAGTGTATAACAAAAAAATAGACTTAGGGTTTCTTCTTCCCTTTTTATTCATTAAAATTTAGTTTCATTTTCTTGGGTTGGATTAGGCCCATGAGATCCAACCAACCCAATTTTATTGGGCCTGCTTGACCAATGTTGTTGGACTCCTTCTTCCTGCACCTCCATATTCTTCTGCCATCCCCATATAAAACTTGAAAATACATTTTTATTCTTCTTGTTTCAGTTTTCGGATTATATAATCTAGATACGTATTTGAAAAAAAAAATTCTGGATTACATAATCCAGAAGTTTAAATTTTTTTTCGAATTATGTAATATATAATATAGAAACTAATCATGCAAAACTTATATAATCCGAAACTAATTAAGAATTTAAAAAAAACTTTTAGATTAAGTAATTGAAAGTATTACAAAGAAATATTTTTTTTTAAAATAAGAGAATTTATGAAGATGGAAGAAGAAGATATAGAGTTCAGGAAGAAACTGTTGACATACCCGCTTTTTTCTAATAGAAGGAAAAAAAAAGTTTGAGAAAATATACAAATGATATGGACCGCTGTTTAAAATATTTAGTTTCAGAATTAATGTTGCTAACAAATTTACTTTGAAAATTAAAATAAAATTATTTTTCATATTTTAATATTTTAAAATATTTATGAACCTTTGAATGGAAATTTATAATTAAGACAGAAGGTATGAGTAACTGAAAAAATATTTAGCACAAATCATGTGATGATAAGTTACAAATAAGATGATAAGTTTATTTATTGTTATGATAACTATTTAAAAAATTATATTGAATATGTAATTAAATGATTTTAAAAATGTTTAACTTTTAAAATTAATTTATAAATTTTATTAATAAAAAATATTTTAGATACCAATAATTATTTTAGTCTTTAAAATAGTATTAATTAATATAGTAATTAAATTTTTTTTTCTAAAGTTTATTTTTATTTTTTTTTACTCCTTTACTTTAATAGTTATACAAAATTTATCTTATCGTGTTTATAATTAGAAAGGTTTATACGGTTATTTTGAAGGAAATTGTAAAAAGAGGATTAAAGGTAATCTGTAGTAAACAAAGTTAATTGAGAGATAAGTGTAGAAATTGTTGATGTTAAAATATTTCATGGATATCTTTCCACAAAAGAAAATATAAGACTATTAAATAAATTTTTGAAATAATATTGTTTCATCGTAAGTTTTTTTTTTACATAATATTTATTTTTTGGTACATTAAAGTATAACAAATTTGTTAAACATCTAGCATGAATGTTGAGTTTAATAATTTTAAAGTATTTATCTATTATATTATTTTATATATATATATATATATAGTGATTGATATTTATATATACTCAATTTACATATTCACAGATGTCTTTTAAAATTATTTTTTTATAAATATATTTTCATATGTATACAATTTAAATATATACACAAATTTTCATTGTAAATACTAATAAAAATAGAAATTTAAATTATTATGTTTTCTCATTAAAGAAAATAACCAATATAAGTGATTCTATTCTTACATAATTATATCAATTTTACAAATGTATTAACAGTATTTTATAGCGTATCCAACATATCATTCTGCATTGAAGCTTTAGACGAATTTCCCACTAGACAAGTTAAATCTTTAATTACCGAAATAGCCTTAGAAACCTCAATTTTATCCTGAAATCTAACATAATTCCTCATACGCCATATCATCCATATAGAAAAGGTTGTCACAGCAAGTTTAATCAATTTAACCAAAGACTACCATGACTCTTAATAAAAGAAAGAAGATCATCTTTATTAGAGAAATGAGAAGTAAGAAAAATCTGTCGAAAACATTTTAATAATTGTAAATGCATGAAATAATTGTTTTTATATATAATTATTTGATTATATAAATTAAAGTCGCTATAACTTATCAAATTAATGTAGTAGTTTATTCAAATTCGAAAGAAGGACTATTTTATAATTAGACAATACAAATTTTAAATTAAATGAACAAAATAATATTGTTTAAAATTTATAAAGATTATATATAATATGAAATCAATTTATTTTCTTTTATTTAAAATATTTAATTTTTAGACTATAAAATTTTTGACATTTTTATAGGTTTATATATGCGTTCATTTCTTTCATCGAATGTACAAAATTAAAAGGTAATATGCACCATGAGATAGTTTGATTTGGCTATATTTTTGTTTTTAGTAAGTTTTCTCCTTACAATATTTGGTCTCCTAAGGTTGCTTTTGCATGTAAGGGTTTAGTCAATCAACCTCTAACCTTTTTTGGTGTTTGAATAATTTTTTTAAAGAGTAAATACATTATGTTGAGAGAATTTAACTTGATTTACTTCTTTACACTATATTCATCATTGTGAAAGTGAAACCTTAATTAACCAAATCCTAAGATAAACATCTCAATTTAAATTTATAGTAATGTTGTTATTGAATTCGATTTTTTGTGTGTGTAATTGAGAAGTATATTTGACATTGATTATCGGTTGGTGAGATTGATATGGTATACAAATGTATACAACTGGAGATTTTAAAGTTCAATTATTTTATGTTTTCAATTATTTTTTATATGTGTGATACCTGGAATTAGTAATTTAACATTTTGTTATTTAACATGTTTGATTTTAAATATAATTGAATAAAAAAAAGTATGATTTAAGTATAGAACGTGCAATAAAATTTGTTTTAGATTGCAAAAAAGCTTATTTTTTGTAAAATTGAAATAAAAGACTTATTTCATCTTATTCAAATGATTGGCTATCGTTAAGTAATTTTCATTGTACAAGTTGGGAGAGATAAACCACCACAAAGGTTGAAAAAACTGTTCACGAACATGAAAAGATGTGGTAGAAACACTAATTTGAATTTATGGATTTGTGTGGAAGTAAAAGCGACCGAAGAAATGCACTAAAAGCTACAATATGTACATAAATACTAAAATATCCTTATTGATAGCAAATTTTATGTAAATAGTTAATATAAACAAAATCATTATATATTAATACAAATAAAAATAATGATTAAATAAATTTATTAAATAGTAATATTAATAATACTTTTATTTTTTTAAAAATATTTAACAATATTATTATTAATATAAAATTAATAATAAAAATATAAAAAAATTGTATAACCATAATAATAATTAAATTAAATTTTTATTTTTAAATATAAGAATAAATTTATAAACTTACATTTTATATTTTTTTAAAAAAATTTAAAAATTTTTCTTACAAAATTTAATAAATTTTCATCACAAATTTATCTCTCCTCTAAAAATTTGGATACTGCAGCTCTATGATGCTGCTCAAACAATGATATGAGGACCTTAAGCGTCAATTGGATAAGAATAGTCCAAGACAATTAACTGAGAACCATTTATTTGACCAACCACTCTTATTTATAAAATGTTTTATTTATCTTTGTTTTACTTGAATTAAACGGTGTATATGTGTAAAAAAATGAGATTGAGAATTACTATGAGTGATTCAACCATTTTCTATTAGCAAATAAAATTATATTTGATATTACAGTGTAAATATATTATTACCTTTTTGTATTAGTATATTATTTGAAATTCATGAATATTATCTTGTTGATATGGAATGAGTTGTTATACATGAATATTATGTTGTTGAAATGTATTATGTTTGTGGATAGGAAGTGAATAGGATGAATATTGTTGATATAAAGTATGGAATGCATATTTATTTATATATTTAATTATTTGACTTAGTGTGACTTACATGTTTTTTTTTATAAATGGTTATGATGGTACTTTTGAAAAAAAAAAATACAATTATCAAAATATTTATAGTTTCAATTTAGAAACAAATTTTAAAATAATATATAAATATTATGAATATAAATTTTTACTTTTTTAATTTTTTCATCTTATGATAGAAGAAGTAATTCAATTTTTAATAAAATAAAAAATACTACTAATATTTGATAATATTATATTTTAAATAATAAATAACAAATTTATAATAAAAACATGATTGAAATTTAATAATATATTCATAATATTAATATGATTTATAAAAAATATATGATGTTCGGAAGATACTCTACAAAATTTAAAAAATTTAATTGGGTGCCAAAATACGATGGTCTCATAAAAAATACAACTCATTTTAGATAATATGGGTCATTTAAAAAAAAAAAAAAAGATGAAGGGAAAAAAATAGTGAAGGTAAGGTGGGTGTAAAAAAATAATGAATGTAATGTGTGTAAAAATTTATTAGGTGAGAAAATATTATCACTATGAAAATCGAAACTAATCAACCGTCTGCATGATATCCTCGGGCAAATTTTGTACCCTTTTCCTTGTCAGCGGCGGCGGCGGCGTGGCCCTTAGCCTTGCGATCGAGCAAGGATTTACGGTCCTTGTCCATTCGCAACTTCGTGACGACAACCTTTGAAGGTGAATGCCGACGTTGACGGTGGAGCCCGTTCACCTTCTCGCGCGTGGCTCGATGTGGATGACCCACTTGCGGCGATAGACCTGCACCACCTTGCCCTCGCGGACCTTGTAGGTTCCCTCACGCTTGCACCTCGTCGTCCTTCCGAACCGGAATGGAACGCACGTTGTATTTCGACCGGAGAGCGGCGCGCCGTGAAATGCGCCTTGCAGCTCTTGCGCCGGCTAGAGGAAACCTCATTCTCTTCTCCCTGACGGCAATGCGAATGAAAGAAAGAGGTGTATAAAAAAAATAAATATATTTAGGGTTTACTCTTTCCTCTTTAATCATTAAAATTTAAGTTTCATTTTCTTGATTAGGCGTGAAGTCCAACCTAGCCTATTTTATTGGGCCTCCTTGACCAATTTTATTAGGTCTGCTCGATCAATCTTGTTGACATACCCCTTTTTCTAATAGAAGGAAAAAAAATAATGTAATGTTATTGGAGAAAATATACCAACGATAGGATCGCTGTTTAAAAATATTTATTTTCAGAAGTAATGTTACTGAAATTTTTACTTTGAAAACTAAAATAAAATTATATATTTGTGAACCGGAAATTTCTAATTTAAAACACATGTTATGAGTAACTGAAAAAATATTTAGCACAAATCATGTGATAATAAGTTACAAATAAGATGATAAGTTTATTTATTGTTATGATAACTATTTAAAAAATTATATTAAATATTTAATTAAATTATTATTAAAAAATTTAACTTTTAAAATTAATTTATAAATTTTATTAGTAATAGAAACTATTTTAGCAATAATTATTTTAGTCTTTAAAGTAGTATTAGTTAATACAGTAATTAAATGTTTTTTTTTTAAAGTTTATTTTTATTTAATAAATTTTGTTACTTCTTTATCGTAATTAGAAAGGTTTATACGATTATTTTGAAGGAAATTGTAAAAAGAGGATTAAAGGTAATCTTTAGTAAACAGAGTGCTTGTAATTGAGAGATAAGTGTAGAAAGACATGTTGATGTTAAAATATTGCATGGATATCTTTCCACAAAAGAAAATATAAGACTATTAAATAAATTTTTGAAATAATATTGTTTGATCGTAAGTTTTTTTTTTACATAATATTTATTTTTTCGTACATTAAAGTATAACAAATTTGTTAAACATCTAGTACGAATGTTGAGTTTAATAATTTTAGATTATTTATCTATTATATTATTATTTATAAATATATATACTCAATTTACATATTCACAGATATCTTTTAAAATTATTTTTTATAAATATATTTTCATATGTATACAATTTAAATATATACACAAATTTTCATTGTAAATACTAATAAAAATAGAAATTTAAATTATTATGTTTTCTCACTAAAGAAAAAAATAAATATAAGTGATTCTATTCTTAAATAATTATATCAATTTTACAAATGTATTAACAATATATGTATATCAATTGAGACCATGTAATTTATAAAAAATATTACATTATTTAATAACTTTATACATAATATTATTTCAAATCGTTAAACTATAATTGTATATTATTTTGATGGTAAATTTATAAAAAAAAATACATAATAATAAAATTATGATAAAATTCTTTATATTTAAAAAATAAACAATAAGTTGATTTTGATTGATATAAATGTGATATAAAACTATTTTGAACTCGAGCAATTTTTTATATATGATCTATGACGGTGAATTTTAAGAATCATTTTTGTAATTAAAATTTATTAAGTGATGTAATACTTAAAACTAGTATCAGTCTATCCTCTATATATTGTGAGTTTTTAAACATTTACTAAATATCATCTCAGTGGAATTTATTTATCAGTAACATTTTGATCGTGTGTGAAGAAAACAAGTTCACTCATATTATTCAGAAAATAATAATATAATATTACTGTATAAACATTTAATACTTATATTTAAATTTAATAATATATTTTATTAATAATGAATTTAACATCTTAGAACGGTTATTGACACAATTAATTTTATTTCCAATGAATTTAACATTTTATACCGTTATAAACATACCATTTTATTGAATAAAGTTTCTATTAAAATATAATAAATGGAGTTTGACGCTTACGTTATGTAAAATGTTAACTCTGAAAGGAAAAGCGCTTGGAATGACAAAATGCATAAATAATCTATAAGCACAGGTTAACTACTATGTGGCAAGATAATTCATTTTTTGTATTTTTCATTATTAGTTATTTTTCTAGTTTTCTATTTTTTTCCCCGTTTTCATCCTATATTTTCAAAATTTATTTTTCAATTGTTTTATTATAATTCAAGTAGGCACCTTTCCTTAATATTTATCTTTTTTTTATTAGTTTTCTGGTGACTTGTTATCAAAAATGAATTCAGAGGTACCTTGGCAAATACTGCGTATTCCTTGGGAAATGAACTTTTAGTGGTCTCCGATGAAAGATGAAAGTCTACCTACAAAAGACTCTATACGATGCTTAAGTTTGTAGAAGTACAAAAATGATGATAAAGTCTTAACAAAAAGTCAAGAGTAAGAGTATATAATAGAGTTTAACGTATTCTCTTACCGAGAGAGTCATCACTTATTCATAGGTCTTGTTGGACTCAAACCATTAAGAAAAACATTGAATGATTGATTATCTTGAGATATAAATGGATTTTATAATAGTAACTTATAACTAATTTATGGTTTGATTTATGTGTCTTAAATATGATATTAAATAGATAGTTATTGTCTGATTTATGTATCTTAAATATTATATTAAATAAACGGTTATTGGTATGAATGTATCCGATCATGTAATTCTGAGAGTATTTACATGGCTTTTTTTTCTTTTTCTTCTATCCTTCACTATTACTCGTTTAATTTTATTTACATTTTTAATTTAATTTTGTTGAAAATAATATCATATAATAGGAGCATACAAATAAAAGTAGAAAATTTAAATAAAAATATACTATAATCAATAATTTTAACAATATTAAACCTCAAAACTTCTATTCATAAACATTCAACAAAATTATTATTATTCAATATATAATTCTTTGACAAAAATTACAAACTCGTACTTTTATTATCAATTAGGGTTCATATACAATTTTTCTAATCAAAGTTGTAGATTATTTCAGGACACACTACAATCAAGTCTCTCGTACACCCAAAATATTTATTAAGTTGTTGTAATAACTTTTTTATCAACTATATATTTTTATCTTACCTTTTAATTATTCTCATTACTTAATCTCAAATTTGGTTGAATATCCACTAAGACGGACAAATTTCTTGTTTCCTAATTTAGTGCAATAATAGAAATAAAAGAAAAAAGGTCATGTGTAGTTTGTTGTTATATGAATTCACAAACCTAAAATGTTTGAGTATTAAGGTTTATGTTCTTACATGTACTTTTGTAGGGACAAAACTTTTCTCACTTGTTGTATTCTTCCATACTTTAGTTTTTGATCTTGACGTCATTTCGATATTTTTGATAGAGGTACCTACGATGACACTCTAGTGCTAAAGTCAGTTTTAAGGATAAGAGTGTTGTAAGTATTAAGATCAGAATTTGGGATGACTTCCTATTTATAGTTATGGTTTTGGATCTGAGGGCACTATATACTAATGTATCCCTCAGTCCAATTTGCAATTTGTATGTTAATCGTGATTTTGGTGTGATTACCGCATAATATCGAATAATTAAAGATATTTCTAATTAATCTGCAAGATGTGAAGCAAGATGGTTAAGAGACCGACTATGATGATTAAGAGACCGACTAGTTGGATGCTTGTGTATGCAGGTGTCTGACCTCTCAATAATACAATTTATAATAGGTCAAAGGTGTTTTTGGATTTAAGTTAAAATAAGTAAACTAAATTTCAGCTTTTATTAAAAATTATATCACTATGTTTCAGCTTCTTTATCCATATTAAAGTAAAACCCACCCTCAATCTCAACTAACTTAAAAATTATACTAAATTATTTATTTTTCAACTTGAATCTATCTCAAGCTTAATTTCCTAACTTAAATTCAAACCCAAACTAAGTTTTTCACTACACAGCTTAAAGAATCATAGTTCAGTAAAGATGTTTGTTCGTATCCAAAATGATAGTAAATAACTATATACAAAGTTTGAAGTAGTTGTGTGTTTACAAAAATTGCACATGTTACCAAAGTTTCCACAAGGTTGGGGAAATATGAAAAAGATATTACTCTGAAAGTTAAGGAAAGAAATGAAAAAACTAAAACAAAAAAAAATTTCACAAATAATAATAAAACTCATGTATATGAATAGTAATTTCCTCCTCCCACCTTACATTGGAAAATATTTGCTTCACTTACTACATTTGCTCATTTTAAGGATGAGAATTTTGATTTTATTATTCTGCGTGACTCCAACTTTTCATTACCACAGTAATATGAATATAAAAAGAAGTCATATTTAAAGCTCTAAAGTTTTATCTATTTACGCAGTTTGGGAATGAAATATACAGAGTAAAAATAATACTACATATACTATTCCAAAAACAACTTAATGTTTCATAAATACAATATTTTGATAGAAATAAAAAGTAGTCTATTTAAAAAATAAGAAAGTAATTCGAAATGAGACGGAAATGGAATGAAGAACCATATATTAAACAAAAATAAATAAATTAATTAAGATTTAAGTTTCTAATAAATTTGTATATTAATAATTGAGATTCTAGTGTATCTATTTTATCATTAATTAGGAAGAATACATGGTTTTTAGTTTATATTGTTATTGTTTTAATCTTTTTCACATAAAAATAAAAAATGGTTTAATTAATTTTCGAGTCCATCATAAAATTTGAATATGTTTTTTATTAAAAAATATATATTAAATGTCTATAAAATTTATATTTTGAATTGAGTTTATGTGATTAATGAATGATGACAGGTGTCATTAATAACGTCCCAGAGCATATTTATGGCTTCCCATAAACTCCATGGAAATAACAGTACACACCATTAAGAGCGTGTTGAAAACCGTGTGTGGTTTCATTTCATTCAAGCAAAACGCAGAGAGAGAGAGAGAGAGAGAGAGATGAGGGGTTGGAAGCACTCTGCGGCTATTGAGACCATCTACGAGGAAGAACACCGTTCTTCTTCTGCTCCCTCACTCTCTCCTTCACCATCCTTCTCCTCCTTTTCTCCTCCTTCACTCCACTCCATAGTCAATGCTTGGTTCCTACCATTCATTTCCCTCCTCTGTTACCCTTTTCTTCTTCTTCATTTTCTTCTCCTAAATTCAATTCTCTATGCTTTCAGGTCTCTCCACTCCGCCTCTCAACCCAACGTCTTCATACTTGTTCATGGAACCTCTTTCCGTTTGCACCAGGTTTGCTCGTTTACCACCATTTTCTATTATGTTTTAGTCAAAATTGTTTTCAAATACAATTCAACATCCCGTAAATTAAACTTTGGACGATTACACTTCAACAATTTTCAAATTAGGGATTTCTGTGAATTTGGATTAATAGAATTTGACATTGAGAGTAATTTAGAGACTATTCTATCAGAATTTTGTTTTTCTCATTGGAATTCTCAATGGAAGATGCAAAATCTTGAGTTATGCATAATCTACAGTCACTAATGCTAACGTTAACGTATTCGCTTTATGTAAGGCTTTGGTACATCTGAAAAGCTCTGCTTTTAGACCCAACAAAAGGGTAATCCTTTATGACATAAAAAAACGTGCAACACTTTGTTTATTTGTTATGCTGAATCAATGAAATATTATTGAAATGACATATACTCGTATATACTTTAGGATCGTATGATATCACAAAGTTCATACCTGAAACAGCACCTAACGGGAGTTTCTAACGTAACAATATCCCCGCCGTTAAACATAACGGCCGAAACTTTCGCCACGGTGGCTGAGTTCTGTTACACCCATAAAGTCCACTTAACGCCGACCAACGTTGCTGCGATAAGAGTGGCGGCGGAGTTGCTGGGTATGACGGAAGGAGAGAATCTATGCGGGGTGGCAGAATCGTACTTTGAGAGAGTTGTTGCCGTTGATGCGTCGATGGTTATGCGTTCGTGCGTGACTATGCTTCCCGAAGCTGAAACGACTGCGTCGCTTGTCAGCAAGTGCATTGAAGCGCTGATTTGGAACGGCGACGTTTCGTTCTTGGACGACGTCGTTGAGATGCACTCTCAGGATTTTCAAATGGTTGCGTCTTACTTGAACAAACGGCTGCCCGACCACGACGCTCTATACAAGATTATTGATATTTATCTTAAGGTACGCCACGTGTCGTAATCTCATATAATAGATGTTTCTAAGAATAATAACTTTTTTCATTTTTTTAGTTGAATACAAATTTGACTCTGTACATGTTTTAATATATAATTTATTGGTAAAATTAATTTTGGGTGAATCACATTTTATTAAAATAAAAAACAGACCAATACTAATTTTTTTTGGTGACTTTTTTTGCATTGATTTTTATTTAATATTGTATCATAAATGGCTCGTTTAATGCAAATTAATAATAAGATTCACATCACTAAATTAAAATATGAATTTAGTTTTCATCACCCAAAATAATCATCAAATTCTATTATTTGTAAATTAATTCTACTAAATAAATACTCTTTCAAAACCTTAAATGCGATTTTATTATTAAAAAGTTTATATGACTGATTATATTATTTTAAATATTATTTTAGTCATCATCGACTTTAAAATTTATAATATTTATCGTATATCAAAATAATGGTCCTAACCATATCATGTTAATAAAGTCAGCAGGGACAATGATATAGCACCTTATTCTAAATACTTAATCAACATTTAGTATTATATATATTAAATTAAATATTTTTTAATCATTATTATAACGTGATTTTAGTCTTTATAACCTTAATTTTGTTAATATCTCATTTCTAAAATTTACAAATAATTAATTTTAGTTCCTATGAAATGGATAAAAGTTGTTTTTTTTTTCTCAATATAAAATATTTTTCATTTCATTTCATCCAAAATCTGAAAACACTATTTTTTTTTTCATAAATCTTATTTTAAGATAGATAAATAATGTTATTTCAGGGATTCTCTTAAAAAAAGTATTAATGTTATCGTAACTTTCTCTTAAACATAAGTATTAAGAAATATGATATCACAATAGAGACAAAAACAAAATATTTCAACAATTTATTGCTTAATATTTTTTTCATCATAAATCATATTACTTGTTATATTAATCACTTAGACGATGTTATTTTATAATGCTTATGATTTTTCTCTTCTTTTATTTTTTTTACCAAGTGTTATTATATTTTGTTAGAGTTTTTGGATGTTGAAATAATATTTTTGGTGAAGAAAATTATTGGTGATATTTGGTTGATAAATATTTGTTGACATTGGTGAAGGAAAATAAGTATGGAAAACTAACGGAGGAACAACAAACAGAGATATGCAACAACTTAGATTGTTCTAAGCTCTCACCTCGCATCCTCGTTGAATGTGTTCAGAATCCGCGAATGTCTCTCAAATTCATAATGGGAGCGATACTCGTGGAGCATCTCAAAACTCGTCACTCCCTTGTTGTTGCGACCACCACTACTACGCATCAAACAGAGCGAACTTCATTGAGGAAAATTCTCCAACATGATCATCACCACACAACACATATCGAAGAGACCATGGATTCCACCTACAATCGTATTCAAAACCTTGAGAAAGAGCTAATGGACATGAAGAACCATCTTCAACATCATCAATTCATGGATGAGAAGAAGAATAATAATGCATTAACCAAAGAACGTGCTGTGAGTTTTCATTATGAACCACCTCAGAACAGTAGAATACAAAGGGGAGGAAGAGGGTCCATTTCGTCCTCGAGCTTGATGCTTGATAACATAATAACGAAAAAACAAAATGAGGTGAAAATGTGTGTTGCAAACAAAACTTCAATAGACATGACCAGGTTTTTTCCCCGCAACTTCAAATTTAGCCTAAAAAATGCATTCGGATGTCGAATGCAACGTCAAGCTAGATAGTTAGTTGTAGAGGTTACTCCATCCTTACAACATAATTGGATAATGAGTTTACTCGTTAGTGTGGGGATTGTCAATAACTATGACATGGAGTATTAATGTCATTTGTGACTAGTGAATATTCAACATAGTTTTTTTTTTCCTTTGTTCATAAACATATTTTGGTTCTTTCTTATGGAAATTGTCTCTTCTGTGGTGATTCAGAGCTTTTTGTTATTAATTTCTGTTGGTAGTTTTTTTTTTAAGTCAAGGTAGTCTACTATTGTTTTGAAGTTAACAATGGAGAATTTCGTGAAGTCTATTAAGCAAGTTACAAATAGAATTTTTTTTTTTCCCATCAAACTTAAATAACTTTGATATTTATGTTTATGCTCTAAAGAAATAACTGTATTTATGTTTATGCTCTATAATGCTTAAGTGATTCTCCATATTCTTTGTTCTTTATTTTTTCTTTTTAAAATGAAATTATAGTTAATTTTGGAGATTGCAATCACAAACAATACATTAATGTCGTTGTTCTTATTGTTCATACTTAAATTTTGGAAGAAAAAAATCAAAAGCAAAGTTGACTCTTTCAATTTTTAAAATATTTAAATTTATAAAAAGTAATTTATTTTTAGTATATCAGAGTAAATATATTAATTTTTTAAAAATTATCATATAAAATTATAATTTAGTCCCTATTTATAAGTTTTTTAAAATATTTAAAATTATAAGGACTAAATTATTTTCGTCTCTACGAGTAAATGTTTTAAATTCTTTCAAATGAAGAATAAAATATTTTAATTCATAAGAGTAGATATTTGAAATTATAGAAAAATTATAGAAATCAATTGTATATTTACCCTATTGACTAAGTTAAAAGAACTAAAAGTTTTAAAAAAAATATACGTTAAACCACTAAATCATATAGATTAAATGATCATAGTCTATATAGTTAAATTGTTGGAACTAAACAGGTTACACAAAAGGATAATTATTTTATTTATTTGGGTAACTTATTAAACTTAATTGGTGTTATATATATATTTGATGTTTTGTATTTCTTTTACTAATTTTATTTATATTTAACTTTGTATTTGTGCACATATCTAATGAAAAAAAAATAGTTTCTTGTTTAGATTTAGTTCAAATGATGAAATGTTAATTACTTGTACTAAAGTTTAAATTATTTGTTTAGATAATTTAGAAAAATTGTTGTTTCTTGTTAATTAATGCGCAAGGATTAAGTCAAACCTTAAATTTGATAGAATTTTGGTTTAAAGAATTTTGTATGATTCTTATGTGCATACTAATTGTGGTGCATTATGAGTCATCACTTTAATTTCATTTACTTTGGAAACCAATGTGAATGCTACCAAAATTTCATAAAAAATGAGTTTAATTTATACATATTAACCAATTACTAAAATATTTTTTCATAATGATATTGATAATCATACAGTTTTCACCATAAGTATTTATGAATCAAAATTGGATGTTCCACATCATATTAATCAAGAGAATAAAAAGGAAGTTGATAGGTTATTGCAATGTGTTCAACAAAATGAAAAATCTATTAGGCAAACATATTATTATTCACGAGTTTGTTGTTTAAATTAATGACATCATGAGTATGATGAATGACTTTAATTCATGTACAATGGACTGTCTGTTGAAGAGTTCAATCAGACGATTAGACCATCTGATGGAGGGAGCAGAAGATTGTCTACTAAGACTATCAGTATTGGTGTGACAAATGGTCTAGTGTAAGAATTTATTAGGCTTAACTATCTTAACATGTTTGAAAAAAAGCATACCTTTACGTTTTAGGAGGTTCAAACCTTAATAACGACTAAGGAGCTTTTGAAGTTCCAATACTATAAAGTATAAGATAATGATTTGAATGTGAATTTGTCAATTTCAAAGGTAAAAAAAAAGAAAAGAAGTTTAAGGGGAAAAAGTCAAAGTAATACTCGTTAGACGATCTATTAGAAGTTGAATGTTACAACTTTCATAAAAAATGTCACTTCATGTTGAGTTGTCATAAAAAAAGAGAAATGAGAAAGAAAAGAAATCCCATTTCAAGGATGTTATTTGCTAATGTTATTGTAACTTGTGATAGTTACAAGTCTACATGGTTGTTGGTGGTGTACGTGTTTGATGCATAGAGGAACTAAGTCATTAACTCAAGATGAACTTATCATATGTGTTATGTGAAGAAGTTTTTTGAGACCTTGAAATTGAAAGAATGTGGAGTAGTTTTATTAGGAACAATAAAGTCACCAAGGTGCTACGCATGAGGTCTATTAGATTAAAGATGTTTGATAACCGGGAGATACTGTTGTAAGAACCGAACTATGTTCAGAACTCAAGAGTATGTTTGATCATATTAGTTTTAATAACCAAAATTGAACAATGTGTGATAAAAATTTTAAGAGGAACGTCTACAATTGCTAAAGGAAAGAAAAATAAAGACACAAACTACGCATGTGTTTGTGGCCAGTCAAATAATGCAAAATAAAGTAAAGTTATTACTCTCATTATACTACATACTTATCTTTGAATTTGTTAAAAGTTATGCAATATATAAACATGGTATAAAGAAGTATTAAATATTTTAATTGTATTACAAACTAGAAAATGTTGATGAAAAAATAAACGATCATATAGAGAAAATAACAAAATGATATTAGATAATAACATTTTGAAAGAACACATGTATAATTATTTGAAATATAATCCAGAGTTATTAATATGCATGATACACTAAATTAACAAAATTCTTCATAACATTTACATTGTTCAATTTTATAATGACTATGAAGTCGCTTAAAAAACATGATATTTTACTTTTTATATTTTTAATAAAAACAAAAACCAGACAATATTTTGTCAACTTTCAAAATATTTTTTTTACATTTTCCATTCTGATCTTAAAAAAACTTGTTATAATTTTTTGTAAATACTTTAAAACAAAAAACTTGAAATTTTTTTGTTTATAATTAAGTTTCATATTTTAAATAAATTAATAAAAAAATGAAATTAATTGTAGCTTGAGAAAAATCTTATTTATTTTTTCTTCAAAAAATACTAATCCTATAATAATGCAAATATTATTCGAATATGCTTATCACAGTAGAAAAAAGTCCCATCAAACTTAAATACCAAAATTTCTGTTAAAAAAATCAATGGATGTTGTGCTGCAATAAAGGAAGGAGTGATTAACTGAGTCATAAACAGCACACAGTGTCTCCACTTAAATCATAACTATTGTTTTAATTCAATCACTGCTGCTAAGTGTGATATCAACTCATTATTTCCTGAACAAAAAATGATATGCCATTGGTTTGGCCACATCATTATCCATACCAAACGAGTAATGACAAATCACAATATCCTTAGTTTTATCACAAATCACAACTTTTTCTTATGCACTTCTCTGTCTCTACTTGGTAGTATTAAAGAACAATAATAATTGAGAGCAAGTAGTTACCATACAGGTTACGAAAGTTCTTTTGAAAAAAAAAAGAAATATAGTATATTTTCTAATTGTAATAAAATATTTATTTTAGTTTTTTATTTTATATTTTTTATCACCAGTAAATGCATATTGTACTGGGATGACCGACCGGTCCCCTTGACCCGGTCAACCCATACTACCAGACCCCACCTTAAGTTATGAGGTCGACCATGTGGCATATGTGGGCGACCGACATAGGATGCTCAAGTAAAAGGTTGACCCGATTAGCGAAGGCTAATCCATGGTTAGGGGATGACCTAATCCAACCCTAGTCATTAAGTAACCCTCTAATCCGGCCCAACATCAAGGGTCCATCAAGGTAATATAAATATCACGCATTCCAAGAAAAAAAGTACGTCATTATCTACAGTATTCTGACAGCCGAATACGATACCCCACTGACTTGAGCGTTGGAGTGTCATCTGCAGGTACCCACCCGTCTGAGGAGCCATTCGACGAGGAAGCTTGAAGGAGAGTATCAAACACGTGAGGATCGACCGAATACCATCCGAAGTCAATAGTTCTCCCAGTCCCCAAACTAGTTCGAGAATACATATATAAATAAGAATATAACTAAATAATAATAATTAATATTGTCTTAAAAAAAACTTAAAAAATAAAAATATTGAAAAAATACAATACCTAAAGGTGGATTATTTTAATGTGTTTAGACACGGCACAACAACACAAAAGTTGAACATCATTATTAAGAACAGCAACAAATTGTGTGTGTCGTGATTACTGACGTGGCATCACACATTACTTTTGAATATCTATTGCACCGTTCATGAATAAGCCTCATCAACTCTCATTTTCCACCGTTGAGTGTGTATACAAAATAAGTAGTTCAGCTCCCGCCACCACCACATGATGTGTCTTCGCTTCGCTTTTGGCTTCAGTTGTCTCAACGCACCACTTCATTCATTGGCATAAGTTTTGTAAGTTATATAAATTTCACTGTTCCAGCAAATTTATTCTACTAACTCCATACATTACATTTCACAGGGAAATCTACCTTCGCAAGGTACGGCTAGTTTCTTAAGGATGTATACGTACGAACCAGCAAAATTGTATATGTTCTTTGATTTAATCACTGATAGTGTCTTCTATGTTTTCGGCTCTAGCTTAACGCAATCTTTATTTTGATTTTCTTTTCTGCTCGTGTAGATGAGCGCTGTGCAAGCACTGTATCCGCCGTGTTGTTGTGGAATGTGGTTGCAGATCGTCGAATGCGGACATTCGGCGACGGAGAAGTTAGGGTTCACAAATTTCTGCGGAATCGATGCCATTGGAATAAGCCGTAATCGTAAAAGGTTGTTGAAGCCGATTATGGCAAAGGAAAATGATGGTGCGTTTTGGATCGAGGACGGACATCAAGTGAAGAAGCCGAATGGCCTGACGCCTTTGGCTAATCACTCTGCTGCACTATTCGGTACTATCTCTATTTGCAGATTCTATCAAGATCTTGAATCTGGTTTTTTTAATGCTCTAGTTATTTATTACATTATTCTTGTTATTTACTCTTCTTTGTCTATGGACGTTTTTAGTCATTATTCATAGATGACAGTGAATTGATTTTGTAATGTAAAATGCAAATAGTTTCGTATATTCAATAAAAATGGACAACAAGTTGATGTTCTTGGACTTGAATGCTTCAAATTAATAATGATCTGTCAGCACGGTGTAAAATGGTCACATCATTACATGTTCACTATTCATTGATTTGGTGTCCTGCTCTGCCACATAAAGTTATTCGGGATAATATGGCACGAATTAAATGTTCAGGTGTGATAATTTTTGGTTAGAAGATGATCTGGTTTATAATGTTAGAGAATATTTTGTGTCTAAGTTTCTTTTGGGCTAAATGGTCAAGTTAAAATCTGGACACACGTTCACCAATATTTTTTAGCTGTAAAACATTGAAGAGATTGAGTAGTTCTTGGAAGATGGAGAACAAAAAACATTAGAGTGATGGATTTGTCAGGGAGGTCTGATCCTTGGTGAAACATGTGCATAGATCAGGGTAAAATTAAGGTTACGAAGGTGATTTCAAATAAACATAATTTCGTTGACAAAAAAGGGAGTGTTTCTGTTCACTGCTAATTTTTGAAACTGGAAATCTATGGACTTCATCAAATACCTGTTTGAGCTTTTATATACGCTGTTTACGAGGTTTTGACAACATTTTTATAAGAAAAAAACTGAACTTTTTAATATCTACTGGTTGTTCTAAGCAAAGCAATATATGTTATAATTAAAAAAAAAATGAAATATTTAACCTGGTTATTATCTATCTAGGTAAAAATCTCAGCGAGATGTCAAATATTGGGAATTCGATGAACATTTTGTGGCACGAATGTCCTATCCAGAAACATGATAGAGAGCATCTTCTTAAGCAAAAGGGCTGCGTCATTTGGTTAACGGGTCTCAGTGGTTCAGGTTTGTGAAATTCAGTCAACTTTTAAATATATACAGTGATCGTTTCCGAATCCTCGCTTTTGTTTATTGTTGTTAAGCTGAAATAAGCGCACAATTGTGTGAGTAACCGAGTCATGTCCTCCTTTTATCATTCTTAAATGCATCCTAGATTCTGAGGGTGTTCTGATTGCTCGTGTTTGATTTTATTTTTTATACGACGTTCATTGTTTCGATAGATATGCACAGGCAGAAACATTGAACATTTATTTCGACGTACCTCTTTTTCTTAACGTCTAATATTGTTGTATAGCTAATCCGTTAAAATGCTGCATTGTCTCTCTGTCACTTTTCTTTTCTATGGTACAATCTCAACTTCTATTCAAGCACTGTCGACCACTTTGACTCATAAGAGTGAAATAATGAAGGGAAGCCAGTCAATTCAAATTATGTATTCTTCTATGAAAGCTTTAAATAACAGTAAGGTCTTTTATGAAGCAGTTTCACGTTACTTTCCAATTATTATTGTCTCCGCTGTAGAATGTCCACTGATAGTGGAACCAAGAAAATGAAAGCAATTGTTTTTAGTTTCTTTGGAATATAAGGATATTCCCTTCCCTTTCACTCTTCTATTCTAGACCTCACACTCTCTCTGCTTAATTTGATTCTTAAGAGACATTGATTTCAGGAAAAAGCACTCTGGCATGTTTTTTGAGTAGAAGCTTGCACTCCAGAGGAAAGTTGACTTATATCCTTGATGGGGACAATATTAGACATGGTCTAAACCGTGATCTTAGTTTTAGAGCAGAAGATCGTTCAGAGAACATACGAAGGATTGGTTAGTTACTGCATAAAAACATATATACATACGCACAAAAGTTCTTCTCTCCATCTTGAACTTTGCTATAACTATATTATTTATTAACATTCAAAACAAAATGACAAATAAATTTCAGGTGAGGTTGCGAAACTCTTGGCAGATGCAGGTCTTATTTGTATCGCTAGTTTAATATCACCCTACCGAAAGGACAGGGATGCTTGTCGAGCTTTATTGCCAGAGGGAAATTTTATCGAGGTATTGTGGGGAGCCAACCTATATGCTAGTTGTTTAACATTTGCTAAGTGCTAAAAATGGTGAACACTGTGATTATAAACAAGACAGGAGATTGTTATTTCCTTCCTCTGCAAAGTTTGCAATCCCCAACTTACACATGTTGCAGGTTTTCATAGACGTGCCTCTAGAGGTGTGTGAAGCAAGGGACCCGAAGGGACTCTACAAGCTTGCTCGAGCTGGAAAGATCAAAGGTATCTTAGTTTAATATTTTAATAGGTGTCTTCTTGGATTTGGTTGTGTGTAATAGTCATGTATGTGCTGGTGTTTGTTACTTTTAACTATACTAGCTGCACCAGGTTAATTATCTGCTATGATTGTTATTATTTCTATTTTTGTGGCTGATCGAATTTATATCAGTCTTGAATTATTATTTCCAAAATTTTCAGGTTTCACGGGGATAGACGATCCGTATGAACCACCATACAGCTGTGAGGTGGGTATTTATGCCATAACTTGTGTTGCACTAGTGCTAGATTAACACAGTGATTAGTGTTGTGAAAGAATAGAACAATACGAATAAATTTAGTACACCATATTTACTTAATTATATAATTTTATTTTATTTTTGTTGCCGGGATCCAACTTTGATGAAAAATTAACTCTAATGAGATGTTAGAATAAATTAGTCCCTGATTTCCCTTTGAAAATTGAGCAGAACTTTCATTACATTGATTACACTTGCTCATTCTCTTGCAGATAGTATTACAACAAAAAGGAAGTGAATGTACGTCTCTGGGTGATATGACAGAAATAGTAATATCGTACTTAGATAAAAAGGGATACCTCCGAGTCTGACATTTCCTGAATGGGGTTTGTCTTCTTCCCTGTTTGTTGTCGTAGGTATTAATATATGTAACACAGTCGGAGGCACAAAAAATGTGCTCATTCCAGCTGCAAGGAAATCATCGTTTCCTACTCATTTGCTTCCATCTATCTGGTAGCAAGCCCATGAGAAATCGAATGTCCTTTAGCATATATATATAGATGCTTGTCATTGAATGTGTACTGTAGTGTCTGTGAGGATTTGTTCGCTTCCGCGTGCTAATGTTTTCATACTTCCAACCACTCTCGTCTCAAAGTACAAAATGAAATCATGGGAGATAAGTATAATATCTAAAATATAAGATATTAGGACAAAATTTATATATTATATAAGTATAAATTATGTAAATTGACAATAAACATTTATATACACAAATATTTTTTAGTTTTTTTTAGTAGAAAGATGTTTTTTAAGGCTGGTTCAAAAAGATTTGTTTTTTATTTTTATAATCATACTAAAAATTTATATAACAAGTTTTAGTTTTTAGAAAATTAATGTATTTTTTTAATTTTAAAATTGTGTTAGAATCGTACTAGAATGGTCAGAAACCCAACAAATATTTTTTGAATTGGACACTTTACTGATACGTATCCTATGAGTGTCATACGAGTATCGGTGTCCGATACGTGTGTCCGATACGGACACGCCATTTGAAAGGAGTGTTCGAATCTCATACTTGACAGATCCAACAAATATTTAGAATTAACAAATTTAGCCATTTTTTTTAACTATTAGTTGTATTTGTGTGTGAAATATATATATATATATATATATATATATATATATATATATATAAAAGAAAAAATATTTAAAATATTTAAACAAGAAAATTAAAATAATTAAAGTCTCATTATCAGAATAATCTATTTTAATTTATAATATAAGAGTGGGAATGCAAATCATTTATAATAATTAGAAGTTTAATAATTGCAAATGCATGAAATAAATATTTTTATATATAATTATTTGATTATATAAATTAAAGTCGCTATAACGTATATTTTATAATTAGACAATACAAATTTTAAATTAAATGAACAAAATAATATTGTTTAAAATTTATAAAGATTATATATAATATGAAATCAATTTATTTTCTTTTATTTAAAATATTTAATTTTTTTACTATAAATTTTTTTACATTTTTATAGGTTTATATATGCGTTCATTTCTTGTCATTTCTTTCATCGAATGTACAAAATTAGAAGGTAATATACACCTTGAGATAATTTGATTTGGCTATATTTTTTGTTTTTAGTAAGTTTTCTCCTTACAATATCTCGTCTCCTAATTGCATGTAAGGGTTTAGTCAATCAACCTCTAACCTTTTTTGGTGTTTACATTATGTTGAGAGAAATTAACTTGATTTACTTCTTTACACGATATTGATAATTGTGGAAGTGAAACCTTAATTAACCAAATCCTAAGATAAATATCTCAATTTAAATTTGTAGTAATGTTGTTATTGAATTCGTTTTTTTTGTGTGTGAATTGAGAAGTATATTTGACATTGATTATCGGTTGGTGAGATTGATATGGTATACAAATGTATACAACTGAAGATTTTAAAGTTCAATTATTTTATGTTTTCAATTAATTTTTATATGTGTGATACTTGGAATTAGTAATTTAACATTTTGTTATTTAACATGTTTGATTTTGAATATAATTGAATAAAAAAAATATGATTTAAGTATAGAGTGCGCAATAAAATTTGTTTTAATCGCAAAAAAAGCTTATTTTTTGTAAAATTGAAATAAAAGACTTATTTCTTCTTATTCAAGTGATTGACTATCGTTAAGTAATTTTTATTGTACAAGTTGGGAGAGAGAAACCACCACAAAGGTTAAAAACTGTTTGAGTTGTGGGATATAAAAACCAAATCTTTATAAATTTGAAATATATTATTACCTTTTTCTAATAGTACTCAATGTCATTTTTTGAAATTCCTATGGTTATATATGAATATTATGTTGTTGATATGGAATGAGTTGTTATAAATGAATATTATGTTGTTGATATGAAATGAGTATTATGTTTGTTGATACGAACTGAATAGGATGAATGTTGTTGATATAAAGTGTGGAATGCATATTTATTTATATATTTAATTATTTGACTTAGTGTGACTTCCGTGTTTTTTTATAAATTGCTATGATTGTATTTTTGAAAAAAAAAATACGAATTATCAAAATATTTATATTTTCAAATATTTTAGAAACAAATTTTAAAGTAATATATAAATATTATGAATATAAATTTTCATTTTTTTTAATTTTTTCATCTTATCTTAGGGTGTTAAAAAGGATAGAACAAGTAATTCAATTTTTAATAAAATAACATACTACTACTAATATTTGATAATATTATATTTTAAATAATAAATAACAATTTTATAATAAAATATTATTGAAATTTAATAATATATTCATAATATTAATATGATTTATAAAAAAAATTTAATGGGTGTCAAAACATTATGGTAAATATTATGATAAGGGTAAAATAGTGAATGTAAGGTGGGTGTAAAATTTTATTGGGTGCCAAAATATGATGGTCTTATTGAAAAATGATTTTGACATTTCACCAATTACTTGACAACTCATTTTTAGGGGTAATATGGTCATTTAAAAATAAATTTATATTTTTAAAGAAAAAAGAGGACGAAGGAAAAAATAGTGAATGTAAGGTGGGTGTAAAAACTTATTGGATGACAAAATAAATAAAAAATGATGTTTTGACACTTCATCAACCACTTGAGAACTAATATGGTTATTAAAAAAATAGAATTTTATATTTATATATAAAAACAAATTATGAAGAGTAAAATAATAAATGTAATATGTGTAAAAATTTATTAGGTGACACGGTAAAATAGTGAAGGTAAGGTGGATGTATAAATTTTGTGTGTCAAAATATTGTGGTCCTATTAAAGTGAGAAAATTAGTTTTGGCATTCCATTAACAGCTTCACCCTAAATTAGGGGTAATATAATCATTAAAATTAAGTTTTTATATTTGTAAAGGAAAGAGATGATAAAGAGTAAATTAATGAATATAAGGTGAGTCTAAAAATTTAGGATCATGATATACAACCACTTTTTCTACTTTCACCGTATAACTTTTTAATACTATTATTTATATTATTTAATTACCAATTTATTATTTATTATATATTTTTTTAAAAACTATCACATTATAATTGTATACAGTTAAGGGTGCGGTTGAAGTATCATTCTTGAAAATTTATTGGATGCCAAAATATCATGTTCCTATTATAATGAGAAATGATGTTTTGAAACTTCACCAACTAATTGACAACTCACTTTTAGGGATAATATGGTTGTTTAAAACTAAACTTATATTTGTAAAGAAAAAAAAAAGGATGAATTGTAAAATAGTGAATCAAAGGTGTGTAAAAAGTTATTGTATGTCAAAATATCATAGTTCTGTTTCTGTTTCAATGAGAAATGATGTTTTGACACTTCACGAATTACTTAACGACATATTTTTAAAGATAATATGCTTATTAAAAAGATAGAATTTTATATTTGTAAACGAAAAATATGTTAAAGGGTAAACTAGTGAATGTAAAGTGTGTGTAAAGTTTTATTGGGTGACAAAATATCATGAATATCTCTTTAATACCAAAAAGTAAAACATATACACCTAACAAACCATTATAATAATATTTTAAATTAAAAAATAATTTATATATAATTAAAATATTAGTTTATTTTGATGTGAAATTTTTGACTAATTGACCATCCACTTCTAGACATAATATAATTTTTTTTATATATATAAAAGAAAAGAGAAGGTAAAAGATAAATATTGGATAAGTGTCAAAACATTATGATACTATTACAATACAATGTGAAATGATGTTTTGATACTACATTAACTACTTGACAAACGTAATTTTAAACGCAACATAATTATTAAAAAATAAACTTTTATATTTACAAAGAAAGAGGGAGTAAGAAAGGTAAAATAATGAATATAAAGTGACCTTTTATTAGATGATGATTCTCCTATTGCAATAGTATACAAATGCTAATGCTAATTAATAATAAGAGAGCAATAGTGTAAAAATGCCAATTAATAATAGGAGAGTAAAGAAAATCTCTCTGTCTTTAAAAAAGTTACCATGATAATATTTTTTCATAAGAAATTGTAGCACCAATTTTTTAAATAAACAACTATGATAATAATTTTTGTTCTATAAAATTGCAGGACCAAAGTGCTACTGCCAAGGCGGTTGTGAGAGGGGGAAAAACCGAGCGCTTGAGTCGTTTAATCGCCAGAAAGTGAAGCAGAATCTTATAAATAGGTGTATTCAATTGCAATTGCAACTGCAACTAGGAACAGAGTAATTAAGCAGTGATTGAGAAGAACCCTAGCAGCAACCATGGGGAAAAAGCAGCACAGCAAAGACAGGATGTTCATCACCAAAACGGAGTGGGCAACGGAATGGGGAGGAGCTAAATCCAAAGACAATCGCACTCCCTTCAAACGTCTCCCCTTCTATTGCTGCTCGTACCAATTCTCATAACCTCTCTCACTCTTAACCTCTTTTCACTCAATTTTTCATTCATTCATTTCGTCTTCTCCTTGTTTTAGGCTAACGTTTACGCCGTTTGGAGAACCTGTCTGCACTCCCGATGGCAGTGTTTTCGATGTTATGTGAGTATCTCTGCAATTCCTTAAGTTTCCTCTTTTCTTATCAATTATTTGATTGATAGATTGATTTTGCAATTTTGCTTCAGGAATATTACTCCCTATATTATAAAATACGGTAAACATCCGGTCACTGGAACTCCTCTCAAGCTGCCGGATCTCATTCCACTAACTTTCCACAAGAATTCAGAAGGTTATCATTTCAACTGCTTCATTTCATCTGGGTGTTTTATTGGTGACTCGTTGAACTATTTTATTTAGTGTATTAGCTTCACTTTTAATTCTTGGTACATTTCTTTATTGCCATGTGTAGGCTCCTCTAACTTGAATCCTCGTGTTCGCACAGGTTATTGTTGACTTGACACTGAATTAGTGATAAGTTTGCATTGAATTAGTGAAATTAAAGTTTTTGTACTAAGAATGTAACATTTTTTATAATACTACGAATGAAATATGTTAATATTAATCATACTGAAGTGACTATTTACCCTTTTTTAAAAGGTTTATCCTAACTATTATTACAGGTTAGGAGATGAAACAGTAATTATACTTCTTAATGTGCAAGGTTAGACAGGGATGAGCTATATAAGCAGAGTTGGCTAGAGACTTATAACCAATCTGTTTACTAGTAAAATAGTAAACAAGAGAGAAGAAAATGTAAATAAAAAGAATCAACTTCTATCCTAAACTTTTGGAATTGCTTATCTTAAAAACCTTCAATGATTATCTTAGGTCTAGTGTTGCTACTTGGTAATAGCCAAGCTCATTAGCTAGAGTTGGTTTTCTTCTCAAGAGGTTCAGATATAGGTGATCCCAAGGACTTTGTCACTGAATAGAAGAGCTCAAAGATCTTATTCTGATTTACATGGAGATTTTACTCATTTTTTCATTGTTCTTCTTCGTTGAAACAATATCTAGATACACCCTCACTCTTGGAGAACGATATCCATTACTTCTATAAAGTTGTTGTAACATTGATCAGGAGACAAGAAATTTAATGCATGGAAGAATGTCATAAATATTGTATTAGTTTGATTACTACCTTTATTTTCCTTTGAATAGTGTTAAAACTGCTATTCTAACAACTATACACACAAGGACCACATCAGCATTGTTGATGTTATTTTTTTTGTGGATTTGGATTGTATCAAAGGATGATAATAAATAGGTTTCGAACCCCCTTGGTTCTCCAATCTTTAACATATTGAATGAAAATATCTCTATCAATGTCTTGGTATTTGGGCATAGGATCTAATTCAATCCTTCTAACCAACATGTAAGATGAAAACTGCCCAAGCTTTGTATCTTTATTTAAGTCACATCTCTCGAGTTGATGTAGGACTAAACCACCACCCTTGGTGCTGCAATTAAGACAACCCCTAAAAAAGCATCAACCAAGGCAGTTTAGGGGTGACCACAATTTAGGTAGCTTTTTCAAACACTTTCCCTCGTGTCCGGGGCTAGTGATCTAGACTAGAGTGTGGAAATGGAATAGGAAATAGATCTAAGATAACCTTTGGTACTATCTTAAAATTTGGGCTTAGGACTTTGCTCAATCTCATAAGACTAAGTTGTAAGGTGAAGACTCTCCAAACTTTAACTCTGTTTAATCACATCTCTAGTTGATGTAGGAGTAAACCACCATCCTTGAGGCTCTAAGACTGCAAGTATGTCGTGCTAGGGTTGGGGTGACCAAAATCAAGGTACCTTTCCGACACTTTGAATCACCATAGTGTCAAATGGAAATGCTATGGTGTGCCCCTGTTATGTTATGGTCACATTATTGGCAATGCGGCTTTATTCCTAAGCCTAATTATTTAAGAACTGTTTGTGAGTGATTCAATGGAGTTTCCATAGGTTGAAAGATTGAAATAAATATTTGAGAGAATTATGTGTACCACCATTAAAATGTTGTTTGTAGCCGAAGTCTGATATTTGTTTTATGTCACGTGCAAACCCAATCTGTAATAATTATGATTGAAGGGGAAAGTTTATGAGGCTTTCCATGGAATAAGATTGCTGAACATGGCAGAAATTCAGAAATTTTAGTGACAATTGATTTTAAGAACGAAAAATGTTTTCTCCTACAAAATAGAGATACTAAATTCCTTACAAACTTACAGCAAACAAGTTGACTATAGAACTACTGGATGTAGGACTGTCAATGGAATGCCAATATCTATACTCTTTTTTTCTCTCCAAAGTAACAAACTTACCTACTCCTAATAGAGCCAGTATATACTTACATTGATATCATTTTGTAAATAGAGTATTTTTTAGTTAGACTTTCCAAGATTTTCTCTGAAGCTGGTCAATTAATATCAGGCACAATTTGCATTTTTTCTTAAATTTCACATGTTATTCTTGTGTAGCCCTGTTGCTGTTCAAATGCAAACTGTTGTTTTTTCTCACATACATATGTTTTTTCTGTTGCTTGGGGAGAGGTTGGCATCAGCATTAATGATTTCCCCGAATGTGTTTGTTATGAGTGTGTTTGACATGCCAAATAAGCTAACCTGTAACTTATTGTCTAGCTTATAAAGTTGTTTGACCAAATAAAGAAGTTTGGTAAACAAACTTATTTCACTATTTCACTTGCCTGTAGCTGATAAGCATTAAGTTACTTTTAGGCACATCCAGTTAGAGTAAATGACACGGTTCTGAAGAATGAGGAAAGGAAAGGGCAAATTTTAATTTGACAGTGGCTCCAAATATTTTACCCAATGGGTCAGTGCCAAACTAGTTGAAGAAGTTGGATTTAAAGGAGCAGAAAATTGGATGCCAAGCAAACTCATTCTTTGACTTAATTGGCAGAGGCCCAGCCAATGGGGAAAAGCACCACTATACTACAAAGCACAGAGCAAAATAGGCCAGATTAATTCATAAGCTTATTGTTGCATTTGAGTTTCACTTCAACCTGCATTGACCATGTTGTGGCAACATCTAGTTTAAGGAGATATTTATAAAAAACTTTTTGTCTGGATCCAGCTTCCACGAGGTTGATTTTTAAGATGATATTGTTAGTAAGGAAGGGGAACATTAGTCAGTTAGTTAGAGTGAGTTAGTGACAAATAAGTAGGACTGTAGGGGAGGGATGGGATTGGAGCATTTGAGTTTGAAGGTACAGGTGGACAGAAGATGGGTAGAATTGGAGCATTTGAGCACACAACATTTTTTATGAGAACACTAACTGTTTAGTAGAGGTTGTCTAATGAATAAGAATAACACACAAAAAATGTTTACTGTTTACTGATTCACCCTAAACACTTGGTCTATGTCCAATTCTCATTTAAGAAGCTTTTAAAAGAGTTCCACTAATAAAAAGCTATTTTCAAAGCAAGTATATAAATCACTCTTGGCTATCATGATTCATGAGTACACAAGTCATTTATGACTATCTTGTCTCCCCTGAGACTAAACACCCTAAGTATTTTTAACTGTCATTCCTGGCTACACATAACAATGAACAAGATGAACTTAAGAAATAACTCTTGTAAAAAGGATGTACAATGAAAGCTTCCTTACAAGGTTGTAACTTCACGTAGTGAAGAATATTATAAGGTTTTCTCTCTTTGACTATACAAAGACTAAAGACAGAATATATGCTCGTAGGCTTTTTCAAAGAAAGTATAATTGTAGTTGTTTTAGGATGTATTGCAATTGTCTTATCTTGTATTTATAATTTCTCAGGAGTATGACCGTTGTAGAGCAATCTTCATCTTAATATTGTTGAGTAATTATGATATTGTTTTCCTTTAATCTTGATGTGCAAAATTACTAGAACTAACTAGATTATTCTCTCTTGTGACAACATACGGAAGGTCGCACTTCCTTTTATTCTTGTGCTCAATATAAAAATAGAAACAAAGCACAACACAATATCACAAATAATATATACCCTTTTCATTTTAGCATCGTGTGATTAAGAGCTCATTTTGTTTTAGGTATATTCTTTCCATATATTGCAAGTCATTGCAAATATTTATTCAAATATAATCAGTTTAATTATAGAATGAGTTTTGGTTGCTATTTTTAAACTACTGATTAAATCAACTAATGCTATTACCATTGAGGTTAATTTTATTAGTAGAAGTAAGATTAATTGTGTTCCTACGTTTCCTTTATTAACTATGTTATAATTGTTAGATCGTCTGGTGTTGTTCAAGTATCGAAGGTTCTTCAAGTATGGAAGGTTCTATTTAAAATGTAGGTACCTATTAACTTTATTAAAAGATAAGAGTAAGAATATGTAAATATATTTAATCCGATATCATAATAAGAAATAATCATTTAAATATATTTATTAATGAAAGGGTCCTCTAGTAATCCTAAACTATTGTGGGATTTTAGACCGTCCAGGTCTTAACAGAGTTCAATTTCAACCAACATTCACCATGTTACCACAACATCCAGTTGAATATGACATTTAGAAAAGTTATTGGGGGGATCCAACTTGTACAACTTGAACCATGATGAGGACATGGTTGATTTTAGGAAGGGTGGTATTGTTAGTATAGAGTATACTGAATTAGTTATGATAATTAGTAGTTAGTAAGATTGAATTGGAGACCTAAATAAATAGGGCTGAAAGGGAGGAAATTCACGGAGATCGGTTATCCTTTGTAAATTGAGTGGTAGCTCTTTGCATAGAGGAAACTCTTGGGGGAAAGCGATCTCTCCTTCCTGCCTGTTCTTTCCATTCAATCTGATAAAATCTTTATTTCACTCTGAATTTTATTCTTGGTTCCAAAAGACAGTAATTTATAGCTTATAAACTTGTAGCTTTTTTTTTCTTCCATTCCCTCTCTATTTAAATAACTACCTTTTTACCTTCTCTTATTCATTTTTACGTTTGCCTAACTATTTTAATTTTCAATAGATATTTTATCTACTTTGCTAGCTGTTTTGTATCGACTAAACTTTCTTCGTCATGTTGCAGGAGAATATCATTGTCCAGTGCTAAACAAAGTTTTCACTGAATTTACGCATATTGTGGCAGTGAAAACTACAGGAAATGTGTTCTGCTATGAGGTTATTTTTTTCAGGATCCTTGACTTCAATATTGCTAATTTCTTATGTAGATGCCATTTATATTTATATAAGTTGTGGGAATTAGGCTGTTAAAGAGTTAAACATTAAGACAAAAAACTGGAAGGAGCTCCTCACTGATGAACCATTCACAAGGGAAGACCTTATAACCATTCAGGTAAGTTGGGTTTGAACAAGAACATTTTTTCTCTTTCTTCATCTTTCGGTGTCTTGATATGAAATTGTGGTGTTTGTGTGATATGTGCAGAATCCTAATGCACTTGACAACAAGGTTCTTCTGGATTTTGATCATGTTAAAAATAGTTTGAAAGTTGATGATGAGGGTATGCTAGCTCATTCATCTTTTGCCAGCTACAAATCTCATATTTGTCTTGAATCTTAATGTGTTTCTTTTTTTATTTTAGTAGTCTTAGCTTTGACACGTTCTATTTTTCTCCCTTCAGAACTACAGAAAATGAGTTCAGATCCAACCTATAACATAAACATGTCGGGTGATATCAAGCAAATGCTTCAGGAGCTTGGAACTGATAAAGGAAAGGAAACTGCAATGCATGGGGGTGGTGGTGGCAAGGCACAAAAAGAAAGGGCTGCTGCACTTGCTGCCATCATAGCGGCAAGGTCCCGTGTTGATGAAGATTCCAAATCAAATCCAAATAAAGAGGCCAAAGCTCCTCAGGCATTTAGTATTGTAGATGCTGCATCTGCTGCAGTACATGGAAGAAGTGCAGCTGCTGCTAAAGCCTCATCGGGTGATAAAACTGCTGCTAGAATAGCTATGCATATGTCTGGTGACAGGGCGCCAGTGAATGCAAAGATGGTGAGTTTCTTAGATGTATTCTCTTTTTCACCAATACATATTGATAGCTAACATTCGCAAATTAAATGATCCTTTCAATGAAGAGATGTAATGTAAAAGAATTCATTAATGTCTCTTCTCTTAACTTAAAAGCTTATAGGTGGAAGATTCACTTGAATTATTACATATTACATCTGTGTAACTCATGGTTTTATACTAGAAATAGCAAGGGATTGCACCTAACTCACCCCGGAAACCGTTAATGTCTTTTCAGTTAACAACTTAAGCTTATTAATTGCTGGAAGAGTCATGAATGATGTTATATTATACCTGTAACACATGGTTTTAATACTAGAAATTACAAGGGATAGGACCTAAGTCACTACAAAATTATTAGCTCAAGGGGGGAAGATTGTCCAGGGCTAGTGACAAGCCAATGTGAGCTTAACCTCAATCCCTGCGCCACCCACTCACACTCCCTAGGACTGAACATTTTCAGGTAACCAAATGCCAATTGGATAGACTTGTAGACTTTGATGACACTGTATTAGATATTGAGAATCGATTTGCACTAACATAACACCAAGAGCTAAATCAAAGAGGGGTGAGATTGCAAGTCTTATAGAGACTACTTTTGCCATATTTGTTTGTTCCTAGCCAATGGGTTATCTTAACATATTGTAGATGTAGCATTAATCCAAAACTATTCACGTGTCTTTCACCTAAAAGCTTAAGCAGTTGGGTGATGCGTTTCACGTATATTTACCTAAACACTTAAATTGTTAGGCAAATACACATGAATGTTTTTATGACATCTCTTATAAAAGAAAAGGCAGTATTCACTGTGCTGTGCATTATGAACTTCTAATGTAGTTACCTGTTTTAGGTAAAAAGTCGTTTCACAACTGGTGCTGCTTCCCGGTCTTTTACTTCTACATCATTTGATCCAGTTACAAAAAATGATTTTGAATATGTGAAAGTTGAGAAGAATCCAAAAAAGAAGGGTTATGTACAACTGCATACAACACATGGTGATTTGAACATTGAGCTACATTGTGATATAACACCTAGGACGTGTGAAAACTTCATCACACTTTGTGAGCGTGGATTTTATAACGGAGTTGCTTTTCATAGAAGCATCAGGTATGATAACATACTCAGCGTCTTTCTTCCCCTTAGATTTATGGTCTCATAATCCATTTTGTGCAGGAATTTTATGCTACAGGGTGGTGATCCCACTGGTACTGGTCGAGGAGGTGAATCTATATGGGGAAAGCCTTTTAAAGATGAATTTAACTCCAAACTAGTTCACTCTGGAAGGGGTGTGGTAAGCATGGCAAACAGTGGCCCACACACCAATGGTTCCCAATTCTTCATCTTGTACAAGTCTGCAAATCATCTAAACTTCAAACATACAGTTTTTGGAGTAGTTGTAGGTGGGTTGACCGCACTTGCTGCCATGGAAAAGGTTCCAGTTGATGATAATGACCGACCTCTGGTTAGTCACACGTTCTTTTCTTGTTGATGCAATACATTGTTCCCCTCTTTTTTTAGGTTTTATTCTTCTCAAATGCATAAAGTTTCAACCTGTGTAATTACAAACATATGATCACAAAATACGGATCTGCTTTTAAAAAAGTAGATTCTTCTGCCGTTGTACATATTTTGTTATCATCTGCGTAAATATATTCTTTTCCCTTACACCTGTCTAGTTTGGACTTCGGGTTTTGTGCTTTAGTTTTCCGTCGTGGGTACTATTTCTACTGCTACTACAACTCCATATCATTGTATCGTGTTGGAATACAATGTTTGTGCTCTTTGATTTATTACACTCACCTATAGACTAACTCGACCACAGTATAATACATTATGTGTTTCATTGTGCCTGGATCGCTTGTTTGTAGGTGGCAAATTTTTAGTGGTTTGAAGAGTTTATATAATAATGAACAATACTTGGTGTAATATTTGATGTTTCCTAAATGAACTATGCACCATTATCTAGCGTGCCATTCTAGCCACTTCAAACAATGCGTTATGTTCCATACATTTTTTATATTGCAGGAGGAAATCAAGATAACAAGTGTCACGATTTTTGTCAATCCTTACACAGAACCAGACGAAGGAGAAGAGCAGGATAAGGCCAAAGAGAAGAATTTAGAGGACGAGGATAATGTAATGTCAATGATCCAGAATAGTTGAGACATCTCTCGCCGTTTTTTTTCCTTACTTGTGAAAGGTTTTTGTTAACTGTCTTATGTTTCAGGATAAGGTAGGCTCATGGTATAGCAATCCTGGCGCTGGAACGTCTGAATCTGGAGGTACGGGGGTCGGTGGTGGTGTCGGCAAGTACTTGAAAGCTAGGAATGCTCAAGCTACATCTACTAATCTTGATACCAGTACAGCCGTTGTAGTAAAGAAAAGAAAAGTGGGAGTTGCCAGCAGTGACTTTAAAGATTTTTCTGCATGGTAACAATCCCAATTTCGTACAATTTGTAAAAATGTGTAAACTGCTCGTGTTGTAGCTTATTTATTAATATTTGCATTGGGGAAATTGACGGGATAGCGAGAGAATTGTTTTTGCACGCCATTGAGGCTTTGTACAATATACAGCGTTTTCATTGGATGCAAGCGGAATAGAATCATTGCCTGGATTGTCTCTGGTTCCGTTGCTGCATTGTCAGAATTTCATAATTTGGTTATGGATTTGATAGATGGATAGCTTAGCTAGATTGGTTCTCTCAAGAGTAATAGTTTTAATATACATTGCTTTAGCTCTCTATTCCAAGGCAGAGAGTTACGTTATGTACATCTTTTAACAGCTCTGTTCCTCGCTTTCTGGGGGCGTTATCAATCCGATCGACTTTTGCTTGCTTGCAGGGAATTTTATTTATTCCTTCTCAGTAATCAGTTGTCTGGCGTGAATGGTAAGTTCAGGCTAGGGTGCCATTCCCAAGGGCACTTCAACTTAGTGACTCTATTGACTTTAGTGACGGACTCCTGCTCACGTTTTGGCATCTTATATACCTACTGTACAATTCACAGTACACACATCAATGCATACTACATTTATTTTAAATCAAAATGAAGAATCTATCTATCATGCAACCATTTCATTGTCTTACCATGGATACCACCTACTCACTATTGCTTAATCCATCCACATCTCTAACATCAAAGCTGTTGTATCGTCATAATAATTTCTTCTATACACCTAATGGTTGGATGTCTAATCTCTCTAAATTTCATAACTCAAAATAAACACTTACCTAAGACACGATCCAACAACTCAATTTCTTAAATGTTGAGTGTGTAAGTTTATTATACTTATTTGACTAGACAATCTACTTTGTATTTTTATTTGTTATGCATCAATATTATTATTTTTAAAAATTTGTAACTAAAATTTTGACTTGTTTATCTCTCTGAACTTTATCTTCAAACTTTTTGTTAAGTAACAAAATAACCTAAGGTAATAACTTGTCACATTATCCTAAAATTTGATTGGATAATCATATAATTTTATTATAAATTGTTTTAATTATTTGTTAAGTAGTCTAATGTCAATCATAATTTTATATATATATATATATATATATATATATATATATATATATATATTTTTTTTTTTTTTTTGTTAAATTTCTAGATAACATGCCAAATTAGCATAACGTTAACCTTGGGGAAAAATCCATTAAAAAATAAAGGTCACATAGATTTTACAATACAGAGGCTAGGTTAGAGCATTAATATTTCTAATAAAGGCAATGCATACTCAATTAGAGAAATCAACTTAACAAAAGTGTCAGCTGTTATGTATATGACTACTTTAATGATAAAAATGTCTTTTTTATCAATTTCTACATGTTGACTTCTAGCATGTAATATATTTACGTGTGTTAAATTATATATATATATTTACTAAAAAATTGGCTTTTGAAGAAGAATTAGATTGATAGAACAAAAAAAGTAGGCATGTGTAAAATTGAATGAATTAGTTGGTCTGACTAAAAAAAAAGAAATGTGACATATATAACCAGACCAACACGTTTCACAATCTCTGAAATGTTCCGAAATCGACAAAGCTAGAAAGATAACTTTAGCATCATGATCTTAGCTTTGCCATAGAAAGATTGTAAAGGTAAGAGAAGAGGGTTTCACTGCAGTTCAAAAATTCTGCTTTTAGTGAACTCGATTCTCATAAATCTCATTCGTTTGGTTTGTTTCGTAAAGCCTCCACTTTTGCTTACTCATCATCATCATAACAAATAAACACACAAATCTCTCTCCCTACAAAATACCATTTACTTAATTTAGGGACTTTTGATTAACAGAGAATTAGAAAGTAAGGAAATGAAAAGGAAAAGAGAAAAATAATTATTACTGTGAAAAAAATAAAACAAAAATAATCAAAAAATAGATTTTTTCTCGTCGAATGGTTGAAAAAATCGAAAGAGAGTGAAAATCAATAAATTTAATGGAACTTTTTTATATTAATTACAATGTTTTATAATTTTTTTCTTAACATGAAATTTTGTCAAACTTTTCGTTTTTCGTTAAGAGAGTTTTTTTATCTTTTAAAGAATTTCAATAGAAGAGAGGAATCATTCTCCAGAATGCCAATTTAAACATCAGAACGTCTGTTTCTTAGGCTTAATTACTTTTCTATTATTAATTTATTTTTTAAAATTTGATTTTTTATTAATAAAATGTTGAATCAAGTTTTTTTCTATTTCATTTTCTTTCACTCAACTTTTATAAACAAAAAAAGTGTTAGAGCAAGGATAGTAATGACTATTAGTAATTTGTTAAATGTTTAATAATTTTCCAACCATATTTAGAGACAATTTTGTAGGAACACATTTAGTAAACAGTTGTTAAATATTTAAGTGTGTTGTATTAATTTTTTAATTAGAAGTTCTTAGTATTCACTCTTTTAATAGGAGACATTTAATCAATTGTTTTACGGGGCTTTTAAGGAATATTGCATATTCTACGATCGAATCTACGAAACCCAAATTGGTATATTGATTTATTTTTTTGGTATAAGACGACAACGGAAAAAATAAGACAACATTCACCCAACCACATCTGCAGTTGAGAAATTCAGTACCATCACTATGCTACAGTTGTGACTGTTATAAAAAAGAAATCCAAAACAACTTGAATCTTTTGCACAATGGTTTATTTACATAAAAAAAACATGTTAAGGTAAAAATTATATACCAAAGTAACACATTATACTCTTTCATGAAAACATATTTAATCGAGTAAATGACTAGTTTGATTCTTAAAAATATATAACGTCGCCACATTAATATTTCAAATTAAGAACATTTTAAATAAGTTTATGAAAGTACAATATGTTAATTACACTCATTTAAAATAAAGAATGCCCTCTTAAATGACAATACTAATTTGTGTTATGAACCAAAATAACAGATAATTTTTTTTTTTTTACAGATTAAGATTGCACACTGTACTTTCAAGACAACGAAATTAATCACTTTAAATATACTTTTTATAGAAATCCTCATAAAATCAATAATTTATGATAAAATGATAACATAAATTTCTTTGAAGTTCTTTTTATATGATATAAACGTGGAGATTTGGGTTTAATCATAAGAAGGTTTATTCATAAGAGAATTTAGTTTTGTGGTTTTGTATAAGGTTGACATATCTTTGAAATATTTTTTTTATTTAATTTATTTGTTTTGATAAAAAGAAGTGGGAAAACTAGATATTGTTACAGTTCATTGGCATGTTAACGGTTGAATAATTAATAATTAATATATGTTTTAGCAAATAATATAGTTTGTGTTTGTGAGATGGAGAATGAGTCCAAAACATGAAATAAGTGAAAGAAAAAGGATTGTAAAAATATTTTGGAGAATGCCCCTGCGTTGCACGGGGTCCTTGAATAGTAATTGTCACATTTCATAACTTGTTTTTTTCTTTCTTAAGATTGTTGAGTCGAAACTGTGGTGCAGAGTGCGTCCCATGTGTTAAACTATCATAGGAAACAGCACAACAACAAAACATCCACCAAATACATCATTAAAATCATCTTTTACAACAATACAAATTAAGAACAACTGCTATTTCAAGAGGAAAGTGAAATAAAATTTATTTTTCTTCAGACATTGTTAAATTAAGTGTGAGTAGTGTATTGATGAAATGAAAGAAATAAAGTATAGTACTTACGATAATTGAATTTTGATTATCTTTGCTACAGTCCAAACGAAAATAAACTAGTATTTTATGGTTGTGGCAGTGACATAGCAACTATAGGCTTTCTTACATGTGTAACAGCTTTTTAATGAAAAGAAAATGGATATGGGGCTCACCTCAACAACAGCAAAAAGAAAGGATAAAAGCCGCCAATTATGCCTTCTTCTGCTGTTCTTTCTACTTTTTTATTTATCTCTTCACTTCTACTAAATTCATCAACCACTTCTTTTCATGGAACTCATAATTTTAATAACATCTTCTCTTTTAACTTTATTAAATTCTTAGAAATGTAATACAAAATTTCACTTGTTTTTAACTGGTTTATTCACTTTATTAAAAATTAACTTTAAGTCTAACTCAATTTCATAAAACTAGTTTATGGGATAAGTTTTGCACCACTTATATTCAATGAATTGTTTTTATCTCTAGTCGATGTAAGACTCGTGCGTGAGACAACATATTATGGGTGATCCAATAACGAGTGACACCGATATCATATTAAGAGATGAACTTTAAGCCTAACTCAACCTTATAAAACCGATTCATGGAATGAGGTTTATCTCACTAATATACAATAAATTGTCCTCATGTGAAATTTCAAACACTTCTTCACATCTAAAGTAGTTGGACTTACCGTTATGGTTGGTTGAATTAAGAATATCTATTAACTATATATATATATATATAATCAAAGACTAATTAATGACAGTGAATTGGAAAATCCTTATAATGTCGTGGTTGAGGATGAAAGCAAAAACTCCCCACCAATTACTGATAGAGGAAACAAGAAAAAGAAAGGAAAAAGGAAAAGGTTCTTGAAACTCCCTTTCTGTTTATATCAATGGATTTCAGCAGGGCTAATATCTGTCTCATCTTGTCGGGAGCTATGGGATTGGAAGAAAGGAAAAGAACATTAGCGTACAAGGGCGGCATAAAGTGAAGTGATTAAGCTGAGAGAAGTGATTTTTTTTCCCATAATGATTGACGATTAAAGACTTCCGAAACAAGAGCCTCCACATAATAATGAAATGGCATGATTAAGAAAAACCAGTTTCATTACACGGCAAACGCGTTGTCTAATAATAAATTATAGTGTGTAATTAAAGAAAGCAAACGTGAAGCCCCTGGGAACAGTACACAGGATAATCGCAGACGTGGTTTTATAAATAATATAAATTGGGAAGTCAATTTGTGACGAGGGAAGGCTGGGCCACAAATGGAGAAGTAATTTTATTGTAATCTGAGGATTAAGGATTAAAGAGAGTGAGAAGAAGGTAAATATTTGAGGAGAAGAAGGAGAAAGAGAGAGAGAGAGATGGTTATAGTGGTTATATGAAAGGGTGAAAGAGTGGAGATAAAGTGGGAAGGCATGCCCTAGAAGTTAGAGAGAATAATAGTATGATGTGTGGGATTATGTAAATGGTTATAGAAAAAGAGAAAAGTTGGTGAGAGTTTTGGGAAGGATTAGGATTAGGAGTGTGAGTGCGTTATGGTGATGAGAGAAGATAGTGAGTGGGTTTGTTTGTTGTTTGTGTTGACGAAGATGATGATGATGATTCACGCCGGCAGCTTTACCCTCTCATTTCTCTCTCTACCCAATTGGCACTTTGGCACGCCTGCTCCCACTCATCAAATACTCTCTCAAACAATGAAAAGGATCTCTTCTCCCTACCTTTTGCTCACACTTTCTTATTTTTCATCTTTTGTCAGACACAATTCTATTCTAAGCATCACCTAGCCCACAACCCCTACACATTACCTTCTCACACTCTCCATACCCATTTTTATTTTTATTTATCATCAAACAAGCTCCTCCCAATAAAAGAATAACCTAGAAAAGAAACCCAACCCCACCTCCATCTCCCCAGCACATCGATTCCACAAAAAGGAGAGAGAGAGAGAGAAAGAAAGGTTAATTACCACTCCATTCAACTTTTATTTCCACCTCACCCCCTCAAAATTAACCCACATACATAGCATTAACAATTACGTAACTTTGTACACACATAGAGAAGTAAGGTTATTATGTAGTGTATCCAAATCCAATCCATTCACAATTTCCAATTCCACGGCGACACACCAATTCCCACCGTTCAAAATACACGTTACGTCGTCCATTTCTCTTTGGTGGGTTGGTTGGTTGAGGTGGGAGGACGTGAGTGAGTGACCAATTAATATCCATGCGAGTCAAAGGTTAATAACCTTAAATGGATACAACGTTGTTTGGAGTAGTGAGATTCCAACATCAACTACAAGCTCAAGCTCAAGCTCAAGCTGATCAAGATCAATCCCTCAACAACTCCACCACCACCAGCAGCTCTCGATCTTCCAGACAACAAAACTATCCCTGTCCACAAGAAGACGAAGAATGCTTCAACTTTTTCATGGATGAAGAAGACCTATCCTCGTCTTCTTCCAAGCACTACTATCCCTATCAACCCCACCCTCCCTCCACTACACCAACCACCACCACCGACCTCTCCTTCTCTCCCACCCGCGACGCAGCCTTCCCTTTCCAGCTCTCCGGCAAGTGGGCCCACGACATCCTCCTCGAAACCGCACGTGCCGTCTCCGACAAGAACACCACGCGCCTCCAGCAACTGATGTGGATGCTCAACGAACTGGCCTCCCCCTACGGCGACACCGACCAGAAACTGGCCTCCTACTTCCTCCAAGCCTTCTTCAGCCGCATCACTCAAGCCGGGGACCGAACCTATCGAACCTTGGCCTCGGCCTCCGAGAAAACATGCTCCTTCGAATCCACGCGCAAGACGGTGCTGAAGTTCCAAGAGGTCAGTCCCTGGACAACCTTCGGACACGTGGCGTCGAATGGTGCCATCTTGGAAGCCTTGGAAGGCGAGCCCAAACTACACATAGTTGACATCAGCAACACCTATTGCACCCAATGGCCTACGCTCTTCGAAGCCTTGGCCACTCGAAACGACGACACTCCGCACCTCCGTCTAACCTCCCTCGTCACCGCCGCCTCCGCGCACAAGGTCATGAAGGAAATCGGCGCCAGAATGGAGAAATTCGCCAGACTCATGGGCGTGCCCTTTCAATTCAACGTCGTTCATCACTTAGGCCAACTTTCCGACTTCGATTTCAGCGCCTTGGATATCAAAGAGGACGAGGCTTTGGCCATTAACTGTGTCAATACTTTGCATTCGATCTCCGCCCTCGGGAGCCACCGTGAAGCGGTCATATCCTCGTTGAGGAGGCTGCAGCCGAGGATCGTGACGCTGGTGGAGGAAGAGGCGGACTTGGACGTGGGATTGGAGGGGTTGGAGTTCGTGAAGGGGATTGAAGAGTGCTTGAGGTGGTTTAGGGTTTACTTCGAAGCGTTAGAAGAGAGCTTTCCGCGGACGAGCAACGAGCGGTTGATGCTGGAGCGGGCGGCGGGGAGGGAGGTGGTGGACCTGGTGGCATGTTCGGCGGCGGATTCGGTGGAGCGGCGGGAGAGGGCGGGGCGGTGGACGAGGAGGATGCATGGTGGTGGATTCAATACGGTGGCGTTTAGCGAAGAGGTTTGTGATGATGTGCGAGCGTTGTTGAGGAGGTATAGGGAGGGATGGGCAATGGCACAGTGCTCCGACGCCGGAATATTCCTTTCGTGGAAGGACCAGCCGGTGGTGTGGGCCAGTGCATGGAGGTCCTTGACGTAGTGTAGAGGAGAATGACTTGACGTGAGTAATGAGTTGAGGGACTGAATCCCACGTGCTCTCTGTTCTCAAAGCACGTGCCCCTGGCTCAGCTGAGGGTTTTTTTTTTTTTTTTTCTTTTCTTTTTCTTTAAGCTAATTCGTGTCTTTTTTTTTCCAGTTTGGTACGTAAGACAATGGGATTAATCGGAGGGTATGAGGATGATAGCTGCAAGGGGATTTGCCTGTATTATTCAAAAAGGAATCATTCACTTTATTTTCACATTTCCTTTTCATTTTTAAGAATTGTTCTTCTACACACTTTATATATATATATATATGGCTTTATGTTTTCAGTTTATATATCTCTAAGCAACAACAAAATACCATTCAACTATTTTAATTACTTTATTTCAAGCACTCTTATCCCTCTCTCTAGTAAATAAATGTCCAGGGTACAATTCAAAACAAGATCCTGTTGCTTCCTTATTCCAGCAGATAAAATCATAAAGAAATTACATTCAATGAGTGAGAATCACATTTCATGCTTTCTTACTTGTCTCCTAAAATCTGGGACCATTTCCAGCTAAAAAGAACGTTCGTGCGTGACCATTCAATAACTGGGAGAAATAGTAATGAATTGTCAATGATTGTGAAATTCTATATTTCTCTCGTCGAGTATTTTGTTATTAATAACAAATTGCTAACTTATTCTGCTAAAATATAACTTATTGTCGCAATCCAAATTTGTAGGTTCAAGCGTATTGATTATTGACTAAGTTAAAGTATGTGGTAGTTGATAATTGATATAATATATATTATCTAAGCTGGTCCAGATTTGACCAGAGATGAGAAGAAGCATAATTGTTGTGCGTTTAACTAATCGTGAAGGCATGAAACATAATTAGTTAAGAAGAAGAATTGTGTGATAATGTTGTATTTTACAATATATTTAAGATCATCGACAGTGGTTAGACATCCCTGGCCTACCAAAACATTGAATTCATATTGGAAAATGACAATTAGATTGAAAAGAAAATGGGATTTGTATATGTTTTTTTTTTGCGTATGAACATGATTTGATGAGGTAGAAGGATATATTAGGAGTTGAAAGTAAAAGTGAATGAAGATGGAAGCATAAATAAAATGAGGTATAGAATCTTAGGACGGCCACCAAGTTGGGTTATTGGTTGGAATATACATGTCATTAAAAGGTGTATAGTGATTAGTGGGTTTAAAGGTTTTAGTGGCAAGCACGCTGTCTTTGAATTGGTCTTCTTCTTTTTTATTCTCTCTCTCTTTTTCTTTCTTTCTCTTGCTCTCTGAGCCTAAACTATACTAGTATCTATGTATCTATGATCTTTGTATATGGCACCTGTTTTAACTTTAGCCTCTGAATGGCCCCCACAAAACCCTGAGCTCTTTGATGGAGGTAAGAAAGATAAGGGGGGGGCTCATGAGAGACTCCTTTTTCCTAAGAAAGCCAATAAATTGGTAAGTACATAAACAATGAAAAGGAAATAATATGAATAGTGGGTTCATCTTTTTAGGGTTGCATATCTTGAACTACTGATGAGACTTGCCCCCTCCACGTTAACATATCCACTCTCCACTCTTTCTGCATCTTTTTCCTCCCTCATTTTAAAACATTTATAGCTTCTTTCTTTTGGTTTTTTATTAAAGGGAGTTTGATGCTGGCCCATACCTTCTTCTGCAGGTTTAAGCTTTTGTATCCTTTTCTATACCAATGACAATGACAAGCTCATGTCTTTATATTTTTATGGGGCCAACTTCATGTAGAATGCTAACTTCAGTCCTATTAATTTCAAACCCACAGTACTTCAGGATCTCTGTCTCTCCCTATTAATCCCTTTTCCTCTTCAAAATATTCCTATCTCCCGTAATAATGGAAGACACTATTTTTCTCATACACTATACAAAAACTAACAATAAATATCAAACAATTCAAGACCAACCTTCAAACTCAAATTAATAGGATTTATGGCATTTATATCATTCTTCATCTCTGCTGAATAGGAAACATAACAAGGATCAAACTTGCAATTAAATTAAGTTAAATGGATTCATGGCATCTATGTTTTGTGTAGTTCCTCCTACTCATTTTTTCAGCTACATGTATGTGGGCTTTTGGTTGCAACTGTAGTTTTTTGTGTTTTCAGAGTTCACACAGGATGATACGTGTTTGACATATAAGGGCCAGCTACTAGGAACTATATAGAATTGGACCCAGTGTTAGGCCTTCACGTGGCCCTTATTACCATTAACTCGCCACAAAACTTTCTATACTATACCCCTTCCATTTTCTATTAAGAAAAATTCTCGGGCTCTTGGCCGCAATACAAACTGTGAGTGTAACTATACTTCAAATTTGAGCTTCACTTAGATCATAATGATAATGATAGAAACAAACTTGAGTTCCCCTAATCATGTTTTTATAGATCCTAATATTGCGATTAACCTGAAAAATGTTAACCGAAAAAGTGTCCTTTCCGTGAAAGAAAATAATTGAGCTAGAGGTGGATCATCTCATGATGCCATTAAATAACCAATTTATGACATCCACGTGAAACAATTCCAAGCAGGTGGTAACCAAGGACTATAGAGTGGTAAAAAGTACACACGTGAAAGAATAATTTACATAAGTAACAAATAATCACATGATGCCGTGAAACGACTGATCAACAATGCTGGATTATTAGCAAAATTCCAATGAAGTGGGTAATCTTTCTCAGTATAGATGCGCTCCCTCAATCTAATCTCAACTTTCCCTAAGTTAAAGTGAGCATGTTATTGAGACTTAGTTTCCAAGTCCGATAATCCTCAAGAAGTGAGCTTTCCAACAAGTGCTTGTCATGCAACACGGTAAGGTATATATATAACCGTATATCAAATCTTTGTATGTGACAATGTACAAAGAGAAGTTACATTATTTGAAGCTGCTCCAGCCGTGAGGCAGTGTCCATTTTCTGTGCCAATAGATAGACACTCTTGACCACAAAGGGAATTCAAAACTGTAATCCAGAGGCTGATCAACAGATCCTGCCACTATCATTGGCAACCACACATATCTTGAGTCTCTTAAGTCTGCAGGATTCCACCGATCTGCCATGAAAATAAATGAACCGGGGAAGCCAGGTAGAGGTAGCACAAAAGTGCTCTGAGCAAAGAAGGTTGTAAGCCTAAACATTTTGTTTCCTCCAATGCATGGATTCCCAATTGTTTCCCAAGGCCCCAAAATGGACTCAGCTGCATGAGCCAGCGCCTCATTTGGAGCCCATCCTGTGCAGCCGGACGTGATCATGTAATATGTGCCCTGATGCTTGAACAAAGCTGGAGCTTCTCTGTGCTGTCCCACAAGAATTCTTCTCATGACCGATGTCACGTTTAGGTAATCTTCGGTAAGGGGTCCAATGTGCAGTTCACTATTGTCTTCGGAGGAGTAGATTAGATATGCCATGCCATCATCATCTTTGAAAACTGTCATATCCCTGCTTTCATATCCATGGGGTCTTTGGCTACCAAGATAATCAAATGGCCCATCAGGTGTGTCACTGATTGCTACTCCAGCAGCTGCTTTGGTATAGTTGGCGTCATCAATATGCATCCACATCACATACTTTCCGGTCCTCTCATTGTAAATAACTTTTGGCCTCTCAAGCACATTAGATGTGTGCAGATCATGCGTTTCATTTGTCTCCTCTGCTGCCAATACAATCCCCTCATGTTTCCAGGTCCACAAATCCTTCGAAGAATAGCAACCAACTCCAATAATGTCCACCTAGTGCAGAAAGAAGCAAATTACTTGAGTTTGCAGATAATGGAAAGTGAGATTGTAAAGATCATGAAAATTATTTCAAAAACATGCAAACTTAGAGACCATACTGATTTACAGAAAAAACTTTACTTTTCATGAAGTTGAGGGAGAGAAAGCAAAGGCACAGATAAACACAAACCACCATGTGCTGCTAACGATATATCTTTCATATCAGCATCTATTTGGGCGTGGAGAAAAAAATTCTACATGAGAACTGACTAGTGAAACAATATGTCAATTAACATGGTGAATTCCAAAACATGTAAAGGAAATTTCCCTAACTATTGCCATCACCTTAAAGTCTTACCAACTGGATGAGGTAAGGGAACACAATGTGGAAAGTAAAAAGTCTGGATCATTTCATTTCTTTGCTTTTGAATACAGGAGCCAAGTAAATTTCTGACTCTAACTTCAATAAATTGGACTATTGAGGAGAAATTTTTTTAAGGATTACTAAATTGCAGAAAAACTTCAATCTCATGGAAGTATAAACTTTTTACTCAGTGGCAAGAACCATATTCAATAGAAGTAACAATACGAGTTCTGAGCATTGAATATGTAATTTCAGCTGTAGCAGGTTTCATTTTCTATGGAAGGAACCACCAAGAATTCCATCTTCAAATTCAAACTATTACATGAACTGCATCTTAAGGAATCAAAATCCATTAGGTTAAATGTCAGTTAAGATGACCCTTTTTTTAAAATAAAAGCTTTTAAGATCTTTGTATTTGATCAAAACTGAGAAGACTCTTACATTTGTTAATATCTCCAACATTCGTGCAAATGGAAGGACACTTGTACATCCCATTATCATAGACCAACAAGAATACGGAAATTATGAAAACCGTAAGCATATTAAGAACAAAATGAGACCTCTGAAACATGACATTGCTCTGCCAAAGACTGCAATACAATTACTAAGGATGATACTAGGCATGTTCAGAAGCTACAGGAGGCAAAGCAGCATTCGATGCAAATACGAAAATCAAACATGCATCTCTAAGCTACTGAGTTCTGGTTAACCATGCAAACATTGCCCTTACACAAAAGATAATAGCCACTTTCACAACCATTAAATGTTAATAAATTATAATAGTGAAAAATAAGCTACATAATATACTACAGCAAAGACAACAATTATTAATTTACAAACAGAACAGAAGTTGTATTGAAAGAAATGAATTACCCGAGCAGCTCCTTTCTTGTGAATTTGGTAGGTAGGCCCATCTTTATATTCACCGTACCAATAGTATGTTCTTGATTTTTTATCATAGAGAATGCCGCCTCCATGAGCTTGAATAGGATTTCCATCGGTATCCAACCAAATTCTCCCAGGGTAATAGTAATAACTTTCATTCGCAGGAGTCTGTATTGGATCTATAGTCTTCTTATGACCAGGAAAAAACACCTGTCTCAGTTGGGAATTTTCGTCCAGGAATTCATCAATTAGTGTTGTTGTCCGCTTAGGTCTGCGTTTTGCTGCACGAGGGGACCTCTTTCCCTTTGGTGGGGGAATTTGAATATTTTCCTCTTCAACCTCTTGAAGTTCAATGAATTGGGGATGATGGTTCAGGCGCAATGGAGAATCTCCACCAGTTCTATCTGTGTGATGGACATAGGTATATAAATGAAGCAAAAACAAGCATCCTAACAAGCTCAATGCCACAACAGACGTTGAATATCTGCTCCCTGCATTGCAACCTAATGTCGTAGGTTTTCTGTACTTGTTCCTCATCCTCATTTTCTCTTCCTTTTTATCTTCAAAATGAAGCTGCAGTTAACCAAATGCAACCTATGGAAACCTGTTATATAACACGACCAGATATAATAGAAGTCACAAACATAACTTCCCAATACGCTAGCAATTTCACAAATCAAAATCAGTTCAAAATGAAACTGCAAATGATGATGGCAAATATACCTAGCTGGGTTTATCACTTTATCCCCTACACGCTAAGAATTTCATAAATCAAAACAGGTACAAAACAAACTGAAACTGAAAATGATGACACCAATATCTCCTAACTAGGTTTATCACTTCATCCCTTATTTTTTTTTAATTTTCTTCCAGTATCCTCTTTGGAAGACAATCCAGTTCTTGATGTTCAGTTCGGAAAAATTCTATCCCTTTCCAATTTCATGAACTGTAATACCGAAACTAAAGTGCAACCGGTTTCAACGCTTGATTGGTTACAATAAATTACCCACTCTTCCAGGTTTGTTAGAAGTAATTGAAGTTGAAACCACTATCTTTACCCTACTCTGTATCTAAATACTATAACATCTGCCACCAATTAATCATTCAAATCAAGAGTTACATCCTGGTGTGTCAGATCCATTAAGAAGAAAAACCTAATCGGTACACAATAAAAGCAACAGAATAATTAGTAAGCAGGGAACAAAGGCAAAGTGTAAGAATAATGTCTCTGACCTGGTACCACCCGAACTGTGAAACAAGCAAAACACCCCGTCATGCGGTTTCGTTGGTGGATTTTGAGGGTCACAGACACAGTAGCATGACGCAACCACCGAACTAAGCTGAGTCCAAATACGAGGTAAGAGAGAGAAAGCAGAAAAAAAGAAATTAATGAGATGATGTTGGGTAAGAGTAGTTAAGTTCGGATGCAGTTTGGATCTGAGTTTGAGGTTATGACATTGATTTGCAACCAAAGTTGTGCTTCTCTGTGTCTCTTGGTACCGACCCCAGCAACAGTTCTATTCTAGAACTTCTCTTTTACCATAAGTGTGACCATCTTCCACTCTTCCCTTTAACCAATTTCTTCTCTCCGTTTTTATTAATTGTCTCAAATATGGAACCATTTTATGCCATCTATGTTCAATTCTTCACAATAAAACTACATTTTTCTTCTTCCACAGTGACACCTCAGCGTTTCAATTCACTTTTTTTAATAACCTTAGACCAAAACGTGATAATGATTGGTAATCTAACTCCACTCATCTTTTAACTTTTCCGTGCTGTGAACACCACAAGAGATGTTCAATAAATTGAACTTTGGGATGAAAATTTTGTTATTATGGTGAGACGTTGCTACGTGATACTAGCATTAACAATGGTGATAAGCAATAATTAGTAGTCACAGAAATTATAGAGAAGAAACTTTTTCTATTAATCTGAGACTGGCTTGCTTAGATTTAGATTTAAGTGAAGTTTTGCGGTGCAGTGCAAAGGAAAATTTTAAATAATTAGCAAAATACGCGATAACTATACTTATGTCAACTTATTTATACACAACTTTCTCGCCAAATTTAGAGTTCTGTAACGTAACATGTTCGTTAAGGGAGTGTTCATAACATAAAATCACAGTGTGTGTACTATTTTTAACACTATCTCATTCTCGTAAAAAAAATGTATTATTTTTGTCTCGTGATGACTTTTTGGTATTGGTTGAAAACGCACATTTCATGTGCAATTGCTCAAGTCACTTGATTTAAACAGTGTTAACATGAGGTAGTTACGAAAATAATTAAATAATTATTAGAAATTTATAAGGAAGGTATTAAAAACTATGGAATAATATATTGTTAATGTATCTTAATAAAAAGAATCTCCTTAACACGGAGTATTTTTTACCTCATTATAATAATAAATTGTTGTTGATAATTATTTAAATTGTAATGCCTACCAACTATGATATTTTTTTCTTAATTATGCTTGAGTCAAATAAAATAACTCATGGTTGAATAAACTGCTTATTACAAAAATTGAAGAAAGTTAACGAAATTGAAGCCGCGATTATGTCTCTGGACAGAAATTGAAACAGATACCCGGAACAATGTTAATGTTGAGATTTTTTTTTTTATCAATTTAGTAACAATATTTGATAAATTAACATTCTCAGATTATTTAAATATTGATATGGATACAAAATTACTCTTCACTAATTATAATTTAAAAATATTTTATATGCAAAAAAGTTATAATAACTATTCTGGGTTTGATCGTTTTTTATTCTTTAGGAGTTCTATTTCAATGAGAAAATTTTAAGTGTTTTTCTTGAATGAGAATATTTACGGGATTTTTTATTTACTTATCTTCTTTAATATATTATTTTCATTTTCATTTTAAATAAAATTTCAATGCGTTTTAAATTAATTTATAAATAATTAAAAATATTATATATTACCATGTAAATTATTTATCATAAATATTAAATGTAAAATATGTTTTATAATATTTATTTATTATATATTAAATTATAATATATATTGAGTATTATAATTATTTATTTATTATAAATTTTAGTTATGCAAACATCTCATGCATTGTGTAAGCTAAAATATTAGTAAAGATGAAAATAATAGATTAAAACAGTTATGCGAGGAGGAATTGTATTCTATGAAGTTCGGATGCTTCTCTTAAATGGCGTGTCCGTGTCTGATATGAGTATCGGATATTGACACTCGTATGACACATATCTGTAAAATGTCAAATTTAAAAAGTATTTGTTAGATTTCTGACAATTTTAATACGGTTCTAATACAATTTTAAAAAGAAAAAATACATTAATTTTCTAAAAAGTTTAACTTTATTGTATAAATTGTTATTATTATTATAAAAATAAGAAACAAATCTGTGTGAACAAGTCATGAAAAACATTTTTCTGCTTCAAAAAATAATATGGAACATACTTGTGCACATAAATCTTTATTATCAATTTATATAATTCATAATTATATAATATATAGAATTGTGTCTCTGTGTCCTACATTTTAGAGATTTTGCGTATCTCTGTGTTCGTGTCCATGTCGTATCAGTGTCTGTGCTACATAGATTGTATATGGATTAAAATAAAATAATAGTAAATTGAGATGGTTAAGAATTTTTTTAGCGAATTGATAAATTAAATTGAATTAAAATTCAGATTAATAAAATTAATTAAAAATATATTTAATATTAGATATTAGAATAAGACACGTATTAAATGATAATGATAAATTTAAATAAATTTGTTGGATAAGCTCTTAAACTTTCTTCTTTTTTAAATAAATTATTCACATTTATGGTGTGAGAATGCATGTCTACTAATTAGGATTTTTTTTCTTAATTATGTTAACTACAATACTTAAAGGAAAATTCATTTACGATAAAATCATAAATCAGTGTCACATGGTTGAATAGAACCCTTACTAAGTAAATTTTATAAAAGCTCATCAAATTGAAATTGTAAAAATCTGTCTCTCAATAAAATTTGAAACCAAAAGCTTAAAACACGTGCCATAGAAGTACGAGATTAAAAATACATTATAGAAAACCAACTGTAACTTTTTAATGGAAATATTACCATGAACACTATCTCATCTCAATCTGCATTTTAAGTTATATTTAGATTGAAATTAAATATTTGATAACTTAGACAAAATTATAATTAAAAATAAATAAAATAAAACGTGTTTTTAATTTATAAATTAAATCAAGTTTGTGACAATACACAATATATAATAATTAACCCGTTAAAAATATTTATTAAAAAGTAAAACAGATACATCACTTATAAAATAATTTTAACTTATAAAGAAGTCAACTACATTTTTCTTTTTCATATCTTTCCTTAAATTGGAATTTATGATAAAATTGGTCCGAATACTTTATGAAATTTTATACAATAAACACTACAAAATTTGAATGAAAAATTACATAAACTATCTCTGCATCTCACCATTAAATAAAATTTCAAGAGTCACCATATATTCTCTGAGGAGTGCTAGTAATTTTTTTATTTGATTTTACGATTTTAATAAATTAGTGAATAATTTTGAAAAATGCCTTGATAACATTTTCATGCTTTTAAAATAAAACTAGTAATGTATAAAAAAAAATAGAGCATTTGTATTGTTAACTTCATATAAGTAGAGCAAAACTCACTTCAAAAATATAAAAAGAGCAATGATATCTTTATGTTTATTCTATAAAACAGTTATAAAGTAGTTGTAATTGATATTTGGAGTGTAAAACAAACTTTATTCAAACATAAAACCAATATACAGTCATTACAATGCAATATATCACTCTTTTTTTATTATTCCAATACAATATTCACACTTCAAACAAATCATTTTCAATTATTTACACTATTGTTCAACTTTTGTCTTCGACCTACATGACTGTTATTTTCTTTGATAATTATTAGGCAGAAATTGGGAAAACCATAAGAAGGAAAAAAAAAAAAGGAAAGCAAAAAACTGCATCTACATGTGATATTCTACCCTTTTAAGTTTGAAAATTAATAAAACTTCTCATCTTGATTATGGCGTCCTAGAATATATAGAAAGTGGTCTTCCCCAGCATTGAAGAGCCTTTGCCACCCAGGTGAATACCAAGACTACCATGATAATGGAGAGAGACAACATAGATGACCACAACAATTTAGTTGAAACTCTAATTGGCTTGCATTGATTTGAGACAATGTCAGCAACTTTGTTCTTCACAACTGTGCATTTTGACAGTTTTTGCAAGTCTGGATATATATCCAGCAAATCCTGGATGGATCTGCTGTAGGCATGAGCCATGTTGTACGAGGTTTCAGGAAGAAATCTTCCCTCTTTTTTGCATTCTTCTCCTGTGCCCTCTTCGTGACAGGTGAACTTTGCAAGAATCTAAACCAAAACGCGTTTTATGAATTATGAGTATGGTGTTGCAAAAGTAACAAGAGTAAAAATACGTTTTAGTGAAGACTTACTTTTGATAAATCACCGATCCTAATGGCATTCTGAGGGCAGCTCTGTGAAACGTAGTTCAGGTTTGAGGATGCAGGGAAAGGGTCACAGATTTTTATGACTCCCATGACTTCTTCATTTTCTTCACTTACTCCTAAGAGCCGATAAATCACCGACATATTAGAATTCAACTGAGACACAAAAACATCATTATATTAGAACATAACAAATTAGAACTGAAACAAATTCATTCCCTTCTAATTCTGAACGAAGAAACCAAATTTTGTACCTCAACTACAACTCTGTGGATGGTGTAGCCAATTTGAGCTATCAATTTCCCAGAGAAAGATTCATTCATGCACGGCAACATCGATCCCAGGCTACTGTTTTGTGGGTTTTTTTCGAAGTCTTCAAAAGCAGAGCATGCATCTTCTGCAAAGCTGCGTGCACAGTTCACACAACGTCGTGAGACTTGAAAAGAGGATTCCGTTACTTGAATCAAAATCTAACTCAACCATGATGAGCGGTTAAGTTACTTACGTGTGAAGGAAAAAATCAAAGCCAGTCAAGAACCAGCACAGGCTTGCTAAGATCCAAAAGCAAAAAATAATGCTGAAAATAATGCAGAAAATATAATTCATACGATGATGTAACGCAGATTGACTACGCTGTTAGTTAAGAAATAACGTGGAAAATGATACTCTGTCTTACATTATAAACCCAGGACGCCAATACAGTAGCATTAGAACTGAGTCAAAAACAGCAAATTGAGCAAAGAATTAATCAATCTCAACCAATAGTTTAAGGAAATTAGCCAGGTATAATATTATAACCAATTGTTCAATGATTAGTACCTATTGCTGCAACCAGTGTCACCAAATTGACAGTTAGAACAACGAAATGCGCCACATACCTATGTCACATTAAGAGTGCGAGATACAAAAAAGTTTAAATTAGTAGAGAGAGCAAGAAACACAATCAGCATATCCAAAATTAAGGATGTTGAAAGGGAAAACGTATATACGAAGTATGAGTGGCCTGGTCGAATGATTGTTCACTTCTGTCAATAAAACGGCGTATCACACGCGAGTTAGTTCTGAGGTCTTGAGTGGTGGAATTCAAACTCGCACATATTTGCGGATTGTACGGAAGCAAAAGAAGCTGCATTTGGTTCGTGGTTTTTATGACTCTGCCAAGGGTCCTAAGAGCATCTTCTCCTATCCCTACCACAGATTCTTTCAGTTTTTCTGTCCTCCGCAGGGTCTTCTGACTCGTTGTAAGGACAAAACTTGAAGCAATTCTGTCAAACCACCCAAATTGCCTCAATCGCAGTTTTGTACAATAATGTTGGTTGTACAATGGACAAACTTATTCTACAATCTAGAAGTATCACTAATGGATTTTTATGTGACAAATTTTCAATGAAGACTGTGATCATGTTGAAACTACAGTAATTTTGGAGAATGTAATAATGTGGCGAGTTAAAAAAGGAGACTTACATGGCGAGAGATGTGAAGAAGAGAAGTAGAAAGAAAATATGGAGACAGTAATGGTCCAAACAAGTTAATGAAGAAGAGCCACCGCATAGACACTTCACTAGAAGGAAAATGGCAAAAACCATGCCACATAGCAACCAAACGCAGGCAAATGCGTATCCATGGACTCCTGTAAATGCGGCAGACTGAAAAGGATCAGAAAGCAAGTGTAGTAAACATACATATGATGATCACACACACGTTATTTGTTTTCTTTAGACTAAAATAAACATATATATAGCACAGGCTTTAAGAAATGGATAATAGAGAAACTGGTTTGAAGTGAAAAAGTACTCACAGCCACGTAATGCTTGTTTCGAACGTCGAAATCTCCATTGTAGTCTTTGAAATGTTGCAAGGGATCGGGTCTATGGAAGGTGTTTTGACGAACGGGGGACCCTGAGGCTAACCATGTTTGTTGAAAGACGAGGAAGAAGAACAAAGGAAGAAATAAGAAGCGGTTGGTTGAGTTGAGCATGGTAGAGTTAGTTTATTTTCTGGTTTTTTAGCGAAGGGGAAAAGAAAAGACGACATTTGGTGGGTCGAAATTGTGACAACTTTTTGAGTGAGAAATGTGACTTCCTAGGTAAGGTAAGAATATTACAGCTTGTGGCATGGTTTAGTGCAACATTTTTGTTAGAGTGAAGGAAGGACAAATGGAAGTGTTAGAGAAGGAGGTAACGAATCAGAAGCCGAAATAGTTGGTTCGTCAAGTGGAAGGAATTAACCGCTTTTAATGGTTTGCATGCATGCATGCATGCTCTGTTACCCTATGTTTATGCATCCTTGTCTTTTATTTCTCTCTATTTTGGGTCCTCTTTTTTCAACTACCTAGTTTCAACTATACACATCACAGAATGAACAAAACAAAGTGGTTTTTTGCATATATACCTTTCTTTCGAATTCGCACCAGACACCCCGGCACCCTTATTTAAATGGATGAAAATTTCTATAAAAATTCTCTTTTATTGTTTTAAATAAATAGCTTGCGTTCTGCTTAAACTTTCACAGAGATGCTTAGAACGAACAACTCAGATTATATATTGGTCTAATTGGATATGTAATAAGAAATACAAGACATATACCATGTTTTAGAAGAAAAATAAATATTTTTATAAATTAAAATGAACTTATGTATTAATTAATTTGTAGAAATATTTTTCATATAACTTATCTACATTATTTTTCTTATTATAATTTTTGTGTATGAAATTTTATTTTATTTTTACCTTTTTTCTAAATATATTTATGAAAAAAAACTTTTGTGAAGGAAGTCATCACACATATATGTTTAAAATAGGATCTTAATACGTTGACATCCAACATTTTTATACACCCACTTTACAACTAACAATACTATTACTTTAATATTTTTTTTGTATTATTTAATTACAAAATTATTCTTGATTATATTTTTTTTCTAAAACCATCACATCAAGAATTGTATACAACTCTGTCAAAACATAATTTTCCTTTAAAATATTGTTTATTTCATAGTGACAATAACTTTAAATTGAGATTCATCTAAACAAAGTCCGTCGCCACAACTCAAACTAAGAGCGGAGACACATGAAAATATATTTCTCTCTTAAGCCTTGTATAATTTTGTAGAAAATGGAACAAATTTCCTTTCTCTTGCTTTGTATTCTTTGTCATAGTTTTCCTTTGTTTTTTAGGCATGTTTAGAACTCATCAAAAGGAAAGGAGAGGCTTCTAGAAAACCTAACTTAGGAAGCAAGCTAGGGTTTCCAAAAGGCATGGATGGCTAGGTTCCACAAGTGGTACTTCTTGATACTCTATTTGAAGTTGTTGTTTGAATCCCTTATTATGTGCAAGTGAAACAAGTTCTAGCTAATGGTAAAAAGGGAACGTGGGGGTTGTTCTTATTTTACCATAAGGTTTTGAATTGGCACCTCCTGATAGGCAATTTGTCTTTTCAAAACTATCACACTAAAAAAAATATTCTTGTAGTAAGCCATATTCCTGGTCAGAAATATAATGAAATCACCTTTTCTATTTCCCAAAATCCCACTAGTAAAAGAGATTCATTTCTTAAAATATCCTATATGTAGGCGGGAATAGGAGAAGGGGACAAATTTATCTTGATGGGAGCAAGAGTAATAATAATGTTTATAATGCTACAACAACATGTATAGTAAAAAAAAAATCATATGAAAAGAAAAAGGAAGATATGAAAGTTAATGTAGCTTCACTTGCAAGCTACCTTCCCTTCCCAATTCCTATTATAAATAGGATTGCGTCCTTATTATATATTCATACTTGATATATGAGTAAAGAAACTCTGAAAATCCATAATTGTTGTTCTCTTTTCTCATTCTCTCTTTTCTAAAATTCAAGAACCTAGAGTCAGGGAAGCCAAGTTTATTCTTCTTCAACCTTGAATGTGCAACTCTTGCACTTCCTCCAATTCAAATTTATTCTTTCTTCATTTGATATCTTCCGGTTCGGTGCAAATCCTCCAAGCTTCCTTCAATCAATTCACCTTGGAATTTCATGGAGCAACTCATCCTTTGCTAGAAGTCATCACACGCATACATTTAAAATAGAACCTTGATATGTTGACATTTAACATTTTTTCTACACTCACTTTACAACTAATAATACTAATGTTTTTTATATTATTTAATTACAATTTTACTTTTTTTAATATATATATTTTTTTTCTAAAACCAATATATCAAGAGATATACACAACTCTCAAAGCATAATTTTCTTTTTAAGTGGTGTTTATTTCAGAATAACAGAAAGTTTAAACGGATAAAGTGCATTTAATTTGGATGATGATATGTTGACACAATCACACTAATAAACATTCACATGACAATGCAATAAATTAATATTTTTATTTAAAATATTATTATAATGAATTGTCAAGTATATATATTTTAATTTTTAGGTGTCATACAAATATTTTCCTATTCAATCATGTCAAGCAAAGATTTAGTGAAATATTATATTTTGTTAATAAAAAATAATATAAACAAAGTTTTAAAATAAAATATTAATATATTTGATTTTTAAGTAAAAAAAATGTGTGTTAAAAGTACACAAAAACATAAATATACAAAAAGAACTGACTAGGATAGAAGAAAAGTGAAAAAAAAACAACATTAATTCTATGAAGGTGCCCACTAAAATAATATAGGGAGTTCATCTTCGAGTAGATAAGATTATTATCACAATAAAGTTTTTTTTCTAACTATTTAATTTAACAAAAACTCATTATTATTATTTTTTTCATTTTCACTATTAACTTAGGAAAATGTCACTTTATTTTCACTTTGGTTCCTAATTTTAAAATTTCGTATTATAAATAGTCAATACTACTTTTTATTATTTTTTTACTTTCTTCTTTTTTATATATATTTTTTAAACAGGAAAAAAAAGTAAAGTAAAACGAAATAGTATTTTATCATTAAAAATTAAAACAGAAAATAAAAAATATTTTCTAAAACCAATGGTTCCTAATATTTGTTTATTGGCTATGATGAAATTGTCAAGAGCCAATTTGGATCCATGTGCCAAAATGTTTTGCATAGATATATAACGTGTATATATATAAAGAAGAGACTTTTTTTTTAGTTCCCACAAAAAGGTATTTCTATAAAAGAAGGTTGAAAAGTATTATATCTATTTTTTCACTCTGACTTATTAGAAATTAGGAGAAGTCACACTGCGGTAAAGAGAAGGATGAAAGATATTTTTTTAAAATAAATAAGTTTACATTTTACTAAAAGCTTACGAACATATATGTCAATTTTGTCTATATATATGTTTGGTAATATATACATGCTTTGAATAAGGGTCTTTCAAGCTAAATAGACGCATTTCACAAATGTGAATGGGGCTATTGAATTTTATCGACTAAATTTTTCCTCACTTCCATACTTTTTCGTACACTTTTTTATTAATAGTTAAAAATTGGTTTTAACACTTAAAAAAAATTTAAATAATTCCAAACAAAACATAATTTTACATTTTTAAATAATCTCGAGCAAGAAGTGTGTCTTTGGTTTAGTGTGTTTGAGGGTGTTAGTGTGGATGAGGGAGTGAGACGGTTTGTTACTACTCATAAAAGTGAGAAGATTTGCGCGGATTACACTGGGCATAAGAGGTACAAATGCAATTTTACTTTCGTACCCTTCCATCCATTCTCAATATATTAAACATAGTGTGGACAGTTCTACATGCATTTTTTAATGGAGTTTCTTCTTTATCGTAATGAGAGTGCTAGCAATAGTGCAAAAGACAATCTTAACCAAAAAGTTGTAGAAGAAAATCTTGACCAAAAAATTATAGACATGTGAACTTTGTTAGTGTTTATTAGTTTATAAATAAAATTAGGTTTGTGAGAATTTTGCTTGCTGTGAAGTTTGTATTGTGAGAAGTTTATATCTCTCTTTCAACCACATATCTCCCTTTTAGTTATAACACTTTCATTTTTATCCAACCGTAATATTTGAGAGACTAATTTGAACGTGTGAGATGATTAGTATTCAACATTTCTCAAATAAGGCCAAATTTATTTTTGAGTTTTGTACTCAATTTTTTACTTTGTTATTTTTTTAAAAAAAATAAAAAAATAAACAAACAAAAATACAATATCACTAATAAAAATACCAAAAAACATATCACAATTAGTGATATTTACCACCAACCACCAGAAGCAACCAACTTCTACTTCTTATAAATGAAAGAAAAATATACCATACTATTTATCAAAGGATGTTTTTATAATTAAAAAGATGTGCAGCTAGAATTTGGCTTTCTATTGAATGGATGAGGCCCAAGAGCGTGGCTTCATTCGTGGACCCAAATTTACCAATGTTCAACTATGCACCGGATCTTCATCTTATCCGAATCATAGCCTAGTTATTTTTGTCGTACTAAAATTAAGTGAAGTCGAACCCAAACTCAATGTTAATCAATGCAGGTTTCACTATGTCGAATACCATTGGTGCGGTGGATATGATTGCTGTGGACCCAAATGACTATGCCAACACAATCATTGTCGAGAACATGTGATTTCCACGACAAATATTATTTATCCAACAATTTATATCATTATTAAAGAAAAAGATGTAGCAGATATAATATATAATGTATAAAATAATGGAGAGAGATAAGAACGTAAAATATTATTCTAATTAGAGGCTTAAATTGGGTCGGTGGTCAGTGTTGTATAGCGATGGTTTAATGGTTTGTAAAATTTGCTTCTCGAAAACGTCGTAAACTTATGGGTGTTTCTTTGGCGTGACCATCCTTTTTACGACAATGTGATTTGGTTTGGTCGCTAATCTATTGGTTCATGCTTTCCTTTATCTGCTTCCTATAATTTGACAAATGATTTATAGTAGTATCGTAGAAGGCATATGTATCATATTTACTATTATATATATTTTGAGTTTCACTTTACGTAAGTTTTTGCTAGATTTGTTATCTATTATGAGGTATGATTATTTCGTGTATATTAATGTTTTATAATGTTAAACATATAAAAAAAAGCGATATACTTTTGTTTTAATTATGGTTTAAATAGTATAAATTAAAATATAAGATAATTTATAATTATTTGTGCAAAATCTACCCTCATTTGGAACTAAAATCAATGTGTACATAAAAAGTATTTAGATTGATTTAAATATTAATTTTTATTAAGATATATTTAATACAAATCTTATATAAAAACATATATGTAATATTTACTATCGGATATTTATTTGAGTTTAAGTCTACATATTGATTCTGAAGTATTTAAAAATTAACAAAATAGAGTCTCTAGAATTAGTTATGCATCATGAGTTATGATTATGTTTTTTAGAATTATATATTAATTTTAATGTTTGATAATTTTATTTGTTGAACGATTTTTTATTGTGATTGTATTTTATATAAGTGCAGAGACGACGTTGTAAGTTAAATAAATCATTATTAACCTACTTATGAATTTTGTATGTAAACTTTTATATACATGTAAATAAGTTATAAATGGATTGATTTTAAATTCAAATTCATATATTTTTTATTTTAAATCTAAACTAATAACTAGATTTAGATTGGATATAGATTGAATAAGCTTTTGAATTTTAAAAAATCAAAATCGAAGAATGTCTCAATTGTATTAAGTTATGAAACAGTAGGTTGAGTTAGACCCAAGTAAGGTAGTACTAGATTGGGCTTAGGTCAAGTCGAATAGATTCGAGCACACATCGAGTCGTCCCAGAAAAAAGTCGAGTTGATTCAGTCTAGACCCAAGTCAAGTCAAGTTAACCATGATCCAGGTTGAGTTCAGTCGACTCATGTCTATGTCAAGTTGATTCAGCTTGGATACACATCAAGTTAAGTCAGCCCAGACCTAGGTCAAGTCTTTTTAGAGTCAGACCAAGTTCAGGTTGAGTCAATTTGTCTCGGACCCAAGTCAAATTGAGTAAGCCCGCCTAGGACGAGTTGAGTTAGAACCAGTCCAAGTCGGCTTAGGACTAGGTCGAGTCGATTTAGAGTCAGCTTGGGCTCAAGTGTAGCTCACGCCCAAGTTAAACCAATTAAGCTCGGTCCCAAATTGAGTTGAGTTAGAGTCAACTCGAGCTGAAGTCCAACTCATCCCTGGATCGAGTTAAGTCGACTCAAGGCCAAGTCAAGTTGAGTTTAGTGAAAGTCAGTATGAGCTCAAGTCTAGCACAAACCCTGGTTGAGCAGAGTCAGTATGGTCAATTCAAGTTGAATCCTTATTGGATTGCGATATCGAGCTTACATCAGGTTGATTCAATGGAGTTGGCCAAGGTCTAGGTAAGACTGAGTCTAATCGACGTGAGTGTAGGTTGGGATCAAGAAGGATTGGGCTAGGTCAGGCCAAGTCGAGTTGAGCCTATTTTTTGGCGGAGACATCGAGCCCATGTTGAGTTGGGGTCATGTTAAGCTAAATTGGGCCAATCCATGTCAGTTCAAGCTAAGTCGACCCATTCCTAGGTCTAGCTAAGTTGGTTTGTCCCCACTTTCAATCAAGTTGTGTTGGACCTAGGTCAGATTAAATTCAATCAAAATTAGGTTATGTCGGGTCAAGATCGACTTGAGTCCAACTAACTATAGGTCAAGTATGACTCATGTGGGATCAAGACGGAATAGGGCAAATCAAGTTGGATTTATGTCCAACTGATACACATATAAGATTGATTACATCAATCACACCTGAAATTTAATCTAATTTACAAAGTGAATTTAATTTAGATATAATCCAATTTAAATTGAATTAAAACAAATCAAAATTAATTTAAGTTAAATTAGATATAAATTTTAAATCTTTAATCTATTTTATTGATTTTTTTTTTCTGGATTTTGAAAAACCCAATCGTTAACACCCCTAATTTTAATGGACGTGTCTTATATCCTGTCTTACAATTTGTATCTAAAAGACTTTATATTAATGTTCTATATTTTTTTTTGTTTTGGTGAAGAATTATAATTAAAAATAAATAAAAAACTATTAAAATTTATATTATTAGAGTAATATAAAATATTATATTTTAAAATAAATCTCCATATTGTTTGGAAATAATATTTTTTTATAATGGATAAGGTTTATAAAAAATAATGTGAATTTCGTAAAACGTACATGAATATTAATAAATAAGGAGAATATTGAAAATATGTAAAGTGTATTCTGGATGCTTTTATAGGGGAATTGTTACTATTATAATTTATCTTATATAACCAACCATACTAAGTTAAGAAAGACACTATTTCTAATCTCAATTAGAAAAAAATAACAAATTTTCTATATATAGTGTGAATATCTTTAACTCATCATATATCAATAAGGCAACGAATAAGCGTGCTATTATCCACGTAAAGAAATTTGATATTGACTAATCATTAAAAAACTTTTATAATTTTATATATAAATTACATTTGTAGAAAAGTTTGAGAAAGAGTGGTGATGTAATTCTTTATACTAATTTGGTTTTCTATTGCACCTCTGTAATCACATGGTGTGAAATTAAATAAAATATATTTGATTAAGTGTTTCAAAGTATTTAATAAGTTTTCAATTATTTATAGTAGAAAAATTTATGTTGATCACTCATATATATATATATATATATATATATATTAAATAATGAATAATATTATTAACTAACAGATATTTGGTTGTGTCTCGTAAGAAGTTAATTTGGAATTCAATTCTATTTTATTTGATTTTTTATATTAAAAAGTCATATGAATTAATCATAGAAACTATATTTGGTTTGGATTGGTTAAATTTATTATAAAATTCAAACTAAATAAATAAAAGGATAATATTATTTTTATTAAATTAGTATTATTATTATTTAATATCAGAATAAATTAGTTATTTTACTGAAAAAAATAAAAAAAAATTTGAAGCTTATATAAATATTTTTAACAATATTTTTGATAAATCAAATAACATTGATATTTTTCTTGGAAATAAAATTCTCAGATCATTCTCGTTTTTATTGGATGAAATTGGTTAATATTGTATATGTATATGATAAAGACGTATTAAATTTAAATAACAGTATGTGACTTTGATAGAAAATAAGAATATTATTTGAAAATATAGAGATAACGTTTTGGTATGTATTTTAAGTTGAGACAGTGTCCAGCACACAGTTGTGACGATTGGTTATGATAATTTAAGATAGTTATTATTTGGCATTATCCGAAGATGGGTTTCCTAAGAATTTGGGTATGGTTGATTCGTGGCACTGCAACACAGGGTCTAATTAAGGATATAACTGAGTCACAATCTCCTGCATTGCGTAATTATGGAACTCTCCACAATCAACCGATATGATTGACTGAAATATTTGCATCCGTTAGATCTTGGAAAATACTAAACGATAAAATGAGATTATTAAAGATATTATATTGTTGAAGATTAAAGATAAAGTGCGGTTCGTATATTTGGTATATAAGAGTTGTATAGAGAGTGGAAACGGAGGGAAGAAAAGGTTTGAGGGAGAGAAAGGGTGAATTGGATTGCATTTCTTTCTCTCTCTAAGTGCTCGACGAAGAGGGGAATCGTAGATCTCATTTGTTTCTCTCTTTGCATAATTTTGCGATCAGAATTGTTTTCAACAAAAACCAATGGGATTGTGGGAAGCTTTTCTCAATTGGCTTCGCAGGTAATTCTTTTTAACCAAAGTAGTCAAGTTCTTGTTTTTTATCGCATTCATTGGCTCTTTGCATCACTCATCGCCTTTTCATTTTCAGGGTTCTGGTAATTGTGTGTGTGTTTTTTTTTTTTATAATTTTAGTGCGTTGATAGTTTGTAATGTGTATTCTTTATGAATGGCTCTGAGGTTTTGTTATTGTTCAGAGGGAGGACTTGTTTGTGGTCTTATGTTTTCGACTACTGATTTCCAATATTTTTGTATTCAATGTAAATGTTTATATATCATGTGAGTAGTGTTTTCAAGATTTGTAAATGTTTTCACCTTTCATATGCTTCGGGAATCGTTTTGTTTCAAACGAGATATTTTAAATCCTCTAGTTATTGCCTTCTGAATTTTGGATAAGTGTGGGGAACTGCTGGATAGGAAATTTGTGTTCGTGTGTGTATGTATGTAGGATCCTTTTTTTTCCCCAACTAATTGAGAAGAGTATTTTCTTGACATTGTTGGAATAAAGGTAGATATGGAAATCACTGGTGAAAAAATGATGGAAGGTAATTGGTATGGAAGGCAATCACAGAGCACTTCAAAAATACGTTTTTGTGTGAAGCACAACTTTTTTAAATTGCTTTTGATTGCCCTAATATTGCTTTCTCTTTTTAATGACACAAATTTTTACTTTTAGGTTCACTTGGAAGTTGAATTATATATTTTTAGGTTTAGGGTCTATGCACATGATCTGAACTTCGTGAATTACTTTCTTCAAGAAAACATGAGCTTATTATGTTGTAAATTTGTTTGCAGCCTATTCTTCAAGCAGGAGATGGAGTTATCTCTGATAGGACTTCAAAATGCTGGAAAGACTTCCCTTGTAAATGTAGTCGCTGTAAGTACAATAATCACGTTGGCTTTCACTTAGAAAATTTATCTTTGGGGTTGACTCACTGACAATATCTTTTTTTTTTTGTTTATAGACTGGTGGCTATAGTGAGGACATGATCCCTACTGTAAGTGAACCAAATGCTTTCAGTTCTTGCTATCCATTTATTCAATTTTACGGACATTTTCTATGTATCGTGGGCAAATAACATTCTGATCGATTTGCTCTCTGATTTCAGGTGGGATTCAATATGAGGAAAGTGACAAAAGGGAACGTTACAATAAAGTTATGGGATCTTGGAGGGCAGCCTAGATTCCGCAGCATGTGGGAACGTTACTGTCGTGCAGTTTCTGCTATTGTGTATGTAACAAACTTCTTATCTTTTTCTGAATTCTTCTCTCTCCTTATGTGCTTGCGCCCTTGCATGTGTTTCTCTGAGTATAATTTACATGCCTATACTAATACAAGCAACTGATAAGTGTTTAATTTATAATTTTAGAGCTGTATTGGTAATGAACATGTGTGTGTGTACATACAGTGTTCATGTTGTCTAGTGATCAACATGAGGTCTATTCCTGTTTGTTGCAGTTCATAGTTGTTTGCTAATCACAGTGCATAGTCTTGTTTGATGATAAGTGGTGGTTAAGATTATTTCTTCTTCCTTGAATGCGAACAATGTTCTTCATTTATCTATGGCAGCGATGCAAAACCACTTGTTGCTTAGATGACCTAGTAAAGAGCTCCTCCCTGGCGTATTTGTATATATATAATAATAATATTATCTATCCATGAAGGGGTGTAGTTGATACCATTTGTGCCTTCTACAAGCAATATGTCTTAATCAATGTCTTGTCATTAAATATTTTGGTATAATGATCAAATAAATATGTACAGCAAGCAAGGAAGTGTGTAGATTATACCTTCTTGAGACTCTGCGCAGACTTTGATTATCCTTTAATGATCATAGGTCAAAGAGCTAAAACTTTCATCTGTATGCTCTGCTACTGTCTAGTTCTGAAAAGACTTCGTTATATTTCAATGCAATTTTCATTGGTTGTTTCAAAAACTGCTGCTGCTAAGAATTCTCTCTTATATCCATTGTACTTGTATAATTGGATCGCATGCTCCTTGTTTTAAATTTACACTTTGAGCTAGCAGTCTAATGCTGAATCTATTCAACTTAGCAACTTCTCATAATACGATATTTTCTGCAGTTATGTTGTTGATGCTGCCGATTCAGATAATCTTAGCATATCAAGAAGTGAGCTTCATGATTTGCTGAGCAAACCATCATTGAGTGGCATTCCTCTGTTGGTATTGGGGAACAAGATTGACAAACCGGGCGCTCTGTCTAAGCAAGCGTTGACTGACCAAATGTAAGACCTAATATAAGTATGAAGCAATAAAGGAGTAAACTAATTGTAGAAAGTTACAGAATGAAATTGTTTAAGAATTGATTTTCTACTTCAATTTTCTTTCCTATTTGTTTATACTACTTTAGTGCTGAAAAGGACTGTTGTGCAGGGAATTGAAGTCAATCACTGACAGGGAAGTTTGCTGCTTCATGATCTCGTGCAAAAACTCGACCAATATTGACACTGTTATAGACTGGCTTGTAAAGCATTCCAAATCAAAAAGCTGAAAACCTTCTTTCTATTTTGAACTCTAGTGTAATTTATGGTTGACAAATTTCTGGATTTACTAGAGGCATTTGCATGTCTAACTCAGTTGTTGATTAATTTATTTTTCCTTTGTCAGATGCTTTGTAATATAATATCATTCTTGTCCGATAGGTAATCAAACGGGATGACATACATGTGAAGGATTACATTATGAGCAAATCACACTGTGTCATAGGTTTAGCCACATCATTAAAATTCATTTAACTGCGTTCATTGTGCTGTCAGTCTGTTCACTTATTTGTTTCGAAGGTTTAATTAGTTGGAGATTTATTCATAATTTTCGTTGCTCTAATTTCATATTGAATGATGGCTGAAAATGAAAGGTAGGTTTATGCGTTAGTTTATAAACCCAAGCAAATTTCTAACACATTGGTTGAAAAATAGCTGTAAACATCCAGCTCTCTACATATTCTAAACGAAAGTAACTCGACTTCATGTATCATGTTTGGCGAAAAAGCATGATCAGCAAAATACCTCTCAAATATACATTAACTACTATGCCTGATCATTAAGTAATGCTTATCATAAGTGCATCATTCAATCCTCAACTATCGAAAGGTTGTAAACCTTGCTAATCAAGCACCAATAAAGTCTCCTAGAACTGGAGGGAATTTTAGCGAAAGGGGTCAGCTCTTTTACAATTATTGAATTAGGTAAATATTTTTAAAAAATTACATTTTGAAACCAATATTTTTAGAAGTCGTTTTTTAAATCTTTATTTTAGTAAAGTTTCCATTGGTTCACACCTTCACTGTTGAAGTTTTAAATTAAAATATAATAATTCATTTTGTTTTATTTTAAAAGAAGAAATACTTCAAAATTATATTTTCAAATACGACTTTTTTTAAATTGTATTTTTAATCACTATTCGCGTTATTAAAATATGAATATGGGAGCATATATCCCATTATGTCGCTTTTGCCAGTTATACCACCGATATGCGAAACTAACATGCAAAAAAGCCGGATTTTAAAAGTTGTTTTAATAATTTTAACTTAGAAGTAGTATTTAAAGTAAAATTATAAAAATAAAGCTGATTCACACTTTCGAGTTGAAGCAGTAAATTTAGACCACAAAACCAAGCTCTCTGTAGAATACCACCTATCTAAGTTTCACTTCTAACAAATCTCAAAAAGAAGTATTAGTAGAATATAGTTGAAGTAATGAGGCAACAACTTAAAGAAAAGATTTGTGTACAAATGATGACCTACAAGAAAGTGACACTCAATATTGGCACTGGAAAATTCTAATAAAAGTTGTATTCCATTTACTATTAGAGGATGTCTAGCACCCGTTCCATCATAACACTCAATCACTACTTCCACTCTTCCACTAATACTTTGTATTCTAGCCTCATTGTCTTTCTTTAAAATAAGATAAAAAAATAATAAATAATACGCTAAGGACTCCTGACAAAATGTTTCATGGATCAATCCCCGCATATTCCAATTTACAAACCTAAACTATGTACAGTAATTGAACACATGCAGGAAGTCTAGCAGCAGAATTATGAGCTGGTCATATCAGCAATGCAGAAGCTGACACCATCTGTACACATTTGCAAGATCAAACTGTTAGCTAAAAGAACTGACAGAAACCAATTTTCTGCAGGACAATAATAATGTGGTACTAATGAAAGCGAGGAGAAAACCTTTCACTCGTATCGTTTTACTTAACAAAACTGGGATCTTTTCACAAGACACAGGGTTTTGGTTGGCAATTATTATAAGGAAGATTAAGATCACTAGTAATTAGAAACTGGGTCAAAAGAAGGAAGAGATTTTAACTATTAACTAAGACCTTGTCACATGCTATTCTAAGGACAACCCTGGCACAATAATAAAGTTGCCCTTTGTGACTAGTTCGTTGTGATTTCAAATTTGGAAACAGTCTCTGCATTTACTAGGAGAAGGTTGATTACAGTAATCCTCCCCCATACCTTTGGGATGTGAGGAGCCTTCAGGCACGGGGTTTGTTAATTTGGATAGACAATGAGAAATAATGGACAACTACAATAGACATAATAACCACTGTGGGGTTTGTTAAATTGAATAGACAATGGACAATTACAGTAGACATAGTAACCACTGTCCGCAAGCAGGGGAAATGAATCTGTAATAGGCATTAACTAATTTTTCCTGGTAAGAAAAAGGAGGTTTACCAAATGTGAAGCGTCTTGCATTTTAGTGCCTTTATTGCTGCTTTTGCAAACACTCGTGCAGCTTCTGCCTCGGCTTCTGCAGCATCTGCCTCCCTAGCTGCTGCCTCAGCCTCGGCAATGGCAGCTTCCGCTTCAGCAACTGCTTTTGCAGCAGCTGCTGCTGCCTCTTGTGGTGTCACACCCTTCATTTTTGATAGCTCTGCATCAATTTCGGATTTTGAAAGAATGTTGACACCAGTCTTCTCAGTTTTTGGAGAATCTTTGGGCCTCCCTTCCAGTAGTAACAAGGAAGAACATCTTCTTTTCTCAGACATAGTTAAATTTGTTGCAATCCTGTACTTATGCTTTACCTGTCATTACGCGTTAGATATGTCTCACTCAGATCAACTTACCAAATACTGGTTTTAATCACATACCCAATATTTACCTAACAGTAATTTAGTTAATTAAATGGAAATATTTTATCAATTCAAAATTTGAAATAGATTTTTCACACTTGTCAAAGAACTGCTAGATATGCACAGTTCAACTGCTACAAGAGAACAGAATTCTGTTATAACATTGAGTAAATAACGTCAACATGTTAGTAAAGTATCTCTCATTCAACACCAAAAAATTATCCAGGCTGACTCTGCTTCATTACAAAGTTTTTCAAGTAAAAATGCTGCCTATTGAGAAAATAGATTCCAATAATTCAAACAAAATTCTGTCTTTTTAATAAGGATTTAATTAATAGTAAAATCACCTTCATTAATTTTCCACTTGCTACCATGTGCTTCAGTTTTGTTGACAGTAACTTTCTGAGGGTAGGCGTAGAACAGTATTGATCCTGATGAGCACATAATGAATTTTTTTAATTGATACTATTTACAGCATTTAATAATTCTACAAACAAATCAGGTATGTAAAAAAAGAACAATAAATAACAAATTACTATTGGTTGAACTATGTTAAGAATTTGTGAAACATGGGTGGACAAAATAGTTAGTAACTTTTATTGCTTGCCATGTGAGACCACCTATTTGGACCTGGAGTAAAGAAATATTTACAAGCAAAAATCTTTTGATACCCGCAGAAAGAATTCGGAGTTACATGTCATAGCAAGTTGAGATCATTAATAAACAATGAGTATGTTTGGTAAGACCAATAAGCTAATTACAAGTTTATTTGACTAGCTTATAAGCTAGTTTGACCAACACAAAAAATGTTCAGTGAGATACCTCAAAGTAACTTGTTTTAAGAGCTTCTAGCTTATAAGTTAGAGATTCCTTTAGCTAGTTTGCAAGCTAGTTTGACCAGCACAAAAATGTTCAGTAAGATAGCTCAAAATAACTTATTTTAAGAGCTTCTAACTTCCTTTAACTAGTTTGCAGTTTATTTAATTTTCATCTATTACTATTCCTTATATTTTAATACATTACCTATTTTCAAATTTTACATAGATGATTGATTATTGCACAGTTTTTAGTATTTGTTATGAGTTACCTTCTAAATTTTTCTGTAGTTCAAGTTAAAAAAAATTTAACATTACAATTTGCAATTTGAAGTAACCAACGTTTCTTTACATGACGCTATTGGAAGATCACATGCAATGAAAATTATAAAAAAGAAAATCAATACGACAGTAATTTAAATTAAAAAATAAATACAAAATATTTTAAAAATAAATACAAAAGCACTAAAAAGTTTAATAAGAATTTAATTATTTATTAAAAAATCTAAAGTTATAATTATATAATAATATATTTTTGTCTAAAAAACACAAATCTTATTTATACAATAAAATCAATGTAGTTATGTTCATTTACAAGTTGGCTTATCAGATACTAGTTAGTTTTTGCTAAATACACCCAATATATAACTCTATGGACCACAGAGAGAAATACTTCAAAACTTATTTCATGCATTTTGTGTGTGCTGCAAACTTAATTAAGAAAACACGGGTACTGGTACATACATATCCTTTGTCACATAAGTAATAAATCAATCAATGGAAAAGGTCTCTATGGAAAGAGAGATTATTTGATATCAGAGTAATGAACGAAAACAATTTACTCCCTAATTTGTAAATCTATCCATGAGAAATTAACAGGAAGAATAAGCCAAAAACAGAAGAAATTAAATAGTCTTTTAGCATTGAAGTTTACATGCACTAACACTTTGATCATCATTTGTTCCCCGAGATGTTTAGATTCTATGATCATAAGTGAAGGAATTGAAGTACAAATACCTCTATATATGAAGCAATTGCTGCCCTGTCAGAACCCTTTGGCTCCTTCAACTTGATAATAGACTCTAATATAAGAGTATCCAACCTGACATTATTAAAAAGCAAACAGATGCTGTCATTGAAATGCACAATGTCATGATTAACAGTAGTTTCAATATTTCAGCAAAATTACCACAAAATTTGACGGGATGTTGCCATCAGAAGTAACAACAATAGAAGATAACTATTTACCAATAAGCAACTGAATAGTGAATCATATTTTCAGTGTATCTTTGTCTTACTTGTTTCAAAGTCACACCGTGAAATTAAATAAACAAAAATCAATAGAAAATGAAGAATCAAATTACAAGATTCCTCATGGAACATGGAAAATAGCTAATTTCTAGAAACTTGGTTTAATTTTCTATTCATTAAAAAAGTTATATACTAGTGCACTGCATTATGCAATCTTAGAACTAATTACTTGTAAGGGAAGTATAATATAAAATTATACAAGTTTCTTCATACAGTTTTCAAAAAAAGATTAATGCAACTAAGCCGAGTAGACCATTTATTTGTCAAGAGTAAATGGCAGATATATTTAACTGGAAGTTGTTCTGTGGCCTTGATACTTTTTCCTTTGAATTAGGAGATATTCCACCAGAAACTGCCAAAGGCTTGGAATCTGCAGCTCCTCTGTCGCGTTGAACTACAGTACTCAAGGCCATGTGATTATTGTCAATTTTGGGGGATGGTAGTAGGTTCTTTTTAAGAGCAAGCTTTGCCTTCTGCCTTGATCCCCATATTGCCGTCACATTTATGTTCCTCCATTTGTCCTGTTTCACAGTTTAAAGCACACATAATTATACACTAATACAACCCAGTAGGCTCATATCACATTTGCAGTAGTAGTAGTAACATTCTAGGCCCACAAAAAGATTTACCTTGAGATCAACATTAGAACGCATGCGCAGAATGGAACTGAACTCGGGGTCGGTAAGTATGGTGCGCCATTTTCCAGCCCCATGTTTGACAACTCCAGCTTTCAATGCCGCTTCTTCCTCTGCAGTCCACTTTTGCTTAGGAGCACCCATTAAAATAAGTCCGCGACCTTTCTATGAAGCAAAATCTCTGCTTTTGTTTTAGTGGAAGGCTTGGAAGTTGAGTGCTGCCTTCTTCTGCATGTCCATCCACCAACAAAAAACTCTCCCTTAACTTACCTACAAGGCATAAGAGTAAAAAAAAAGATAAATAAAATAACAAGACAATTTCATACTTAAACGCATTTCCTTCTTCAAACATTTGAAAAAAAAAAACAGAACCCAAGATCTTCCTCATCAAGCATTGACTTCAATTCCCAATTAACTTCAATCTCATCCACAAGACATCCAACTTCTGAAAAATGAACAACTCCGGAACACCCAATAACCAGCACTTCATATTATTTATCAGGAGAAATGTTATAAGTTACAACATTGTCAGAAGCATCTAGACCAGGAAAAAAACTGGGCATATTTGTTGCAATGGCAATACAATTAGAACGGTCCTTGCAAAAATAGCTATGCAGCACTGCATATACCCACACAGAAAGAGTTACACAACCAAATACCACCTTTAGTTACCTCTAATTCTACATCTGATTCCATAATTCTCATAACATTAGCAACAGTACGGAATTACCTCCAAGGGTTATTGCATCGCCGCCTCAAATAAAAACCCAAGTGATGCTATTGTTTCGGTTTCAAATTCATTATGCACGCGTAAATTTTACATTAATTAAAGAAACACAATGACCACGAAAAGTGACAACTCTTCAACTCGCACAGGTCACGATTAATGAAATCCGAGTGAATAAAAGTAACAGAGAAAATAATCCGCGATGCATAAACTATATCCGTGCACACTTACTAACCTGGAAATATAGATGGCACAAAATTTAGTTGACTTGGGAGAAAAAAGGAAGAAAATTAAAGAAGAATCAGCGGAGGAAGATGTAAAGCATCGAAGAATCGCGCAAAGATGTGAATTGGGAGACGTTGGAGTACATACACGCAGATAAATAGAATTGGTACCTGCGAGGAACAGGAGAATAACGAGAGAAAAAATAATTGATGTCTTCTGGTTTATTTGTTTTAAGATTGTTTTTTCTCAGACAAAAAACTTGCATTTCCATATTTTTTTAAATTGCTAAAGGATCCCTTTATTTTATGGAAATTTATTTTGAGCTGTCCCGTTCTTTCCCTCTTTTACTTTCCTTTTGGACTGGATCTGGATCCACCCAACTCTATAAAAGATTAACCACCATGGGTGCTCTACTACTCCAGAGTTTAAGCACATTTTAAAGGTGGTTTTTCAATTAAAAAAATATAATAAAAATTGAAGGTAAAGTAAAATGTATTTCTTTATTATTAGTAATTTATTTTATTTATACTTATTATTTTAATTATTTTATTGTAATGAAAAAATATAAATATTAATAAGTCATGTTATAGTTACTTATAAAAGATACAACCGATTATGTAACTTTCTATAGAAATATTTTCATATTTGTATGCAAAATTCAAACTTGCATTGTAGGAATTATTTCCATAACATGATACGATCATTTTAAAATGAAAAAAAAAATGTTTTATCAAATTTAGTTGGCAAGCCCTACAACCAATCACGTCTTAAAAATGATATCTTGGTGACATGATGATATCGCATTGCTAAAATTAGAAGGTCCAAAATCAATATGATATAGTATTTAGTGACTTTAAAGTAAGAAAAAAAAATCATTTTAAAGGATAAACCATCGATTAGATATATATTTGTAATATATAATTATTTAAACATAATTATAATAGTCATTTATCGATTTATTTTTGTTTGTTTACAACTGCAAAAAAGTATATCGATTAAAAAAAAAGTATACATGTTAGAGTTATCAGATATGAATGCATGAGATCTTCTCCTTTTCAACATATCAGCAATTGAAACTCAATAAGGTGTTTCATACTTGTGATGAAAGTTGAAATTTACTCTACTACAACAATTGCAACTCAATAAAGATTTGAAAAGCATAACGTCAACTTGTCCCTTCACTTGGTATTTTTCTAAGTTTAAATGAGTATTATAGAATTCAGTCTTATTGTTGAGAATTTGTTTCAAACCGTATAGTTACATTTCAAAAAAGAATGGTGTTCATTCATGCTAATAGTTATTAGCCAAATTTATAGGTTCATGAAAGGAAAGAAAATTCAATGTACTATGGAACACGAAATCTAACATTTTACACAATATAATGGCAACTTTATAGTTGATCGAAAATCCTATTGGTTGGATTATATAACTTAGGAGATGTTGATCAGAAAAATTTCGAACTCTAAATCTTAAGATAATGAAGGTGCAAATTTTTTTTCTTATATATTGTTCATCTATGTTCAATGTAAAACTCTTAACCCTATATTTGAATTCCTCACTTGAAGAATCAAAATTATACTATAATAACTTATAATTATCCTTCTAGTTGAAAATCACAATTTTACAAATCACACTTGAGAAAAGAAAGAATTATAAGTATATTATTTTAAAATGAGGAGATTAAAACTAAATAAATTAACAATAGAAGTTTACAAAATAAATTCTATAGAAGAAATGGAGGAAAATGTGAGTTTTAATAAGTCGGAAAGACATAGTGAAGTTTTAAGAGGAGTTTTGAAAAGTTGTATTTTAATGAGTCTTTTTTGAAAAAATGTCTAGATCTTATTATGCTTTGAAGATGAATTTGAAAAGAAAAAGAAAGTAAAAAGTGGGGTTGTTTGAACTAAGGAAATAAGAATGAAAAGTGAGGAAGGATGAAGAGAAAGTTTACTAGTAACGTAATAAGTGATTGATATTTTTTTTTTTTAATTAATGAAATTGTAAGATTACTGTATTGGACAAAGTGCTTAGTGCTCAATATTTCTTAATCTCAGGGTGCATGTTAGGACACGTAATGATTAAGTCACGTGCATTGTGGAAAGATAACGTTGCTCCCAAATGTGATTGATACCATTTTTTTTTGCGAGACTTCTCTTAATGTTTTTGTCATCAAAACCGTGTTGAGATGTTTTGAGTTGTTTTTTTAATAAAAATAGTTACCTTTTAACTTGGTATGTCCTATTGGGGCAAATTAATGAAAAGAGGAGATTTGGGAGTCTATTGTTAGGAAGTTCTCATCAAAGTTGGCAGTGTGAAAACATAAGATGTCTTCATTTGTGGCTAGGGTTTGTCGTTTTAATTTGGTTTTATCCATTTTGTTGAGATTAGAGGAAAAGTTGAACCAAAGTAAAGGGAAATGATGAGTTCTCATGATTGTGTTGTGGAATATTTAGTTATGCAAAATGAATGAGATTTTAATTCAGGAACATCATAGACAAGATCCTTTCTTTTGCGTAGTCTTGGTTGAGAGACTACATGGATTCATTTATTTACACAACTAGTCAATGTTGTCTTCCTTGATATTCTGTTTTATATTTAAATGAGATTAGCCTTGTTTTTGTTGAGCTAGGTGTGGTCACTTGGTTTGCTGTACTCAAGTTGCTATAGCTTTGGACATAGGGGTTTTATGTCTCTTTTTCGCTTACTGTATACAGGGATCAAAGTATATTTGTATGGTTACTTTTTTCTTTTTGTTAAGTGTTTCTTAGTTTTATCCAGGAAAAGTAGGGTTTAGGATTTATGTTTTATGGCAGATATTTCTTTCTTTACATGTAAGTTGGTTGTGTAATTTTGTATAGGTATGTCTTATGCCCTTTATCTAATATATTGTTTCTGCTGATAAAAAAGAAGTAGAAACTTAATGCTACAAATGGACGACCTGCCTGAGATATATACTAATAACCCAGATTCCATATTGTTATGTCTATAAAATTTCCTAATATATTGCATCCAATCAATAAGTTAAAGACAACATAAAGTAGTTCTAACTTGAAGCAGATTTTACACGAACAGTAATTCCACTTTTATTTGGTAGAAGTTTCTTCATATAATACTTAGAATTGCGAGAAAGATTGATCATTCTCCTTTTCTTTTCAGGAATATAATCAATTGAACATTCTGAAAATCCACGCCTCACAAACCTGTCAAAAAGTTAGGAATCAATTGCCATAATTTGTATGCATCACAATTCACAACTAATTCTTTCAGGAATTCCATTAACCTATCAACTTTGTAATTCCACTAAGGTACATTTTTGTCAACACAGTTTTTAGAATTGGTAGAAGAAACATGCAAAGACATGCTAAACATTAAATTACTAAAATAGGATAACAAACAATAAGCAGTGTCTAAGAATCAGTGAGTATGCGACAAGCCAAAGTGAAAAATGACATTTATTACAATCGAGGCTTACATGACATGTATTAGGGAGTTACTTACCAATCTGCTGTACGTGTTGTTAGCAGGAAAAGCATATTCAATCCAAGATGCGATGCTTTCATCTCCATATAATCTGCATATATTTTATAGTATAATTAAATAAATCTTGTGAAAACATGTGGCACGCATGATTACAGAGCACCGCCATCAATGATTAAAATCATACAGCTGCCCAATAATATCAAAATCTGAACCCTACACCACTTAATCTTGACACAAACATGTTTAAAATTTCTAACACTTTACTTGAGAGTCCCGAGAACTTAGTGAGTCATACACTATCCACGGATGTATAAAGGAAGGAAATATTTTTTTTTTTATAAAAGCTGAGCAATAGATAAAAGCACCATTGTTTTAACTCTACCCCTCAAGCTAGAGGGTATAGATGGCATGCAGCAAGCATGGAACACATAAATTGAATTCCAAATCTTCCCAAGGATTTAGTTAAAATATATACCAATTGATCACAAAAAATGATAAATTCAGTCAAAATCTTCTTGGACAGCACCTTCTCTTGAACAAAGTAACATTCAATTTCTATATGTTTAATTTTTTCATGACAGGCTGGATTGGAAGCAATATGAGAAGTTTTCTTTATCATCACATTACAATTTCGTTTGAGTTTGGCAGAATTGCAACTCTCGAAGGAATTGTTTAATCAATATAAGTTCACAAGTAATTAATGTCATAACTCTATATTCAGCTTATGCAATGCAACTCTTGAAGGAATTGTTCAATCAATACAAGTTCACAAGTAATTAATGTCATAACTCTATATTCAGCTTCATCAATAGACCGGACAACAACATTTGTTACTTCCACTTCCAAAAATTAATATTTTCACCTATAAATACACAATATTCAGTAGTAGAGCATCTACCTATAGGATATCCTATCCAATCAACATCACAATATCCATAATCCCTTATCTAGAAACCTAACTGTTTCCCTTGTCCTCATAAAATAATCCTTCTCCAAAAAAGGCTGTTTGATACATCTTAAGAATGCATATAACAAAATTTTGATTCAATGAAGGAGAGAAATTAACACGACAAATTCCTCTAGAAGAAATTTTGGACCCATCTGCTAAGGTAACAAGTACCAGTTAAGTGATCAAAAGCACGTAAGTCAAGGATCCATGGACTTTTAGTGGCCATTGATTGAGAAACATTGGTTGTTGAAACACAAGGAGTAGATAATAACTCTAGAAGAATTTTCAGCCTTGGATAGATTTTGTTGTCTTTTCTAGAAAACCATGAAGAAAGTAGCCTTTTTCTTGAGTATGACTCGGCCTCTTGCAATAAGAACACTAAGGACAACCACTTCTACCTCCTTCGACTCCACAACCACCTCTACCTCTAATAGACATCATTGCAAAAGCTTTAACATTTCCAGCTGAATTTTCAATTTTTATTTTGTGGGAACACGAAGTTTGGTAATCAAGTTGTCCATTAAGGGGACTTCATGACCAGTTAAGAGTTGGCCAAGAGCATTATTAAAATCTGAGTGCAAGGTTCCTAGAATCAACGCCATATACAACCTGCCAAGTTTTTTCTCTAGTGCTTCAGCAATAAAAGAAACCATATCATGATTGGTTTGTTTGAGGAAGACTAATGTTTGGGCTGCATCATTCAAACATGGAATATCATGTGTAAATGATTCAAGTTTTCTTCCAAAAGGAGCAAGAGGTTCTAAAGGACGTTGGGTTTTGTAGATTGTCATAGCAAGGCCCAAGAACCAAAGTTCCATAGAGTCAACCCAAGATAGATAATTTCTTTTGTTAAGTTTCTCAGTTGTAATAGCAGAAGTCGCAAAAATAGCCAAAACAAGGTCTGTGAAAGCCATAAAGAGAAAGACCGCCATTTCCCTTTCCTACGGGAAAGACTAGACACACCTGTTTGAGTAGTAGAATGAGGGAGTTGAGATCAAATTTAAGAACAGAAGTGGCCAGTGAACCTTTCTAGGCAGGTGTGATGGTGTTGCGATGGGTGGATGAGGTAGTGTGGGCTTCATACACTAGACAAGGAACTCAACCTCGTTAGAATGTGACTGTGATTTTGACCATGCAACTTGTTGGGTTAGGTTGCACTGGTCGAGGGGCACAAACAATGTTAAACAATGGTTGATGGAAGAGACAATGGATTGTAACTCCTCTACTATCAACTTAAGATTTATAGAACTTAGTGAGTGTTACACTAGTCACTATGTATATATTTTATAAAAAAAAGTGTACATGAGAAGGAAATATAACACAACCTATGACCCTTCGAGATACAATAAAAAAACTTACAAAAGTCAAGCAACAGATACCAGCATCATTGTTTAAACAACTTTAAATTAAAACGTTGCTCCTGTTATGATTTCATTAGCTATAGTTATTACTACCAATAATACATTTACCTAGGAGTTCTAAGGCCAAATTGTTAATATAAAATAATGATGATTACTGGCAGTCCTGATCATAATTTAGGCATACATAACACGGACTTTACACTTCTACTAACTCATGAGGTCTCAATTTGTGTTTACCATCAAATGAGTATACAAATAGAAACAGCATACCAAGCAATTTGTCACCCTGCCCTTGGCCACGACAATCAGGAGATACTGCAATGCAAGCAACCTCTCCGCACTTCTCCTCAAAGTGAGGAAAAAGGGCAGCACAAGCAATTATGTGACCTTCTCTTTCCACAACAACGAATGAATCCAATGTTTGCAAGAGCTATAAACAGACAATGGTTAAATTGTGAGAAATCTTGATAAATTACCACGGTAATGTAACCCACAGTATCCACGACATAAGAAAAGATATAACTAGGAAAACCTCATTATCAGTCCGCTTAACCAATATGCCAGATGCCTCCAAAGGCTGAATAAGTTGTTTTATTCCAGATATATCTTTCACCTCTGCTGTCCGAGTGCCTTCATAAAGGTCACTGCAAATTTTTTATTGAAATATGAGGGAACGAAATAAATGGAAAGGAAAAAAAAGGCTTTATTTAGCATAATACCTTCATGAACAATATGCTGCAGATAGTCTAATGCTAAGTGCATAGGAAGCGCATGAATATCATAGACTTTGGTATTAATTTAATTTTGTAGTGATACAACATATGTCTGTTTGATGAACTTCTCTATAAACACTTCTAAGAGAACAAAGTAAGAAGTAAAAATTAAATAAACTTCTCCATAACCTAAAATTAACTTATGTGTAAATTGATTTGTAGAACTTCTCTCATATTAGCTTCTCTAAAATCAATTTCTAAACTCATGCATAAGCTTGTTTTAGTTTATGGATAAACTTATTTTACCTTTTTCTTCCTTTTTCCCTAGAATTGCTGATGGGGAACTTTACCCAAATAGACCATATCTACTTATAAATATATCAAGTAACACCTATTTATAACTTGTGTACTCTTTAACATTAACATAGTTATTTCAACTAATCCTCCAATCATTTTTAACGAATGGTTCATAGAAGAGAAAAAGGGAGAATGCTCAGAGATGGAGTTCAGATCCAATCCACGTATTTTCAGCCTTATACAATCAGAATCTCAACAAACAGCAATGTGATAATCAGCTACCCATAAGGGGTTATAAATAAACCTGAATCTCACATATGTGGCCTGTATTGCGGCCTCACCATACCTTACCACCTGTTTCTCTTACCAAACAGTTATCAACCCTAAAAAATAATTCAGTCATAGAATAAAAAACTTAATTCAGAGGATTTCATGAAGATTGCTTACCTAGCCACCATTGTTCCCATCCCGTCTCTTTTAAACAATTCCAACAACAAAACTCCACTAATAGTTCCATCCAGCAAGTGAACTCTTTGAACGCCACCCTGACAAATGGCAGTTGGTATTATTAGCAACATGCATCAACTGCAATTTTCAACCATAATTTACTATTTCAATTCTCAAGAAACGACTTGTCAAAGAATTTTGAAAGTCACTCCAAACCAACCACCTTACAGCAGCAATATTTTAAGAGAGTCAAAGTTCTGAGATCCTTCCATATACGATGTAGTTGACAAACAAATGTACACACAATATGTAACTCCTGGCCTGGTCATGATTTGAGAAATATTTTTATTCTCTCAATTGCCCATATACCAATACAGACTTAAAATAAGCACAAAACAGCACGTGTAATAAAAATAAGGTAATCCGTGAACTCACTCTGCAAACAAAAGCGGCAGCAGCCAACTCTGACAGGTAACCATGCATTCGACTTAACCGCTCTTGACCTCCAATAGCAAAACCTTGCTCACTAGATTCTAAGCCATTTCCAATTTCAAAACCAACACCATTATGGAAGGTTGCATTATGCCATTCTGTAAAACGCCCAATAGGTGGTGATTTGACTATTCCATTCAAATTGTTATATTCAAGAGAGTTGAAACCTTCTTCATCAACAACTTTGACATAGTTAGCAGCTGCTTCACTTTGCTCAGCCCGTTTACGAATTAGCATGTCTGCTTCTTGAAGAGGCAAGAAACGAATTAAGCGTCCATTCTCATCAAGTATTGGACCATCTATCAGGCATATCAACTTGTCTGCTCCTATAGCCAAGGCACAAGCTGTTGCGACTTCATAGGTGCTGGAGGAAAAATAAATAATTAATAAATATCCAGGATTCAAGCTTTTGTCAGATTCAAGCCTAGCAACTCATGTGTCAGCAAGCAAGAGAAGCAGGTGATGCACACATGGTTTTTACTGTCCATTTCTTCTCTTTATTAATATTATATTTTCTGTTTCATTATTAGACCATATCCAAGTACTACAAATTACAAAATAACATACAATAAGGGGGGGAATAGAACTCATTGGTAACACTAGCAGCATTCTGATTGACATACTTGCCAAAAAGTCAGTAGTACCATTAAAAAAAATACTTGCCAAAAAGTCAGTACCATTAATTTCTCAGTATTTGCTCCTCCACATCTCACTTAATAAAACCTTCTATTCAACTCCTCTTACTTTTTCCTTGAGCAACCAAAATACTTTTCTGCTTTTACTTCTATCAAAATCCTCACGAGGCTGCTTTTACAAATCTATTCACAAGTCTAATTCTTAAAAAAAATCCTAGAAGAATTTAATTTTCAGGTGGAATATGGATACTTGAAAGAGACTGAATAATCACAAATTACAATAAACATTAAGATAACAGTTTGTATTTCAGCAAGCAATCGTTTACATTAAATTATAGAAATCAATCATCAGAATAAAGCTTCAAAGCATACTTGCAATTTAATACTTCTCCAGTGCTGGAGTAGCCCAAGTTGGTTAAAATAACTACACAACCACCATCAAGTCTCTCACGCATGCGAGATACGTCTACTTTTTTAACTTCCCCAGTTGACCCAAAATCAATTCCTTTAATCACCCCTCTTCTCTGCCAAAACATAAAAATAACAAGATGTGCTAACACATTAATAAAAACATATAGGGAGGGACAATTTCACAAAGACCACCGTCACTGTATAGCAGTGATCAAATCACAAAACTCAAACCTTGGCTGCAAGAAAGTTACCACTGGCAACACTGACGCCAACTTCATGCCATCGACTATTGTCACCATGTCGACGAATATTGCATATGGAAGGTCCAGGAGAAAGTTTTGCTTCGATCATCAATCGTATTCCCCCAGCGGCTTCCATCGCAGCTTCTAGAGATTCTTCATCAGTTATCCTATATCTACCAACATACTTAGGCTGGCACCCTACGAATACAATAATAAGGTCAATCACTGAGACATTGCTCTAGCTAACAATTTTCCATTTTCTCTTCTTGGGGAAAGGGATAGATTGGGCTTTGCAGGGAACACTACCCAAGGTTAAAATTAACACTGATTTAATCATTTCCACTGGTGTAAGAAAACTAAGCAACCAATTAATTCGACAAAATTTAGCTCCTCTAAAGTAAGGGTAAAGTTAGTATGAGAAAACCACTAAATTATATCCGAACACATTCGTAATTTATGTATGTTCAACATCAAAAGACCGTTTGTTCGTCGACAACTAAGATTACTTAGTTTGCCATTTAAAATGAATTTGCTTACTTTAGAGGAGCCTGATCCTATTTTGACAAACCTCTCTCATTCAGAAGCTTGTCTATCTGCACATGTGTCCCCGGAACAAGAACAAACCGGATTCCTAGGTGATGAAGGAAAGCTATATCCTGCGCCCAGAATTAGAAAACATGCTTTAAGTTTAATGCATACTTACTATATAGGCATAGCTAATAGTTAATGCATCAAAGACAATGCTAACAGTAAACAATCATGGTTCTGTGAAGATAAAATTTGAAATGCGTGCCTTGAGAATAGGATCTAGGAAAGGACTAGAAACAATTTCTCCAGAAATAATGACAACGAAGGTGCTGCCACGATAGGCCCACAAGTAAGGCCAGGCCTCGCGAAAGGATCGCACGAATTGCTTATCTTCCACCGACCCATGATACGCCTCTGCGTCTACACTCCCATAACCATTCGCTCCTTCGCTCAACGCAGTAAGCTTGCTTGAACTTCCCTTCTTTCGGTTACCAAGTGGCCGCGCTTCTGGGTTCCAACGAGCCTTAAATTGCGGGTTTGATTTTGGTGGGTGGAAACATAAATGGTAAGAGGAAGAGTATAGTTTGCAGAAATCAGAGAAGGTGGAAGTGTTCGGAAGGGATGGGCATAAGGAACGTGCCATTGAGAAGAAACTGATTCGACACCGTGCCGGTGATCGCGGTGGCCGTGGCAGAGAAACTCTCAAACTTTAGCCGCCAAGCCACGGAAATTATTGGTCTAGTTCATTCCCATGAAGCGTTTTTTTTTTCTTTATTCCTGTGTCTCGCGACTTTCAAATTTAAACGAATGGAAAACTTACCAGAAGTTTTTCACTCAAATAGTACTTCCTTAGAACGAGGAAATGCAGATATTTACTCTGCAGGAGTGAAACACGAAAAACATAATAATAAATAATAAAAAACACTGAAAACAAAACCATTTACACGTTTAAAACTTTGTTCTCGTTTTAGGTTTTAGGTAAGAATTATTAAGAAAGTTATATATATATATATATATATAATTATTTATAATTTACTTCATTAGTCTTTATTTTAAACTCAAACTATTATTATTTTTATTTAAAATAGGATTACAATTTAAATATAAAGAATATAATTAAAATTATAAAAAAATAATTATTATAAAATAACATAATTAATCATATTATATATATTAAATTATAAATATAAATAATAATAATAAATATACTTTTTAATAATAAAAAATAAAGATAAAAATAAAATTTTTATTTAATATACAAATAATTTTTTATCAAATATTTATAATTATAAATATTTAAATTTAAATATAAATAAATTTATAAATTTATATTTTTATCAATTAAAAAATATAATTTTAATCACACATACATCAATCATAAACTTTTTGTAAATTCGTAAATTTTCTCTACATCTACTACTCTATTTATCTTAATCAAAATAATCTCAATCTCTTTTTATTCAAATCATCTTAAGTTGCTCGTATTCACACCCTAATTCGCACAGCATTAAACTTCCAACAAATTCAAAATGGACTTTCCTTCTTAAATATTAATTTTTTCTTTCTAATTTATGTTTTAACTAATTACTTTCTTTGTTTGAATCAAAACAATACATTTATTAAAAGGTAAGATGAATAAATTTAATAAAACAATTTAAAAGGTAGTATATTTATTATTATTTGTGAAAAAAACTTGCGGAAATGAGAGGGAGTGAGTATGTTTTTAGTCAAAACAACAATGCTAATACTATTAGTCAAGTTAAATATTAAAAATATACTATCTCCTATAATAATAATCTTTAGTCTTTCTTTAAAAAATTTATATGTTGTCATTCTCACAATCCGAAAAAATTATGTAAGAGGTCATATTAGTAAGTTATTATTAATGAGTGAAAAATATTATTTTATATATATATATATATATATATGTTAATGTAACACGATTTATTTCTTTAAAATTGTATTAATGTGGTACGACTTTCTTAAAAATAGTGTAGTTTCTACACGATTTTAATTATAATAATAAGACGTCTAGGGCTAAGACAATTTTGTTTAAAATTTTAATTAAAATCTAGACAATTTTGTTTAAAATTTTAATTTAAGTGGAATCCTTTCAAGGGGAAAAGATTTCAATTGTTTACGTTACTATAAAATAAATTGAAATTCAATTGTTTCGTTCTGTTACAACATTAGTAAAACAATTTCTAAAATGTTTTAAAAACTTTAATTACCACATTCTTTCGAATTTGAAATTCAAATGGTACTGTTTAGTAAATTGTATTTAACATAAAAAGCAAATTTATTATTGATCGAATGCCACGAACTAGATGACAACAAATTTATTGTAGATTCAATACCACTAACTGAGTCAAACATTGGAACATGGTATAGCAATTCATCGAAGTACTTTGTGTTAGGTTATTATATGCAATTGTCACAGCAATCAAAAGAGAAATGTGAAATTCATTTTACCTACATTATTTAATGCCTCCAATATATGTGAAACCTTAACAAACTTTGTCATTCTATATATAGTTTACGAGAAAAAAGGACAGAAAGAGAACGCAATAATAGATATGACATATAGTAATACGATGAAAATTGGAAATACGAAAATAAAATAAAATTGGGATAAGAATAAAAGAAAAAAAATTATGTCACTTTCAGCCGACTTATCTATATACCCTACTTATCTATATAAGTAATACAAAAAATTATCATTTCAATAATAATGGACTAAAATTACTCCCTTTCACATAAATTTTCCTCGCAACCCTCCTTTTTAAAATGATTTAATAATAATACAAAATTATCACTGTTTTATAGTTTCGAACTAATTTATGTAGTATATACTCAATGCTTTCTATTAATGAGAAATAATTAATAACATTAAGTTAAAAAAGACTTTATAATATCTAAAATTGATTGTTAAATATATAAAAGGAAGAATATTATGTTAAAAATTAAAAAAAAAAATTAATATATATTTTAAAGATAGTATTAAAAATTCTATATGAAAAAAAGTAAACCATAACTTATGAAGTCATTGTTTGGATATGAGTTGATTTAGTGTTGAAGCGAATTTGCGAGCAAAAAGTGAATATATCGTTAAAGGTTAGACTTCAAATTTTCCGTTACCTTTCTTATACAACCAACTTTCCCTCTTCCTGCTATTTCTATTTTCTTTTATTAACACTAACATGCATTACCCATTATCAAAGTAATATAATACATTTCACTTTCAAAATAATATGCCTTATCTATTTAATAAAATATTATATTAATAGCAACTTATAAATATCTTATATTAAATAGAGACTTATTTTTTATAAAAACATATTAACCTTAAAAAAATCAGTAAATGATATTTTAATAAATCAATAAATTATATAATTAAATTTTATTTATTTTCCAGTCACATCAATTACATTAACTATCTATAAATTTTTCTTTATTTTCATTTAATTTTAACTCACTTTTCGTACATCCAAAGAATCTCAATTTTATTTTTTTCTACTTTCCTTCACTTTCGTCCAAATGCTAATAAAACATACAAACTCATTCTCGACCACTAATCTGACACCTACATATTAATAGACATTCCTGTTGTATTTGATTTCAATGATTACAATTCATAATTTTATGTGAAAAAATATTACAATTCATTTATTGAAAATAGTAAAGCACACGAATAAAGTTAAAAAAAGGAAATTTTCTATATGAACCTAAACTGAATATAAATTGAAGTTCTCAAAGACATATTTTAAAAAGGAAATTTTGAAAGTGAAAGGAGAATATCAGTGTTGATGATAATAATGGTTTCTCCACATTTATGTTGTCCTGACCTACTTGTATAAATTCAGTTTTAATTTATGTTTATTCAGCTTTAACTGCAAATAAAATGAAAAATAATAATTTTAATAAAGAAAATTTAATACAGGGTGGTAGAGTTGCATCTAAGGGATCGTCATGCATGTAAACTTAAATATATTTTTAAATTAAAATGACATAAAAATAATTTTATATTGTTCTGATTACCTTTTTATTCAAGATCGTATTTACCTCCCTCCTAGTAAAGACACGTCACTTCAACGTGTGATGCCAAATGCGACACGTGGTTCTACCATCTCAGTCTAGGATACAATAATATTTTCTGGAAACTACCTTTTATTTAATAAAGTTTGAGTAATATTTGTTTGCTAACACTAATCTTTTTTATTTTTTAAATTTTCTATAAAAAAGAAGAAGCCAATAATTTAACATATTTGTTTCAAATGGTTACTCATATCTTAACCATGATTAAGACTTTTTAAAAGGAGTTAGATATTTATGCTGCGTCTTCCGAAGAGATTAAAGGGGGATAAAATAAGAGAGAGAGAAATAAAATAATGTCCTTTTTCTTTCATTGATGAGAGAAAAGTGAAAAAATAAACAAGAGTTGACTTCAAGAATCAAAAGTTGAAAAAGAAAACTGTTTTGAACTTGAATTTTTTTTTTCGTTTTTCTGTTTTTTTTCCTATAAAATATCTTACAAAATCAAATATTAATATTTTGTGTGAGCATTGTGGGGGACATTTTCAATAATGAATCAATTGCAGAAAAGAAAAGGGTTTGTTGAGTTGACAGGGATAGAGAGAGAAGAGTGAGAAGAAGAGAGGGGCGATGTGATACCTTGAGAATAGGATCCAAGCAAGGGCTGGCAACAACTTCTGCAGATACGAGCAAAACGAAAACCCTGGCGCTGTGCACCGAAAAGTAGGGCTGAGATTCCCTGAGAACCTTGACGAACTCTTCGTCTTCTTCCGAACTGCCGAAGTCTTCGTCGGCTCGACTCCGGTGACAGCCGCAGCCTCTCCGCGAAAACGCAGTCGTTTTGGTGTTGTGTGGCCGGAAAGTACAAGAACGGCGAGGGAGGGTTGCAGTTGCGAGTGGTGATAGAAGATGGAAGAAGTGGCAGTTAGGAGTGGAGGCATGGGAGAGGAAAGGCACGGATAAGGTTGGCTTGGAAGTGGTGGTGGCCATGGTTGTTGAGCTTCTTCTACCTTTCCCTTTGTATATGATCTCAAGAAGAAGAGACTGAGAATCGATTTTGGTAGTTAGTTAATAATTTATGTGTGTTGTGACGTGACTGTAACCAAGAGCTTTGCCTTTTGAAGCAAATAAAATAAGGACACAGCAGCGCAAAGGTCGACTACGAGCCGCCACGCTACCCTTCCATACAGACTCACACAGGATCAAATACACTAATACTTTAATTTATATATTCGAAATCCACTTTTCATTAATTTTAATTTTAGCTCTTTAATAGTACATATTAATCATATCAAATGAAAAATATATAAATAATGTACTACACATAAACAAAAGGATTCATAATTAATAATTAACGGATGAAAACTGTTAAAACTTATGATGAATATCTTACAAAACTAAGACGTATCGGTGGGGATACATTGGACATCGACACTTGTATGATATTCGTATGATGCGTATTTGTAAAGCGTTTAATTTAAAAAATATTTGTTGAATTTTTTTATAATTCTAGTACGATTTTAACACAATTTTAAAAAAAAATACATTAATTTTTTAAAACTCAAACTTAATTGTATGAATTTTTATTATAATTATAAAAGTAAAAAACAGATCATTTCGAATCAGTCATGAAAAATATTTTTTTCTCCAAAAAAATATTTGTAACATACTTATGCACATAAATCTTTATTATCAATTTATATAATTTATAATTATATAATATATATTTGTGTCTCATGTCTTACCTTTTAGAGATTATACATATTTTCGTATCTGTATTACTATCGTTTGTAGAGATTATACATTTTTTTCGTGTCTACAAGTAGTTTGACACTAATATAAGTTAAAATATTGCAATAAAGTAATTATTTTATTGGAATTTTAATATCTTCATTTTCTTTAAAAAGTATTATTTATTTAATTACATAAAATTGCTTATATTTTTAATGATTTGAAGTTCGAAAATTTGAGTTGTAACATCTGGGTCGTGTATGTTGTGTTTGGGTAGGACCATCAATTATTCTATTGTTCTACTTTTTACATAGCCAGTTATTTCAACAAATTAAAGCATCCATGACATGACAAGTTGAAAGCTATTGGAGTAAAGTACTATTCTTTTTTATAAATAATTATATCACTCGATTCAAATTTTGTTTTATTTTATTTTAATACCTATATGCATTTTAACATGAAAATGGAACGACTGAGTTTCACTATTTCACCTTAACATTTTATCTTTATCTTTATTTTATAAATGTAAACTGTTGTCTCGTTTTTAATTTTATTGGAAAATTGTATACTCGTACATGTTCATTTATTATTTTAAATTATTATTTTATATAAAATAAAAATCACAATAAAAAAATATAATATTATTAAGTATTTAATATCAAAATAATATATATTTTTTTCAATATCAAATATTGAAAATAAAATTACAATTATATAAATATCAGTATGAATAATAATTAGATAAAGATCAAATAATTGTAAAAAAAATAGTGAAAATGATTGAGTATAACACTTAGAAATAAGTTCTATGTTGACTCATTGGACATAAGTTTAGTTCTCTCCGACCGTTTGTTAATAACATTAATAAAAAATATATTAAATATAACACTGAAGTCATAAGGATTTTTTTTATTAAATGAATTGTTTTTCCAAATATACTAAAATAGATAAATTTTTACAAAACTATATATATAGATAAGTCATATTTTTTAACTACAACTTCAAAGTGGAGAATTGGTGATTTCAAAATAAAACTCTATATATAATATATAATGTTCTTCTGTTATAAACATTTATTTTTTCATTTTATCTTTATATCAATATTTTATTTTATTATTTTAGAAATATATATTAAGATTTTTTTTTTTGGTATTCACTCTTATTTTTTTTTATTCTATAATCTGAAAACTAAACGTAACTTTCTTAACAACTTCTCATCTTCCTCCTTATATAAAAAACTTTTCACTTTTCTTTTTATCAAAAACTTTTTACCTCTCTCTTAATCTGTTACAATATTAATGTATCTGAAACCTCACTCCCCCTCCTCTCACATCCTTTTCTCTTGGAGACACACTTTCTCACTATTCTTCTTTTCTCTTTACTATAGATACTTACGTAGTCTCATCCTCATTTTTTTTTTCTCTATTTTGTCTGGTTTGTTCCAATTGTCCATCTTCTTTACATGCATTGTGTTTTTTTATATAGTTTTGTATTGGTTTACCGTCGTTGTCATCCAGTACATGAAGTTTGGTCCCTTTGTTGAATTAAGATGAGTGATTTTTCATCCAACACGCTCTCTTCTCCACTTCCCCTCACTCATTGTTTCCTCCACTCTCAAATGCGTTTCAGATATCCACATGGCGTTGGTTTCTTATTTCTTCACTATTTTTCCCCTAAATCCTTTTTCTTTTTATTAAAGACTCAAATGTTTTTTTTTTTCTTATCAAGAACACTAAAATGATTGTTTTATAAACATTTTGTGTTTGAAGATAATTTTTTTAAGCCTTTAAAATTAAAAAAAGATAAATGTTTTATTAAGCTTATTTACATGTTTCTGTTTTGTTCTTAGACTTATACGAAGGTGTAGAAGTCATTAATCTAAAGAGGTAAAGAAAACCCAGAGGAGAAAGCACAAAAATGAAGATGAAAACAAAAGTGCTGATTTATTTATCCCCATTGATAAGAAGGAGATGATTACTGGAAGATGATGCGATCATACATTTGAGATGTAACATTATCAGTGACACTAAAGTTATTAAAATATTATTTCTCATTTGTATATTTAATTGATGGATTTAGTTTTATTAAATCTTATTAAATATATAATAGATACATATAACCTCTTATATTCAATTTTTAATATTAAACATAACTATATATAAATAATAAAATAAAAAATATGGATACACATACACAATAACAACTGTGTTTCCACTAGTTTAAATAAAAGTTGTGTTTCAAATACACTAACCGTATAACTTTAAATGATGATGATGAACTTCGTAAATTTTATAGTGACTTTGTTATACACTAGTGCAAAAAAGGTTAAAAATGATGGCTATTTTAAATGTAAAACAACGACTTTCTAGTTGTTGTTAATCAACGTGTAGTCTTATGTTTTAAAACAAAGAAGATGGCTATTTAGCCACCTTCTTAGATTCAAACGAGGACAACTTTTAACAAAGCCGCCATTTTACACCTCCCTATAAGATGTATATATAATATATGCATTATCAATAATTTATATTAAGTTAGTTGTTAGGTTAGAATAGAAGTGTATGAAAAGGTAACGGTGGTGGTGAAGAGCGACGGCAACGGCAGGAGCGACGACAACGGTGAAGAACCAACGAAAACACAAAGAACAGTGTGCAAGACAATGAACCAGTAGAAATGAGGAAAAACTTTCACAACAATGAGAGAAAAGAAACAAATAAGAGAAATAAAAAAGAAAAGCATTGGTGAAAAAGATGCAGAGAGTTCGAAAGAAACTTACACAATGGATAGCAGGGTGTGGTCCTACTTTTTATTCACATTGTTATGTATATGAATCAAACAAAAAACATCTATACGTACCGGAAGAAGTAAAAATAAAATAAAAAAATGCAAGGTTAAATACTGAGTCATAGAATCTAAGTTTTACTACAAAACGTATTCTTAAAAGTAAAAACGAAGTGAATACATTCTACCCATTTCAAAATTAAAACTACATTTATGAACCGGTATGGTCACCGTTGGATGCAAATTCAAACATTTCCTAGAAACTTCCCAGTAGACAAGAATTGAGAAACCACCAGCGTGGAATGAATATCTATAGTACACCCTACAAAACATTAGTTATCACAAAAATTTACAATATTTAAGTTTGTTATTCTACATTGCTCTTCTGTTTGAACCTTCTGCAAAGAAAAAACAACCGTTAGCCCAAAGGCAAGAAATCCTGTAGGATTTTATCAAGTACTTCGATCAAACCTGTCATGAATTTGTGAAGAACGTTAGGTGCCTCAAGCCCACAACAGCCATCTACGCCCACGATCAGTTTTCGTGTTGGGCGTTACACTTATCCTATCTGCATTGGTGGACAACCATTTACTGAAATCAGGGGATGCAGCAAGTTCTTCCAAGGCTTTTTCAGTTGACTCCTTTGTGAACGCATCCCATTCCGCAGCTGAATATTTTTTTCGCTCCGGCGTGTTGTGTATGATGGACGGGTATAACGCCTCCTTCTGTGTTTTAGGTAGTGTCCTAATGAAACCTGGAAACGTACATGTTTAGCGTGTTAATCACCACTCATCTCAATGTTTTTCTTTTCTCCATTGATCAATCGCGAGAAAAAAGTTGTCAAAAGGTGACACTTTTAAAAGCAAACCTGCAGCAGAAGATTTGCAAGGCGACAAGGTAGGGCTTTTCAGTTGTGAATGAAAAAGTGGAGAGGCCTCTTTGTTTTGCACCTTGTTATACATATGTTCATCGTGTGAATCATCAAAACGTGATGAGTCAGGAACCTGAGATCTCCTTCTGTTTTTCTTGGGTGATTTAAACAAACGCCTGCAAAAATTTTCCACAATCAATACAAACCAAAACTCGAAGAACGTATTTATTGGATCAATAGTCATAAGAAGAAACTCTCATGACGACAAAGTGTAGCAACTCACAATAGGGTATGGGTAAAAACAATTAGAAAATGTAAATCTGCACATATATTTTTATATTTAACAAAATTTGCAACATCCTACTGAAGATTAAAACACAACACGGTTTTAGAAAGGGAAAATGCAACTGGTAGGCCTTGAATTTAGTCTGTAAAAGGCATTGACCTTAGTAAGCTATTTAGGATAACTTCTGAAAACAAGTTACAACTTCGATGAAAACAGTTTAAACCTTACTTCCGCTTCCATTATAGAAACAACTTGAATTGCCATTGACTGATTTGATATTACTTTCGCACTAATAACTGAAATCACTGCCTAATAATGCTAATGTTATACTAACAAATGAATGTTATATATTTGAATTGTACATATAATTAAGAAATTGTGGACTAACCTGCGTAAATGACGAAGGAATCTCACTCTATGCATCCTCTTCAACAAGGAGAGGAGTGATCCACATAATACAGCAAATGTTCCCAACAGGGGATCCATAGAACACTAGAGACAACATCTTATCTTATGTGCTTATCTTGAGCATCAACAACATAATAGAAATGTTGGGGAAGCAAATAAATAAACAAACCTGAAGAATCATAATCACAGCCGAAATCCGTATAGCCCACGCAACAAATTGAGCAGTGTTTATGTCCACCGATCCATCTTCAGTCAAGACAAGCTTGTGGACCACCCAGAACCCCAACCAAGCTCCAACTATTGCAACAAAAGTCAGCAGAAACAGTGCCAACTGCAGTTGACATTGCATAAGTTAAGCGTTGAAAAGATCCTCATATTTGAGTATTTGTACTTTGGACAAATATAACCAACTACACAACATATACAAGAATAGGCAAAAAAAAAAAAAACTAATAAGCAATGAATACCACAGAAACCAGGAAAGAAATGACAAATTAATGAGAAATTGCAATAAAATATTCATTGCGTACAATGGGATCAACTCTAAAGTTGAAGTTGTTGTTCGATAGCTGAATATCCCAAATTCAGAGCCCATCTTAACCATCTAGTTTTTTTTTCAAGATGGATCCAACTTGTATTGCATACAATAATATATTTACTCCCTCGAGATCATTGTACCCACTATCCATAGCATCTTGAGACTCATGACTAAATTGCATCAGGAGGTATACTAAAATTTAAAAATACAATGTTTAATTAGTGACCACCAAATTTCGCTAAGGAAAGGTTGCAAAAGCCTAAATATTTTGAACTGGTATGCAAATAAAAAACACTATGGTAGAAAGGCTTGCTGCATTGGGTACTGTGCACTCACAAACTAAACCCATTGGAGAAATCAATAGTTCTCCCTTGGTAGAGGCAATTTTACAACTTAGGTTATATACTTAGTATTAAATCCAAGTGTTCAGTATCTTTTGTTTTCCTTAGGATTTGAAGATCCACAGACTACATTTTTTCCACATTGACAAACCATTCTCTTTGTGAAGTCTCACATTAGAAATATAGTGTTCTTTCAACACCCCTTCCATCTCCTTTATAAGGAATCAAATTATATATTAAAGCCCTCACTCTTGACTTCTAATCATTCATATCTTTAGCAAGTCACATGCCATCCTTTACATCCAGCATCTCTTTTTTATTCTCATTAATTTTTCTCTCTTAAATGGGAGAAAAAAATGAGATCAATCTGACTTCAAATTTTAGCAAAAGAGGAGGAATGTCACTTGGAAGTAGAAATGGAAGAAGATTACAAACCATAGGTTTCTATGTTTAGATATCTAAGATAAATATTACAAAATGATGGGATCATTGGTAATAACGTGTGATGAGCATAATTTTATTCACATTTTAAAGCTTTTAATCATAGATTCTTGGACGGTAAAAATGAATAAATTCATTGTTTTACCTGAGATTCATATAATTACGTTTATTTTGACCATAACTGTTATTTCTGTTGATTTTGTGTTTTTAGCCAAAGTAGAGAGTCTGCCTAGACGGTCTAGCGGTTACACGCAGTAGACGGTGTGATAATAGCGTCTGACTAGACAGTCTCAAGAAAGTGTTTACCATTGTGAATGAGCCGAATAACACAAAAGTCCAAGTTGCTTCTTTGATAAATCTGAGAAGAATAATAAGATAATAAAATCTACAAAATCTCATAAATAAAATTGGAAGCAAATGTTCAACAAAGATACGAAAAAATAGAGTTATGGTCTTGTTGATAATTCAATTTTTTTCTTTAAGAGGAATTCTTGATTAATTTTGCTTAGTCTTAATCAATTTGTTGTTTGCTTAATTCAAAAGGTACAAGATAAATATCTCACAAGTAGACGTTGAAACCAGTGAGATACTAAATACATCCGGTGGACGCTTGTTTTGCTCATAAGTTACGTTGAATTTGATTGACGCTTGTTTGATTAAGTTTGACACTGTGTGAAGATTGAAAGAGTGAATATCTTAAGAAAATCAATGATGAATTCATTGTCGAATAAACTTGAGAGTCAACATGTTTTCTTTTACTATTTTTCAATTGTCTACTTTATTTTTTTCTGCACAACAATCTCAACCTCCATTTTATTTTCATTGTTATACTATCATCTTTTTTATGTTAGACGGTCTAGCACTACGCTAGACAGTCTTCACTAAAATCATTTTAATTTGATGGCTACATGACAACTATCAATGTGTTACCCACAAAATACAAGTGAGATGACTAAAATGGAGAAAAGCATTGTGGGTTATCATACTATATGATAGTGTATCTTGAGATTTAGAGTGGCAAGAAAAAAAGGTGGGAGTACAAAAAAAGAGCATGTTAAGATGGATCACGCAAGAAAGGACAAGATACAAAATGAAAGTATACAAGAACACATTAATGTGACACCAATCGAAGAAAAGATGAAAAAAATAGTTTAAGGTAATTTCGGGATTCATGTATGAGTAATAGGGCCTGTAATGGATGTGAATGGTTGCAACCACAATGTACAAGCATAGCGCAATGTACGTTCCAATAGTGGAGGGGGGTTGTAATGGCATGAAAGAGCCACCATCATACCGTTAACAACTATGACTTTAATCACATAACTTTATTCCTCCTGGAGTGCACTTTCTAATTCTTATTCCTTTTGCTGAACTGAACTCGGGCATGTTCCTAACATAGTATTAGCAAATTTAATTTGTCTATTATTCCTGTCATAATATGGTGATATAGTTTTATAGATGGCAGGCAACCAAATGCCAACCTTCCTCTATGACCTAAACTCTGGAGCAGTAGTGAGAAATTAAGTTTTTCATTCTTCCATAACTTTTAATTTTTTGGATGAACTAACAAAATTGCAAAAACTGGAAACCCAGCACAATCATTTGTTATGGAATTTCTTTAAGGTCATACACTCGTCGATAGCTAGCCATTCAAATTTACAGACTAAACAAGTGAGACCAACCAACACTACCATAATTCCGAATACATATGAATAAGTGAAAGATATTTTTAACCAGCAGTCTGATGTCTAAGCAAATCAGCAGAAAACATATAGGTGACTTACATACAGGATTATACATCTCTTCATCAATTCCTAACTCTGTAAGTAGGGAACGAACTAAGCCAGGTATGTAACGAAGGAGAAAAGTCCCAAAACCAACCTGATTTAAAATAATACCTGAAATTGTTAATTACGTGATCCACATTGGTTAGTATAAAGAAGGAAGAGAAGTGCATTGAGGATAAACTTACAGCACTTGAATACATGAATATAGCAAGGGAACTCTTGCGACCAGTTGGAAGAAGTTTCATTCCCTGTCAGGTTATAAGAGGCAAATTCCACGTTAATGTCAACAAGAACTTTTCAATAGATACTTAATACAAAAATTAGTTTGCAACTGAGAAGTCAAATTAATATAGAGAGAACAAGAATTTTCACCTCAACATCCACACCACAATATACTTTTTAATTTAGATAGGTATAATCCTCATTAGTTGTTCTACTCTTTTCTTTTACTTTATACTGAACAGAGTTTCCTTCTAATATGAGTCCAACTTTCTTGAGTTGGGAGGAAAATTTAATCACATGAAAAGATCACATCACTCTCTATCTTTCTTTCTCCTCTTTCTTTCACATATTCCCTATTTCTTCACTAGTGGCTCCACTGTGTCATATCTCTATCTGGAGGTAGCACTTCTGTGCACAGCCTCCTTCAACCACCATGTAGACTACCTCCTATGGATTTGCTGGTAACAGGTCTCACCCCATCTCCTCCATCTTACGTTTTCAGATAAAGGGTCTTTGTATTCTTTTTCATAAGCTCACCCCCTTTTTTTGTGTTTCCCTCTGCTTTTTCAATAAATCTTACAAAAAATATTTTGCTGAATCCATGTATCTTGAGAATTTCATATTTTACTTCAAATGAGGTCCATGAATTGACACTAATCATCACATAGTTTCATCTTATTTTCCATTTAAGCTTTATCTTATATCACTTTATTCTAATGTTAAAACAAAATGCTATTAAAACACTAAAAGAAAAATGTAATAAAAGGAAAGAAAATTGGTTTGCTTTTACATTGTAGTCACTTTCTTGATTTAATTAATTTAGATCGTTTTTTTGGAATCATGTGTGATATTGCTTTATTTAATTAATTATGTTGCTATGGCCACTGAGACCACAGAAGATGAAGAAAAAACAAAAGACAGCATCATATAAGATAATCTACAAACAAGGCAAAAGAATAGTTATCTTGAGAGGAAGAATTGAACTTTGAATGTATGATTCACTACTCAACAAAACAAAAAGATTAATCAGAAACAGAAAATGAGATTGGATATAGAAAATTTCAAATTGAAAATTGAGGAACAGAAATGTTACCTGATAAAGAATAATCAATACAACGAGAATTATTCCAACGGCCATTGCACTGCTATAATAAAATACTAATGACTTGCTTATAAATGACGCCAAGCTCATCAGAGTAATACCCAATATTAATAACACAATTCGATATACAAAAAATTCTGCAAAGGAGGGGAAAAAATATTATTAGTGCTGGATGTTACTGTTCTTAAATGTGATCAACAGAACTTAAAAATACTGAAACTCATCTTCATCAATAACAAATTCAACACGCACACTTGGATTAGATTTTCTTTTCTTTACTTCCCCTTCCTAAAAGAGATTTTGAAAAATAAAACAATTATTTTCCAAAAATAAGATGAAACAAACCCGCACAAAGAAGATTTACCTTCTTTGACAGAAACCTCAAAATTTTCCAGTGTGGAGCCAGCAGTCCTTATGTCTAAGATCTTGTGATCAAAAGGAGACATTGATCGAGTCCAAGAACCCTTAGCAACCTTCTCCCACTGGCCATGCGAGCACATCCCGGCTACAAGAGACACATTCCTGAACAAGACGTATAGAAATGACTTATTCCAATGATTATTTTTACAATTCCAGTTTCATAGATGACAAATAGATATAAAACAAAGTGATAGTCCTTGAATAACCAAATGCACAAAGCATAGAATGAATGACTGTTCATCGGGTTCACTCACCAACTAAATACACAATAAGACCCAAGGTCATAGATAGTCTCATACACCACACACGTGTACAATGTATGATGTATAAATACTCACCTATGGAAACAGACCTCTATGTTTGGCAGGCGAACATTTGAGTATGCAGGCAGTGGCAACACATTCACTTTAAAGGAATGTGCAAATTTCCCCAGGCTTTTAAACCTAGGCAATCCATGTATATAAACTCTTTCAACAACCACAGTAGCACCAGGCTTAGAACCAGGAGAATTTCCCACAGGCAAGCCAGGTGATAGCTGCAGTGAGGCATTTTGTGTAAGAGCTGCAAAAGGACATAAGGAGAAAGATAAGTGGAATTTCAACATTTGCATAATTATGATACCAGATAACATTATATATAACATCAAATCCAAAATTCCAACAATATACAAACAACAATCTACGTTACTTGAACGACAAATTCGTACAGAATATTGATATTGATTTTTATGTTGAAAGGAAAAAAAATAAATGTTGTGATCAGATAATCACCAGGAGTTTACAGGTTATCGTAACATAAGAAAGCTTAACCACATAAAATAACTGTGTAGAACGTGTTTTATAGTTTTGTTGGAAAGGGAAACATAGAACAGATATTATTGGCTTGTAGCAGTTCCAAATACAACGTTTCAACATTTTAAACAAATTTAGGGCATCTTTCTTTCCACCTTTCGTTCCCCATCAGTAATGGAGATATTATCCTATGCTATCCAGCCAATATGCTTCAAGTTCAACAATCAAAAGTGTAACCAAACTCTCGGGGAAGAAAAAGCACAACCAAACCAAACCCTATATTCGAATCCATAAAACAAAATAAATATAACAAAATTAATCACGGAGGAAGGAGAAGAATGGCATACACAAGGAATGTTGATCGGCGAATACCAGAACTGCAGAAGCCCAAAGACAAAGCAAGTGAAGAATCCAAGCAGACTGCGGAGTGTGAGAGCCCGCCATTACCATGTCAGGGTTGGCAATTGAGAGAAAAGGAGAATACAAGGCACGTCTTCTAAATCTGCAAAAGGTTGAGGGTAATTCTGCAATTTCATCGAGCATAAATTAACTAACATTTTTTCGGCAATTGCTATTGGTCATCCATGGTTTCTTCTCTCACCTCCTAAAATGGTACAGTTTTGGATTATATATTTTTGAAGGTAATTTTGAAAAAATATATTCTGGAATTGGGATTCTATAATGCATTTTTTAATTGATTTTTAATCTGAATCGTATATTCGAGGACACTCTATAATACGATTTAGAGTAATTTAGAGTAAAGTATCGAGATATATAAGCACGGTGTAATTAGTCTTTAAAATAACTGTAATGTAATGACACTTAAGTTACTAAGGAGGTGTATTTTTTATAAAGAATTTTACATATTTACAAATATTTAAATACTTTAAATATGAATTAATTTTATTTTAAATTATTTAAATAAAAATTATTACATTTTAATTTTATTATTTAAATATAGTATTTCAATTTCTACTAAATATAAAAATTATCATCAAATAACATTCAACGTAGAGATAAAAAAAAATATCTTATAGATATTAATAAAGAATAATTATTAAAAAAATTATTTAAAATATTATTAATATTAACAAAAAATAACTCTTCTCAACGTTGAGGAAAAAAAGTCCAACTTATGTCAGTTAATATGTCACACAGGTATCTTTTGTTAGGTTTAACCTTGCAAAAGTTACAGTGAAACTAATTTCATTATCAATAAAATTTTTTAAAAAAAAACTATAAAAAAAAGGGAAAACGAGGTAGGTTGATGGATATTTCAACCATGAATGTATGGGTGGAATTATAGGAAGATGTCCTAATTTCCATTATATATTTTTTATAATATACAAATATATAACAAAATAAAAACGAGGTAGGTTCATGGATTTTTCAACCATAAATGTATGGAAGGGATTACAAGAAGAGGTTCTAAAGGTCTTAGATTAAAAAGTCTCACTAATGAAATAGTTAATAAAATAAATAAACAACTTATAATAAATGTCGAATAAGACATATATATATATATATATATATATATAATATTATATTTGAGGTACAAATAAAACTTCTGAACCATGTATCCTTATGCCTAATAGTTTTTTTTTTACTTTATGTTATTAAGTCTTTATTATCTGTTAATTTTTTATCTTCAATTTTTAATTTATTTAGACGTGATTTAATTTTTTTTTCCTTTACTTTACAAATCGCTCTATTATTTTTTAATAATTTTTTTATAAGAGTTTTTATGTTAAATATCATCATGCAACTTTACATTTTAGACTAATCTTTCAAGTAACAACAATAATCTGCAATCACATGAAAAAAATATAAAAATATGAAGAATTAAATCAAAACTCATATGTTAACAAACGATATTTAAGTAGACTATACATATTCATAAAGAATTTTAAGAACTACCTAGATGAAAACATATTGTACCAATGAAATGATTCTCTATGAATAAATCATAAATTAGTCAACTTATCAACACACACATTCTCTTTATGAAAAATATGAATAACCTTAAACCGGATTTTCCCACAGTAATTAAACACAAGTATTCAATCGATTACAAAACATCTATGGAGCATTAGTCATAACAGTAAAATAATACAAAACAAGACAAAATTACATTCAAGTCAAACATTAGTAAACTTCATCTTTTTTATAATCTAGTTATGTAATTTATATTTTTGTAAATCTTCTTCATTTAATTTTTACACTATTTTAAAGTTATATGTATTGTTTATAATTATTAGTTTTTGTCGATTAAGTTAATTTAAACAATCTTTTTCTATTTATTGTAATTACTTTGTTCTTTAGTTTAGTTTAACTTTTTTTTTCTCTTAAATCTTAAAGTTTTTATCATAAAATTATTAAATAATAAAATTCGGTTATGTTTCACTTATATCTTTTTATCAAAACGACGAAATAATAATAATATAAATATAAATTTTGATTCTTATTTTAACTCATATTAAAATTAGTTGCCTTTCTTGAAATTTATAAAACCTCAAAGAATAATCATAATTTAAATTGAAAATGGTATGTCATTGTTAACCTAAAAGAATAGTATAATACTTATAACCTAAATAAATAAAAAAAGTGACTATCATTTTTTTTCAATATATTTAATATTTATTTATTTTCACCAAAAACAACTTTACAAAATCAAAGACCACAATAATTAAATTCAATTGCAGGTGTCAACCAAATATACGTTATCCTCTTATTCTCCTAAAATGTTTTTGTTTTGCATTATGTGTACAAGTTTTCCAAAATATAGTAAATATTACCAATTAAAATTAGTCTATTAGAAGCAACTCGGTTTCTTTTAGAACTTAAAAAAAAAACGAATAAATAAAAGATATAAAAAATAGTCATAAGATGAGTTTTTTTTTTTTCAACACTCTATCATCAAAACAATATAAATGAAAAATTATAAAGCTAAGTGAAAATAATAATTCACATTGTTTAAAATAATAATAAATAAAGGGAAAAAATGAAATATTTTCCAGAAAATGCACATCACCACCATGAATACCACAAACTTGTCCATCAATCCACACTATAAACAATACCTCAAATATTAGCATGCAAAACGTCAAAAGAAGGTTTTAACATAAAAATTGTACAATTTAATTTTGCAATTACGTAAATAAGCAAAAGAAACATATTATGAGATTGGATAAGTCATATACTCATACAAAACTTCATTTTTTTTTCATTTAATATTAAAGTCATGTTATTTATGCACAATTTTAATATTATTTTTAACAAAAATCTTTATCATTATATGATTTTAGTTTCAAAATTCATCAATGTTAAAATCGTTTTTGTTTATCACAATTTTTTTATAAAATTGTGTTTTCAAAATATGATTTACGAATTTTTCATATAAAATTATATTTTTGGAACACTATTTATTTAATTTCATAATAATTTTTATTATCCATTCTCATAATTACGAGATAAAATGATATTATTTTGATTATAAAAAAACTCAAAAGAAACCTCCTAGCTTAATCTATTGTGTGTGTAGAAATCTGTTATAAGTTTGAAAATGGAATCAGACACAATATATTTGTTACATGGTCAAACATTAATTAACAACAAGTGGATGTTGTTTGTGTCCTTGTAAAATGTGGGTCTATGACAATCCTTGATATAAACATCACTACCTCACCGTTTAACCGTAATCATGAAAGAGAAAGAAAACAAGAACAACGGTCACATTATATATTCGGTCAACAACTATAGTTTCATCAAGCACCACCCATTCCCTATTCAACCCATAGTTTTCATTTGAAATACTCAATTAATTTTCTTCACACCTTCCTTTATAACATTTTCAACTAATTCAGAGTTTTTACTTGTTTGAATTAATTCAGATTTAATATCAATAAATACCTATATTCTCAAATTAAATGAAAAGGGATAATTAATGTTCTTTGATTAAATAAATAAAATATATTTCTCTTAAAGATAAAAACTATTTTCTTTATTATATTTTTTAATTTTTTGAGTACATCATTAATTCAAATGTAGTATTTATTTAAGTATATTTTTTTCTATAATCTTATCTTAATTTTCTTCCAATTTTTATTTTATTTTTTTGTGTAATTTTAATTTTTTTTATTGTCACTTTACATATTTAACAAAATTAATAATCTTAGTAAGTATCCGTCGTTGGGTACTAGAAGCAAAATTGACATGTTTAGAAGAATAAAGACAAATTCAAAAAACTCTATACTAGAATAGAAAAGGTTTTTTTTTTCAAGGAACAAAAGTAATTTGGTTAAAAAATATTCTGAAAATCATTCCACTCTTTTTTTTTTTTTATCTAAACATGTTTTACTTTTAAATTTAATTTTGAAAAGTAAAAGATTGAAAACTTACTGCATCCTGAACAAGACAAATATTAGACATGTGTTGTAATTAATTATTGACAATTAAAACTGTCAATAATTTTCTTAATATACACTATAAAACTTACATTTATTTGTTAATCTTCACATTAAATATTATCTTTACTGTAACTCATCATATTTATTAAATATTTTCTTGACATATTCGTAATTGTAATAATTATACTAAGGTAATCTTCATTTTAAGAATCATTTTATGACATCTTAATTTATTTTTAGTAGATGATAACTAGTTATATCACCTTTAAGATTTTTTTATAAACTTTCTTTTATTTAATTGGAAATATTTTATACAAAATTACTTTTTAATTAATACTTTTAATTGTTGAAGTTTTAAAGATAATAATAATAATAATTTTTTTATGATTAAAGTTTTTATTTAAGATCACGAATCTTAAATTTTGGGTCATTCATTGAATATATTTTACTAAATCCAAATTTTAAACTTATCTTTAAGATGTCATGAGAAAAAAAAATAATTAAAAATGATAATGGTAAAGCTAATATTAATATTATTAATAATAATGAAAATACTAAAAAAAAAAAACTAAAAGTAACAATGATTTTTTTAGTTTTAACTATTTATCTTAATTCTAAAATTGATATAATTTATTCTTTTTCTCATTATTTATATATATATATACATAAAATTGAGGAAAAAAATAAACGTGGTCTTTACAACAACAAAAAGAAAAGTATAAACCAACATTTTTATCCTTTTTCTAAAAGTATATAAAAACAAAGATCATTGACTATCTCCTTTCTTATTATTAATTTTAATACAGACATTAATAAAAGCTAATAATTGTTATTCAATAATTGAATTGCTAAGATTATACTCCATACAAAATTATGAACTATATAAAAAAATTGATATTGATATAACCACCATGTTTAAGTTTAATTTAGTTCCAATTGAATAAGTAACCATGCGTATTAAGTAACGTGACTCATGACGAGTGAGACGTGCAGACATTATCCACACAAAAAAAATAGGACCTAAATAGATTTGAACCGTGCTTAAGTCGGTGTGAGTCCAAACCCGTTGGTGTAATAATATTTTGTGAGGTAATTAATTTGGGGTTTGGAAAGTTGTAGCTGGCGTGGCGCTTTAGGCAAAGGAAATTGTGTGCCTAAACGTAGGAGGCACCACAGCATCTCCTTGAAGAATCTTCCTTCGTAACATCACCTGTTAACGTCCAAATTTCTTGCAACTCTAATCAACTGCGTTTTCCCCAATCACCTTCGTTACATTTCTCGTATCCTCTTTTGTTTTTTCTCCCCTCCCTCCTCACAATTATCGCCATCTCCTCTTTCTTCTTGAATTTCAGGTATCTTTTAATCCTATGTTATTTTTATTTTTTTCGTGTTGGTGTTTAATTGTGTTTGTTTTAGGTTAATTGTCGTGGAATTGACAGAGGATGGGAAGCGAAGATTCGAATTTGATGGAGAACGAAGGGGCGTGTCGCGGAAGGGAAGGGAAAGGGAGGAGGCTGTGGAAGAAGGTGAAGTACCAGCTGGTGGAGTACCACTCTTTGCCCGGTTACTTGAGAGACAACGAGTACATTCTCGGTCACTATCGATCTGAATGGCCCATCAAGCAGGTTCTGCTGAGTATGTTCACCATCCACAATGAAACTCTCAACGTTTGGACGTAAGGATTTCTTAATTCTTGTACATGCGCTGCTTCTGAACATTTGTTTTCGTTCTGGGAATCTGATTTGCTGAATAATATCCCGTCATCGTATGAATAATTCATTATTATACGAGGAAGTCAACCATTTTTTGAATGAGAGATAGATAGAAAAATAAAATAATGAAAAAAATGAAAGAAACGATAATAGATGGAACGATTGAGAATGAAGAGGGATAGAAACAAAATTGGGATGTAAGAGATATAGAAGAGGAAGTATATGCATGAATTATATTACTACATGTATGTTTGTTTCACCGTTCATGGTAACACGAATTCCTGTGTATTTAAGCATAGAAGCAACAAAGGGATTGTTTTGGCAAAAGTAAATTGGAAACACCTCCAACAGTAACCTAGACAAGCATTATAACTCTGCTTCATTTTCCCCAAAAAAGAAAAAGGTTACAGTATCTTTGTTGTTATTAGCTTTCAGAAAGTGATAGCTAGATTGATGTTATGGGCACTCCAGAATGTAGGGCCTTTACGTATCGTCTTCAGCTTTGTTTCAAGTATTAATAGAAGACCCTTTCCTTAAGTATTTGTTATCAATGAGGAAAGGGACTGTAACTGTGAGAGCACAGTTCAATTTGGACTGTTTTATGAGGGAAGCCTAATGTGCTTGGCTCTCACTCTTAGCCCTGTGAGCAGAAAGGCAGTTTCTGCAATCAGAATCCATGATCAACAGTTCACAGAACGTAAATATCAATCATGTCTCTTTTATATTCAAATACTTATTTCCTCTTTTTTGAGATGGAAATATCATGTAAATAAATCTGTCAAATCTTCAAAAATGTTTTAGAAAAAGGTTGTCTATAATTGAATCATATTCGGTTAGCTCTGCCTTTTTCCTATCTGTTTTGTTTTCGTGGTCTTTCCCATGTCTGTCAATTGTTGGTGTTAAATAACTATTGCCTTATAAATTTTTACTTTATATTTTTGTTTCTCATTCTTTGCTTTTTTGTAAGAACATTGGCAACTAGAATTTTGCAACCAATATTTGGATTGAAGATGTATGTTTTTAATTTAGTTCCTAGTTCTCAACCATTAAATGACAAAATGCTATCTTTTGAAGGCATTTGGTCGGGTTCTTCATATTTCTGGCATTGACTGTATACACTGCCATGAAAATTCCGAAGGTTGTAGATCTTAATTCACTACAGCATTTTCCTGACATCCTCATGAAGACCGACCTGCAGAAATTACAATCAGAACTCTTGACGTGTCTCCCTTCCATTCCTGATTTACAAAGACTCAAAGAGGAAATCTCAAATTGGCATATTAAAGAATATCTGTATAATTGTCTGCCTGTAAGATTTTTCAGTAGCAATCATACTGATGTGTGTGTTCTGGTAATTGCTTTACTACTGAATACTTGTATCGTTTCTCTTTTTCCTCTGTGGTTGGGGGAGAGACAGTGAGGGGTTAAACTAGCCCTCTGGTTGATATCTCAGTAGGGTTTATCCTCTCTTTTTCCCTACTTGATGATAGATTCTTTTTACAGATACCCACAATGCTGATTAATAATCAATGTGCCAGTGTACAATTTTTTAATCATATGCTTGAGGAAATTTAAAAAAATAAATTCCTGGACTTAGAAGTTAGACTTGTTTGTTTTACTGAATGATGGATTAATGATGCTAGTTCTTGCATAAATTTCTGCTGTGTTATTTCGCGTAGTTAGACTTGGGATCTAATGCAGGATTGCTTGTTTCTTTGTTGTGATTATGTGCAGCATAGCGTAAAAGAGGACCTGGCGAACATTATAGCACCACTTATAATTAGACCAATTACAAGGTGGCCATTTTTCGCATTTTTAGGGGGTGCCATGTTTTGCTTGCTAGCTAGCAGTGTTTGCCATCTTCTATCTTGTCACTCTGAGCGCATGGCATACATCATGCTCAGGCTTGACTATGCTGGAATTGCGGCCCTGATATCCACCTCTTTCTATCCTCCAGTATATTACTCTTTTATGTGTTATCCTTTTTTCTGCAACCTTTACCTAGGATTTATCACTGTATTGGGTATTGCCACCATCTTGGTTTCTCTGCTTCCAGTGTTCCAAAATCCCGAATTCCGCACCATCCGAGCATCTCTCTTCTTCGGAATGGGTTTGTCCGGTGCAGCACCTATACTACACAAGCTTTATCTATTCTGGGGCCAGCCAGAAGTATTTCACACAACGGGATATGAGATTCTGATGGGTGTTCTCTATGGACTTGGAGCACTGGTTTATGCTACTAGGATTCCAGAACGATGGATGCCTGGGAAATTTGACATTGCCGGACACAGTCACCAATTGTTTCATATATTGGTGGTGGCTGGAGCATACGCTCATTATCGGGCAGGGATAGTTTATCTCAGGTGGCGTGATCTTCAAGGTTGTTGATTTAATAAACATCTATGAACAGAACAGTGGTTGAATACTCTGCTTTGATATTACCAGTAAGTATGTTTAGCATACACCCCTCTAACGATGTGAATTTGTGATTCCAGTAGGGGATCTTTACGCATCCATAGGCATTATGTACACACTTAGAACCCTCAGAACAAATCATTAGTAAGGAATAATAGTTCATTTGCTCTCTCATGGCATTATATTCAGTCAACAACTATAGTTTCATTAAGCACCACCCATTCACTATTCAACCCATAGTTTTCATTTGAAATACTTAATTAATTTTCTTCACATCTCCCTTTATAACACTTTTCAACTAATTCACAGTATTTTAAAACTTGTTTGAATTAATTCAGATTTAATATCAATAAATACCTATATTCTCAAATTAAATGAAAAAGGATAATTAATGTACTTTGATTAAATAAATAAAACATATTTCTCTTAAAGATAAAAAACTATTTTCTTCATTACATTTTTTAATTTTTTGAGTACATCATTAATTCAAATGTAGTATTTATTTAAGTATATTTTTCTATAATTTTATTTCAATTTTTTTTGGTGTAATTTTGATTTTTTATTGTGACTTTACATATTTAACAAAATTATATATCGATGGTGTTACTAATAATTAAAGGTGGTAGGTGGTCATGCATTAGATTTTGGGTAATCTAAATCCAAATATTTGGATTAGATTCATAATCCAAATTCATATTTTTAATAAAAACAATTTGGATCATATTTGGATTGGATTTTAAGTAAAAATTCATATTTTTATAAAAAATAAAATTGTATTTTAAATCAAAAATCATGTTTTCTTAAAAAATTAACATAATATTAATATAATAATATATATCAAAAAGTTAAAATATTATATAAATATTAAAAAAATATAATAAAGTTATAATTTAATAAAACTAAAAAAAATTAAAGATAACATAATATATACATTTTTAATATTAAAATATATCTACCTATAATACTTTAATTAAACTTTGAAAATATTATATTCATTTATTATGTAAAAAATATTGGACAAATAAAATTATAAATAAAATGTATCTAAAATTAGAAAAGTGAATAAGAGGTGAACCAAGAAGGTGCAGGAGATTGAGAGAGAGAGAGAAGAGAAACTAAATTTTAAAAAGTAAATAAGAGGTGTAGGAAAGAGAGAAAACCAGAAACGAGAGAAAGTATAAAAATATGATTTGGATAGAATAGATAATTTGGATTGGAAATCTGGATTTTCTAATTTTAAAGATCCTTATAAACAAAATGGATATCTGCTCTTAAAATATAATAAAATATGGATTAAACTAAAAACTGGATTTAAATAAATAGATTTTTAATGAATTAGTATGGAACAATTTGATAAAAGTGGATTTTTGCTTAGCCCTACTAATAATCTTAGTAAACATAGTAAGCAAAATTTACATGTTTAGAAGAATAAAGACAAATTCAAAAAACTCTATACGATAATAGAAAAAGTTTTTTCTCCAAGGAACAAAAGTAATTTGGTTAAAAAGTATTCTGGAAATCATTCCAATCTCTCTTTTTTTTTTATCTAAACATGTTTTATTTTAAATTTAATTTTGAAAAGTAAAAGAGTGAAAACTTACTGCATCCTAAACAAGAGAAATATTAGACATGTGTTGTAATTAACTCATCATACTTATTAAATATTTTCTTGACATATTGGTGATTGTAATAATTATACTAAGATAATCTTCATTTTAAGAATCATTTTATGACATCTTAATTTATTTTTAGTGGATGATAATTAGTTATATGACGTTTAAGATTTTTTTATAAACTTTATTTTATTTAATTGGAAATATTTTATACAAAATTACATTGTAATTAATACTTTACTTAATTGTTGATGTTTTTAAGATAATAATAATAATTTTTTATGATTAAAGTTTTTTATTTAAGATATATAAAAGGATTCTTCTCTTTAACTTTTTTAATTTTTTATTTATTTTATCTTTAAATATTTTATTTTATTTCAATATTATGTTATTTTCTATTTTTTTGAAATTTTAAAATTTAAATTTTTTCAAATCTTAAAGCCTTCTGGAAACATTTTAAATTTTGAAAAAAATATAAATTTTTTAAAATTTCAAACTTTTAAATTTTCAAATTTTCGAATTTTTAAAATTTTAAAATTTTCAAAATGACCTTTATCTTATGGAATTGTAATTGAAGTTTGTGAGCAAATGGAAGGGAAGAACTTAATAAAAGGAGTTCCGGGCACTATCACAACCATCGGTAATTCTCTTTATGTGCATTTCAATTTGTGAAAGACTAATTTGACATTTTTCTTATGAAATTGTGATTGAAACATGTGACCAGAGGTATAAAAATGACTCAACAATAGGAGGCAGAGGGTAAGTGATGAAAGCTTGATCATATGTTTTCTAGAAACAATTTTATGGATTTAAATAAAATCATACAAAACATGACTAAAATATATTCTCATTTTCTCATGTTTTACGGAAAAGTTACTTCCAATATGATTTACTCATTCACAATCTTCAAACATGAAGAAACTCAGTTAGAAAAACTTAGAAAGAGTAAGAATGTAGAAAGAGGAAGACACTTAACCCCAAAACACTATTTCCTGTGGTGTCCTATCATCGTGCTTACACCCCAAGTGCAAGGTTTCAATGCGAAGGAACATTGTTAAGAGCGATGTGTAATATGGATTTGGTGCGTGTTGCATCATTGAAAAAAAGTTGCATGTACTTCTACATCCACGGTAGAGTAGGAAAATGTTCATAGTTTTGTTTGTGAATAGAAAAAATAATGGTTCATTTTGGAATTTGAGTAGGAGGGTTAAGAATAAGAGGGTGATGGTGATAGAGGATATGGAAGGGAAGTAGTTGACAGTGGTGGTAAATGATAGAAACGATTTGACTAAGTATTTATGCGGGTCCAAGGCAAAAAAAAGAGAAACATATTTCATTATATTTTCTTTTTTTTATATATGTACCGGTATGGGCGAGGTCGAGGCCCACCTGGCTGCCCGAGGCCGAGTCCACTTGGCCGAGACCAGGGGAACCTGGTTGAGACTTAAGAAGTTTGGCCGGATGACGAGGCCGATGACCCACTTGGCCGAGACCTCAGAAGACTTGGCCGAGACGGCAAAGACCACAAGGATTTGGCCGATGGCCGACCCATACCATGGGAACTTGGCCGATGGCCGAACCCTATTACAATTAACGCTCAAACCGAGATCAGTGAAGCTAATCTATCATCAAGAATTAGGTAATGCAACCCAAAGTGGTATCAACCTCGATAAACGGGCCCAACAAGGTAGGCCCATCACAATAATATAAATAGCGTGCATCCCAAGGAGCAATGTATGTCATTTATTACTGTTCACCTACCTGAGAGCTGACCACCCGCTTTACTGACTTGAGCGTCGGAGTGCCTTCGCAGGTACCCCCACCATCTGGTGTTCAGCCGAAGCCGAGTGCCGAAGGAGAGGCAGGAGGACGAGAAGAATCCCAGCTCACCACCCAGTCACCTGACCGACCGAAAGAAGGAGAAGAAGACTTCAATAGTTCTCTAGGTCCCATCTCCCTAGCAGGAACAATATATAATATTTTTCATGATTAATGTTGATTAAGTCGATGATGAATTTTTGGTTTATTGCTTAATGGTGTCGCATATGTTGTAATGTTAAAAATAAAAAATGCGGATATACCTATATATAAAGGGGATTCCCCTCTTTAACTTTTTTCAATTTTTTCCCTATTTTATCCTTATATTAATATTTGATTTTATTTCATTGTTATGGGTATTGCGTCATTTTCTAATTTTTATTTGAAATTTTTAAATTTTCAAATTTTTTAAATATATTCTCATTTCCTCGTGTTTTATGGAAAAGTTACTTTGAAACTGATTTACTTATTCACAATCTTCAAACAGGGAGAAACTTCAGTTAGAAGAAAGTAGAAAAAGGAAGTAACGTTGAAAGAGGAAGACACTGAACCCAAGACACTATTTTCCATGCGTGTTCCTATTATTGTCGTGCTTACTCCAAGCGCAAGGTTCCAATGTGAAGAAACATTGTTAAGAGCGTGTGTAATTTGGATTCGGTGCATGTTGCATCCTCCGAAAAAAGTTGCATACGTTCCTACATTCACTGGAGAGTGTAGGGAAATGTTGGTAGTTTTGTTTGTGAATAGAAAAAAAAATACACTTATTTTTTTTTCATTTTACTCTTATAACAACCCTTCATTTTATTAAATTATTTTGGGAATTTCGTAATTTCATAGAGAACAGTTTTCAAATTGATTTAAGAAACAATTTTTAATTCCTCTCTACTTGGTCCCTATTGAATTTGAATATCTTCGTATAAACCCACGTAACCACTGGACTTTCCATTTTCATTCTCACTTCCTATTAAGAAGTGGACTTGTCCACTTCGTAATACTTCTTTTTCTCTTTTTATGTTTTGATTAATATTTCTATAACTCTAATTTGACCTTTATATTAAGAAATTGTAATTGAAGTTTCTAAGTAAATGGAGGGGAATGACTTAACATATCATTCCATTAATACCTCTTTAGGCGTTGTCTCTATCATTAGAGGGTTTTGCTTTAGTCTGATCCTCATTATTTCATGAATTCTAAAAGAAATGAGTTGAACTTCATTTTCCTAGTAATTCCATTTTGTAATATCTATTGATTGATTTATGCATTACTTTTTAAAAATGGATGTCAAAATGAACGTTTACGACGAGATCTAATATCATTTTTCGCATATCTTCAGAAATTTAGAGTAGGTGAAAATTCTCCTAATTTATGGTCTACCATACGATCTATTATATAAATAGGTAAATGTTCTTTTCCATTATGGATAGCGATTGTATGACCAATCATTGTAGGTAGATGCTTTGGACCAAGTGAATATTATATCTTTTTCCGCTTTTGAGTTAAGGAGAAATTATTATTTTGTACTCATACCGTGTCCATTGAAAAGAATGGAAAAAGTTAGAAGACAAAGCTTTTGGTTCAAGATCTCCATTTTGAGACTTTGGTTCATGTTACCAATGAGAATGAAAGTAATAAAATTAACAAAATGTAATGTTGAAGGAGGGTATAAGAGCAAATACTATACACTAATAATTGTTTTGCATCTATTTTTTTTTTTTTTTACTTTTACTTTACAAGTCTCATTAATCATATTTATATTTTAGAATTTTTTAAATAATTTCTCCTTTATTATTTTTCTAGATTATATAGCAAAATGAAAAATATAAGTGATAAAAGATTAACACTATAATGAGAAAGACAAACTTGGAGACTAAATATTGCAAATAAAAGATGAAGCATTGAACAAATACTTTACTTCTTTTAAATGACCGAAAAAATGAAAGAAATCTTGAATACTAATATTTATTTGGTGTCTTAGAATTTATTACTACAAAACCATGACATGGTAAATTAATGTTTTCTTCTTTAGTATATATATATATATATATATATATATATATATATTTTATATTTTATTACTAAACTTTTTAAGACTCAAATTCATGGTTAAGTATTATGTTTGGGTATGTAAATTGCATGAGATTTATGTAAATTTAAACAAGAGAATATAAAACAATAAAACAATAACATAAGATAATGTTACAACATAACAAAATAACAAACATACGTTAAAGTTACATATAATTTTCAATAAATAACTTTTATTTTTTTATAAATTAGAAAAATTGATAATTTTTTAAATTAAACTATACAAATTTATATTTTATTTATATAAATATTTTTTATTATAAAAAATTATGAATTATTCCCTACACAACATCCCATTATAAATTTAAAGATTGTGAAAAGAATCTCACTTCCACTTTATAATTTTTTTAATGATAAAATATTGTGTTTTCTTAATAAAAATTAATATAAACAAAATTTTAAAATAAAATAGAAATATATTTGATTTATAATTTTTTAATGATAAAATATTGTTTTGTGAAATAATTTTTTTCAATTGAATATTTATTTTAGAAAATAAAATTTAAAACCTTTTAGAGTACTCTATCTGGATTTTTTTTTCTCTCTCTTACTTTTCTTAAAAAAAACATAAGATTTTATATAATTAATTTGACTCTTTTACTATAATATAATTTTTAAATTATTCTATTTTAATAAAAAAAGTATTTTTTAATGCAAATTTATCAATATATTATCACTCTTTCTCCATATATATCACCAATCATCCCACGTGATTTCAAGGTGACTTTTTTTTTTCTTCTATGTTCTTCTCCCCTTCTCTTTTCTCTTACTCCATGATATCTGTGATCAGTCAAATGAAGGCACAATTGTAACAAAGGAAAAAAAAAAACTCTAGTTTATTCATGTTCCTTCTTTTTTTTTTCATTTACTATTCTTTTAGTTTATCATTATGTTACCGTGTAATCTATATAAATGACTATTTGTTACAATAATAAATAAGAAAAATCAATCATCTTTAAAAAAACAAACTACGATGATGCAGGTTTATCAAAATAAAACTTCAAAAAAGTTCTGGAGAATTTTTTTTAAAGTTTTTCGATTTTAGAAGACTATAAATTTTATATTTTAGAAAAACATTTTGAAGTGTATTTAAATTATTTTTAAAATGTCAATGTGTAATGTTTATTTTATAATGAAGTCTTTAAAGATAATTAATTCAAAATAATTTTAATTATTTTAAAAAAAGTCTTTTAAAATATATTTTTATAAAAATGTAAGAATTTAAAAAAAATTATGGTTATCATTTTACTGTAATGGAAAGACGTTGAAAGAAATTAGGAAGGTGCATGAAGCAACTGTCCAAAAGTGAATAGAAAAAAGGTTTCTTATTAGGCCCTACGAAGGCACAAAAATGGGCATATGTATTCTACACCACAATATTTTCAAGTTGCACCTCATCAAATTTAAAATTCTAATTTTACTAAAATAAAATATCAATTGTGAGCATTTAATTTTGAGATGTGCATTCTAGGACATTTTTTTATTGTATTTTTTGAGAGTTAAAAGTTAATTTTTTTGTATTCTAAAACAGATATTTCTATTTTAGATTATAATTTAAAATGTATTACTATATAATTAATGCATTTTAGAATGTGCACTTTATAATTTATTTTTAGATTTGGAAATATATTTTAAAGGAAAATTCTTCTAAAACATCCATAGTTTTTCCTACTACTCGTATTTTTAGAAATAACAAAATTGCTTATTTCAAATCTTACTGCAAATTTTATAATATAGAATACAAATTTGATTTTATTTGGAATTTTACTATCTCAAATAATTTTTTTGATTTATATAATAAATTATAAAACTTGGAATACATTTCATTCAAAATTCTAAAATTTATAATACATTAAATTCATTAATTTATATTTTAGATTATACAATCCGTAATATAATTTTTTTTATCCTTAGATGGGGAAGGTGAATGGCTGTAACAACAGTGATACTGGACATGGGAGGTCTTATGGTAGTGACATTAGAGGTGGGAAATATTGAGACGGTGGTGTTGGAGGTGGGAAGCTACTGCAACGGTGAAAGTTGAAGTGGAGATTGTTATGACTAAAAAATGAAAGATGGGTGTTTAGGGTGTAGGTGTTAAAGTAAAAAAAAAAAGTTAAAAATATTATTTTGCTTTTTTTTTGGACATGCAGAAAAAATTGTCCCATTTATACATTTCAGATTGTGTATTATTAAATGTATTAATATATTTCAGATCCTACGTTTCAAAATATATTTTAAAATAAAAAAATACACTGTAGGATGTACAATCCTTAATATTTTTTAAAAGATTCATAAAATTTATATTGCATAATCTGCTATTTATAATACAAAATTGTATTTTCCATAGTGTAATATGGAATACAAATTTCAAAAGGGTAAAATTAAAATTTAAAAAATTTATGAGAGTGCAACTTGAAAAATATGGGGGTACAGAATACAACTGCCTAGATCTGGTGGCTGGAGCGTAGGTTCACGGACCGGCATGATGGAAGTTCATGGTCCCAATAGGCCCGTACTAGGACCACAGACCTACGGTCCACTTGTGGCCCAATATTGTGTACGGATAAGAAGTCAATCAAACGAGGAAGAGTGCTGGAAAATAATACAATCCCTAGGATATCACTTCAACACGATTTTTTATTAATTAAAATTATAAAATTAAAATATACTTATTAAATATAGTGTGTGTTCAACAACTTTTGCGATTTTAATAAATTTTAATTAATAAAAGAGAGTATACTAAAAAACTATTTTTAAGTCATTTTAGTTATTTGACTTAATCTTAATTGCAGTCATCTTTGACAAAATAAAATGAACACACAATCTGCACCAATGTCTCAGTTCAAGTTTTTTTTTTTGTCAAAATCCAATGGCTAAATACTGGCTTATAAAAGATGTTGAGGTTGAATTCCTCAACAAATTTTGTTTTCACCTGCATTAAACTTCAGATTTTGATCATACTTCTTGGTCATTGTTTCATTTTGTAAATACTCTAAACACGAGTATTCATAATTAGTTGTTTTTAGATAGAGATTTTAAATCTATTTATGCAAATAAAATTAATAATAATTTAATTTTTTTTGTAGTTAGCATGAAACACACATTTTTATTATTTGGTTTCCAAAAACATTATATGCTCATTTATCAAATTATCCAGTGTCATGATTTCAATAAGCTAAATTAATTAATAATTTATATTTATATATTATAATCTGTATCCCACATAACTATAATTATTTTAAATAATGAAATATAAGAGACTATGATCAATCATAATAAAAAAATAATAATTATTAAATTATACATAATAATTATTGTATGTAATATTATATTGTATACTCAATTATATATAATTAATTTATAATTATAAAATCAATCTCATGATTAGCTCTTATCTAATTAGATTGAAATTACTAGTATAATATATATATATATATATATATATATAAATAAATAAATAAATAAATAAATAAAAATTTATTAAATTTTTTTACCATCTTCTTACGTGTACAATTTTCTTATAAATTATGATTGTGTAGATCAAATTCCTATAAGTTGTTTAATGTTTACATATAACTTTATTTTTCAGTTCTTTTAAATACTTTTGAGAAAATTCCATATATTATATTTAGCTTATGTTAGTTTTTTCTCCTAGGAATATTAACACGGATTAAAAAAAATTAAAAATTAAAAAATATCAATAAGATTAAATAAAGTATATATAAAATCCATATGAATCAAATTTATATTTTCTTAACCTAGAAGGCTCAAAGTGAATCTGAATTTTCTGTTGGAATCAGTTTAAATTGATGTAATAAGTATTATATGTATTTGGTCTTTAAGACTAAGAAGGTCCTTGAAAGAAGCGCACAAAAAGGGCTTGAAGAGGTGGCCTTTAATTAGTGCATGATTGAAGGCAATTACTTACGTAAAACAATCATTTCGTCGCCCTATAAACTGTTACGTATCAAAAAGATTGGCTCGAGGAGACCACGTAGTTACGTTCTTTTTCATCGTAAGAAAAAGGAAACTGAAATGCAGCACAATGTCCCTCACCTTGTACCCAACCACATCACCCTTTCCTCGTTTTTGACCAAACTGAGAACCTCAAAAAGCGACAACAACAACAAAAGATGCACTCATTAATTATTTTATTTGCGCCTTTCATTTATATCTTTTGCAGATATATGAATTGCTCTTCATACTGATTTTCTTGTATAGTCTACCATTTTTCACACACCCTTTTGCACATTGATTCCTTCTTTTATCTAAAAGAGTTATTGTTGACTCATTAAAGTTAAGTCTTAGCTTAAATGCCGGAAGCATCTCATCATTAATGGCATCGCAAAAGATAATGCGATAAGAATTTGCATTATAAAATTGGATATGTAGGATAAAAAGAAAATTTTGTTCGGTTTTGAAAAACAATAGTTAAAAAAAATGATTCTGTTTTTCTCCTATATCAAACACACTAAAGTAGTTACTTTCTTACAAAATACATCAAAAGTGACGTGGTATACTGAAAAAAATATAAAGAATATAAGTCTTTTTTACTTTGATCTGGCAGTAGAAGTTAAATCGCGAGTGTGAGTGCCGCTACAGCAACATGTGATTATAAGAATGTGTATTGTTTTATTTCAACTGTAACCGGTCAATAACCAATACTGTGTCTGGCCCAGAGCAGAAATTCTTGAATTGATTGGAAATACTTGGACCACAGATTAACAGTTGAATTCTTTCCACTCAGAACTGTGAAAAAATATATAAATAAATTTTCTTCCTCGCTAACTTGCATGGTAAAAATGAGAAAACCGACAAAAACAATTTCACGTTGAAGATAACTGTATTCTTGGTGTTTTAACACGTTTGAGATATGGAGCATTGTTGTAAAACATCCTAGGTATATAGTGAGATGATTTATAGTTTTTAAAAAATGCCTAATTACTTTACAGAGAATATTATAATTTGATAATGTATGCGCTTTTACATGAAGTTAGTTGCTTATTCTGTTATGTTTGTGAATGTGAATAGCCTTAACTGTGAGGTAGATAGAGAGGGATACTGGGAGAGGGGAAGTTGGAATGGACTTAAGGAGTTTTTGGCGGGACCAACGTGTCGGTCACATTCCACGTGTCTATAATATGATGAAAGGCACGTGAATTGCAACGAAACAAAGTAAATGTACGTACCCTACTTCGGTAATCCCTTTGAAAGGGAATTAATATCTGCAGCGGAGCAATATGCAAAACAAATAAATGGTGCAATGAACTCGCGTTGAGTCGATCATGTGATAGAATGAATTTAATGTTTGATATCTAGAGTTAATAAAAAGATTTAATTTTTTTTCATAAAAGGAAAGTGTGTTAATCATGGAGATTGACTAAAATTGTAATCAATTTAAAAATATACTTCAAAACAAGATGATGACAAAGAGGAGAAAGAGGAGAACACTATATCTTATATAAGAGAAAAAAGATAACCTAACAAGAACAACACAAGAACTAAAAACTATTATTTTTGACTGTATGTTTTAATAAGAACACTGGTTAGAATAACTACCATAACCACCATTCTGTGATCTTACATAAGTAGCATTATACCTGGCTTGGGTAAAGAATAAACGCTTTCTACTCCTATAGTCTCTTTAATTTGAAGTCATCAGCTTCAATCACGATAAATTTATAAAACCAGTCAACTTAGCCAAATGGTACTGTACATGATTTAAAGCTTTCACATGTTCATCTCATTATCTCATCTTTCTTCGTCCATCACTATCCTCCATATATACGTGCTTGAATGAAACAGTCATCAGAAAAGAAATTAGAATCTTGAAGATCAGTTTTCTGATTCTTTTTTAATAAAAAGGCAGAATAAAATGTAGATGCGTAACATTAAATTAAATTAGAGCAAAACAAAGTCTGTAAGTTAACGTTTAGAAAAATGTCATTTATTTGTTTGGTTAAGCTCCTTTAGTTGTTTTTACTTTTAACTTTATTTTTCTGAGTTCTCCCATGCCGTAGATGGCGCGCTACCTCTTTCTTATAAACAGCAACAATGCCCATTAAGATAGTCCCAGGGAGTTTCCAATGTTAGAAACCTATAGTATGCGTTACTCTTTTGCTTCCAGTCACAAACTCTGCTAATTTTATTGTAACCAACACCAGTAAAGTGGCCAGAATTCTGCGATATCCCACCAGCACGCACCGTTTCCAGTTTCCACGCTTCACTAAAATGGTAACATCTGACCTCTCTAATCATCATCATCACCACAACCACAATAGCATCAATTCTCCTATGGCGAAGCCCAATTCCCGAAACAAAACCTCCTCTATATTCCTCTCCGACGGTTGCCTCTTCCTTGGAGGAGCATTCTCCGCTCTTATTCTCGTCTGGGGTTTCTCCTCCTTCACCACCTTCCCGAACGACACTCTCAACCTCGAAACCCTTTCCCAAAACGACGCCGCATCACCCCGCACTCCCGACTTAACCTTCGACCCTCCAGACAAAACCTTCTTCGACGACCCGCAAATGGGGTACACCATTGACAAGAAAGTCCGGAACTGGGACGAGAAGCGTGAGGAGTGGCTCAAACTCCATCCTTCGTTCTCTGCCGGAGCAAAAGAAAGGGTTTTGATGATCACCGGGTCGCAGCCGGAGCCTTGCCGGAACCCTATCGGCGACCACCTTCTCCTGCGGTTTTTTAAGAACAAGGTGGACTACTGTCGGCTACACGGGTACGATATCTTGTACAACAACGCACTCTTAGACCCCAAGATGTTCGCGTATTGGGCCAAGTACCCTGTTGTGCGGGCCGCAATGATGGCCCACCCGGAGGCCGAGTGGATCTGGTGGGTTGACTCGGACGCGTTGTTCACCGACATGGAGTTCAAGCTCCCTCTGGAGCGTTACAAGGGGCACAACCTTGTCGTTCACGGGTGGCCCCACCTGATTCACGAGAAAAGAAGCTGGACGGGCCTGAACGCCGGCGTCTTCTTGATCCGAAATTGTCAGTGGTCGTTGGACTTCATGGACTCGTGGGCCAGCATGGGCCCGCAGACGCCCAATTACGAGAAATGGGGAAAGACGCTGCGGTCGACTTTCAAGGACAAGTTCTTCCCGGAGTCGGACGATCAGACGGGCCTGGCGTATCTGATCGCAATCGAGAAGGAGAAATGGGCGGACAAGATTTACCTGGAGAGCGACTACTACTTCGAAGGTTACTGGAAGGAGATAGTGGGAACGCTCCAGAACATCAGCGACAAATACAAGAAGATGGAAGAAGGGGTGCACAGGTTAAGGAGGCGGCACGCCGAGAAGGTGAGCGAGAGCTACGGTGGCATTAGGGAGGAGGATTTGAAGGATGCCGGGTTCGGGTGGCGGAGACCTTTCATCACGCACTTCACCGGATGCCAACCCTGCAGCGGAAAGTATAATGCCATGTATTCTGCAGACGATTGCTGGAACGGAATGCACAAGGCTCTCAATTTCGCCGATAATCAGGTCTTGCGCAATTACGGTTTCCTCCGCCCCGATCTACTCCTTAACTCCGTTTCCACTCTCCCTTTTGATTATCCCCATCCATGACATCATCATCATCATCATCATCATTACGACGATGATCATGACCCCAGGTAATTTTTTAATTAATCCACTAATATTCCTCACCATGTCAACTAATATTCCCTGTGCTGTTACTCTGAACCATTAGTTTCTTTATAATTATAATATTTTATTCCAGTTTAAGTGATAATTCAAATGAAAGGGATCATTTCATTCTTCCCAAATCCCTAAAATCTATTACTTTACTCGGTGCTTTGTTTGTCCCATATTCTTTGGTAATTTTGTCTCCATCACTTTTTATTTTATTTTATTTTGACTAAACAAATGCTCTTTTTTTATTACTATTATCTTGATGCTTGTCATGAAAATTACAACCCAACTATTGGGGTTCTAAATGAATCCATAAACCCACGCTGAAATATCCTCTCAAACCACCGTTGAAACGTGGAAAGCATCCGAGCGAAATCCTCTGTAGTCAACAAGTTTTACATTTTACAGCTTGACTATTCTTCGTATAGTTTTAAACTTTTTCTTAACTATCCTGCAAGTGAAGTATTAATTTTAATACATTGTTATCAATTATTGAAACCAACATAACAGGAGCATCTTGTGAGTATATGAAACTTAGATATGGAACAATTATTATTAGCAGAGTATTATTTTGTAATGAAAAATGGTATTTCATTTTATCTGAACAACATCAGTCGTTGTAGAGATAAAATAGTAGTTTTAGTTAAACAATAACATTAACTGTGACGTATTTTGTAATAGAAATCAACAGTTTTTGCGAAGATACTAGAATTTTGAAATTATAAAAAAATATGATGAAAAATATATTTTGAAACAAAGTAGGTTTAGCGGTAATTGGAATACTGAACCCAGGATTTTCGTAATTGCATTAAAAAAGCGTATTAGCGAGCTGTTCGTGTGGCTATGATGTAAACATTCACCGTTACAGTGTAGGCAAAACAGTAGTGAAAGGTGAATGAAGACAAATTGGAAGAGGTGAACAAATGAAGGAACTTGTGTTTGCGCACACTGACAAGATTTTGATATTATATGGAATGGGGCAATCGAATGAAATGATACCTTGTATCATTGCAACATGCGGGTAGGGTGCCAGTTACATTGTTGATTGTCGCTCAACCACCATGATCTTCAATTATTTAAATCCAAGGAAGTCAATCTACAGTAGCCAACCATGTTTTTTTCCTGCAGTATTGGTTCTGACAATCATGGCATTGGCTAAATGGCCAATTTTACTAATTGTTTGCATAAGTCTGCGCATGCACTGATACAGTTGATAAGCTGATTTTGAAGAACCCTTTCTTTATTTTGAATTTTGAAGCGTTTAAAGTGTGCAAGGTAATTCCAAAAAATGGAAAACCTTACCTTGTTTGTTGTTTGTTGTGGAAACATTTTATCGTGGATCTAATAAATGCTAATTTTGGATCTGCAGTGTGAAGGACCCAGTGAGCTTGGATGCATTTTACTTCGGACCACTAATTAAGATGGATAGATGATCAGCATGAGCATGTGCCTGCGTACAGAGCTTTCTTTCATCGACCTGTATTATTATCGGGGTTGTGGGGTCACACTCACCACATATACCATATAGTACCATACCCACCCATGTCCAATATATTAGTTACTATGGTAACGGATACCGCCACTGAGGTTTACCTCACAGTTTCCCTGTTTTTGTTTCCCTTTCTTTTCCCCTCCCCTTTCCTCACCAGGCTAGTGGCTTGAAATGTTACATATATACAAGTATAGCAAAATAACAGTATTAAGCTTTGTGACGTTGTTATGGCAGATGTTTTAGTGTACCCAATATCAACATGACCCAATAAACGTATGGACTGTGACGTGCATTTTTGGAATATGAGTTTCTTTCTCCGTTAGCAAACCTCTAAACCCATTTCTAAATACACTTTCAGTTATTGGATGGACATCAACAACAATGGAAAAGAAGATCGGAATAGGTGAGAGAATGAAAAATTGAGAGGAATTGCGAAACTTGTAACTGCTAGACGTAAAATCATGCATAAAATAGATTACCATCTTAAACCAGGAGGTCAAGCATGTCACCGAGAACATGCAGGTTAATAAAGGAACCAACATTACAGGACTTTTCCATTTTCACCCCATGGATGCAAGAACTGTAAACCCCATCAAATGCGTCTACCACTTACTCCTCTCGTCATCTATGATCTATTTTATACATTCCCTACATAAATTGAGGGGGTAATAAATGAAATTATGAAGTAAACCACAATCAATCACAGAGTGATGCTGATAACCAAGGAATTTTTTTAGTTACAACGAGATAAATCGTTTTAAGACAGCCATCCAATCGAAAACTACTTCAAAAAATTAACCACTATATTACGGGCTTAACTGTAGTCTAAAAAATGACATCTCTAAGTTATGATTGTTTCCAGCATATACTTATAAACGAGCTTCTTTGAGGTCCTCAGCGGAACTTTGATTTGTGTTCTCCGCACTAGAGGCATTTCCCTTTTGTTTGGCAAGCCTTTTTGCCATCCTCCGCTGCTTCAGTTTCACTGATTTACCACAATCCGCCTCATCACCTAAACCAAGGTGTGCTGCATAAAAGTCAGAGACAACATACATAACGCGATCAGTAACATAACAAGACATTGATAAAAGAATAGCATTTGATCGAACAGGTGGAGCATCACGTGCAACATGGGTGGAGGTCAGAGGCAACAGCGGTCCAATAAGATTTCCGCGATGAACGGCTTCTTCCTTTAGCTTCTTCTTCCGAATTTTCTTTCGCTGAGCCCTGCTGAGCTTCTCCGCGTCCGAGTCACACTCTTCGTTGACGCTGGTCGAGGAATTGTCGTAACCATCATCCAAATTCCCTACATTTTCAACAACGTTTCTTTCAATTCTTACGATTGTTAAAGCATGGTGCCTGCTGTCCAAAATCGTACCTGAAATAGCGTCAGAAGCAGAGTCGTCGATCAAGGGTTCCGCAGGTTCCAACTCTCGTTCGCGCTAGACGACGACAAAAGTATATTGTTAACCTTTGAATTGAAAGAAAATAATGAGAGGCAGAAAGATATACCTGAGGAGAGGAGGGATAGAGCATATTAACGATGGCTTCATTGAACCTGCGTTTTCTGTCATCAGGGTTCATCAAACCAACGTCAAAATTTGAAATTTAATTGCACGCTCGAGAAGATGGATCTGCTATACAGTGTCGAGGGAGGGGTTCCTTTCAAATTAAGGTTAAGTCTTTCACAGTATTTTAGGGTCTATTTTTCTTTAGTACCAAAGTTTTTTAAAATGTTCTTAAAAAATTACGTTGTTAGTATCCAGTACACCAGAGACAACCCTAAACACGGACATTAATACGATACGGATACACATACAAAGATACGTATAATTTAATGTAAAACACGGATCTATATATTATATAATTATGAATTATATAAATTGATAATAAAAAATTATATGTATTCTAGATTATTTATTGAAAAAAAATATGTTTTTTAGAACTGGTTCAAAATGATTTGTCTTTTATTTTTATAATTATAATAAAAAATTATACAATAAGTTTGAGTTTTTAGAAAATTAATATTTTTGTTTTTAAAATTATGTTAGAACTGTACTCAAATTGTCAAAAATTCAATAAATATTTATTGAATTTGACACTTCACGAATATGTGTTCTACAAGTGTTATACGTGTGTTGGTGTCCGATACGAGTATCTGACACCATTAACACGCCATTTAATAGAAAAAGTCTGAGCTTCATAGTTAGTAACTTTTTTAACCTATATTTTTCAACAGAATATTATCATCGATGGGGATGGAATGCAGAAACTCTCACAAGGCTTGAAATAATGACGTTTCTAAAAATCAATGATACGTACTACATACATTGTAAGATTGTAAAAATGTTTTCTACGAAACATGATTAGTGATATATGAATAAATTATTTATAATAAGAAATTATTAAAAAATCATAAATAAATATAACAATATAAATCACTCTTCTTTAGACTGTAATTTTAAGGATACAGTCATATACAAGTATGGAGATGAAGGGTAAGTTTATTTTGTCTTTTTTAAATAAGTTCTTTAAAAATAGGTTGACACAGACAGTGATCCACCAATCAAAAGTTGGCTAAAATCCTTGACTTGTTTCACTTAAAGGATGAATTGACAAACTGACAGGGAAAAAATGTTATAAAATTAATTTAAATAGAAAAGTTTAAATAAAAAATCTAAAATATATTAATAAGCAAGTCTAAATATTAAATTTTCACAATAAAGAATTAGTTTATAAAATAAATTAACAATTATATATTTTTTAAGAAGACTAAATCTTAAAAAAAATATAATAGAAATCTTAACCTTCGTTTTACACATGTCTTAATCTTAAACAGATAATATGATTTTTATTTTTTATTATTTCAAATGTGGTGGCCTAGTCCAACCTTATCATCTCTAGCAAGAAGGTGGTAAGCAGAAAAAATAGAGTCCAGGCTGCTTCTTCCTGCACCTCTATACCTTCTTCTCTCACCTCCATAGATTTTCATATTTCCAAAACTATTCCTCTGTAATATTCTGGATTACATAATTTGGAAGTCATTTTTTAAATTTGTAATTAGCTTCCGGATTATATAATCCAGAAGTCTTTTTTTCAGATGCATGATTACTTTATGGATTACATAATTTGGAAGTCTTTTTCAACTTCCGGATTATGTAATCCGGAAGTCTTTTTCCAAATGCGTTTCCGGATTACATAATCCAGAAGTTATTCTATGGGAGTAGCACAAGAAGGATAAAAATGTATGTTCAGGTTGTGTATGGAGGGGCCAGAAGAAGATATGGAGGTGAAGGAAGAAACAGTCTAGAGTCCAATGTAAGAAGCCCAGCTGAGCAACTAAGAAATGTAGCTACACAAGACCCATAAATTGCTAAATTTGAAGGCCCTCTAGGTCTTAAACTTCGATTTGTTAAGGTTTTGCTTTCAGTACCCCAATCAATTCTAACATTCACCTTATTATTCTAGTGAAAGGTTAAAACATTCCCTTTAGTTGTTAAATAAGGTGGATGTTTTAATTCTCTATAGCATAGCAGTTGTTAAAAATAATAATAAAAAAAAATAAAAAAAATAAGGTGGATGCAGGTCAGAATATATTTCGAATTTATTATTTTATAATAAAATTCTTGATTTTCGTAACATTTTTATGGATTAAGTTTCTTTTAACAACTTTCAATAACAACCGTTTTTTTAATGTTTTTGGATTTATTTTTCAGATGTTTATAGATTTTGTTTCCCATAATCTATTTTTAGGATTATTATTTAAAAGTCAATATTCTGAATTTTATAATTTAAATATTATTACAACTTTCGAATTTTATAATTCGAAATACAAAATTATTATTTTTTTCATAATTTGAAAGTTATTTTAAAATTTTAAAATTCATAATACAAAGATTTCTAAATATATAATTAAAAAATCATTTTTAATTCAAAAAATATATTTCGAATTATAATTCAGAAGTCGATTTTATCTTCGAATTCTAATTGGAAAAATATTTGTACTTTCAAATTCAAATTTTAGAATTTGAAATATGGTGAAAGATATAAGGACTTAAACTTAATTTTTATTTTATTAAGGATAAATATAACTTTTTCACCAAAATATTGTGGTGGAGGAAGAACTATGGAGATGGAGAAAGAAATTTGCTAAAAGTATCATGTACGTTTTATCATTAATATAAGGATTTATTCATCTTCATTTGGGTAAATTGACCACAAAGAATATTTCCGACCCCCTTTTCAACTACATGATAACTTGTTAGATTTTACATCATAACCTTCCAATCTCATTTCACTCCCTTAGTCAAATTGTTGAAACATAAAAGATATATTTATTGCTGTTTTTATTTTCTAATTAACGGAACTATTGTTACTTTTAAGTTATAATATAATGATTAAAAATTATTGAAATCTATTAACTAACTTTATTGAATATAATTAAGTTATTTTAATTAAAACAATGAATTCTTTAATGTTTAAAACAATAAATGGTTTGGATAAGTTAAAACTCATTATCTCCATTTACAAAAGAAAAAGTTAAAAGTCAAAAAGCATGATGTCTGCGCGAATGGCGGATTTGAAAAAAAATTGGTGTAATGACTTGATGTTATTTTGTTGACTCGTCAGAAGAGGACGACAAGATTATGAGCTAAGGAGTGAAGAATAACATAAGATTCAGCACATAAACATTGACTCACATCATTCATATTCATCAAACATGATATGCCATCATCTAATAGTGAAACCTTTGATGCAAAATATAAAATGTTAGATTATTATTCACACATTTTTTGGATTAAGGAAAAAAAACGGAAATGAAACGGCAATAAAAAGAAAGTTTATGAAAGTTGTAGTTGATTTGATGTGATGAATGTGATTATTGAAAGTTTAATTGATAAAATATAAAATTCTAATTTTATGATTAAAATTAATTTAAAATAAAGTACGATTAGTTATTTATTCATTTAACTATTAAAATATTATTTTTTTGGATTCATTAGAAAAAAAATAATGTAAATTATATCTTGTGGATACATATAAAATTAAATAAAATTTGAATAATAATAAATAAAATATAGTCAACATTGTATTTTTTTTTAAATTTAATAAAATAAATAAAAAATTTAGTATAAATATTAAATATATAATGAATGATGATAAGTTATTTATATCTACTATCCAGATTTGGTTATATCTGTATTATTTGTAAATTTTACCGACAAAAAATTATGAATTATCTAACACTATTAATACATATAAAAATGTATAAAAGAAATTCATAAAATTAAATTATTATTATTTTATTTTATAATTTTATTTTATAATTTTAAGATTTTATTATTATTATTATATTGTTTTTTATTATTATTGTTATTATTTTAAGATTTTATTATTATTATTATTTATAATTTTATAATAGTAATAATAATAATTTTATAAATTTATTTTAATTATTATTATTATAACTTAATTATTATTATTATTATTATTATTATATAAATTTATATATATTATTATATTTTATTATTATTTATTTGAAATTATTATTAACACATTATTTTACATTATTATATTATGTAATTATAATTGTTGTGTTATTTTATATGTATAGCATATAATATAACTGATTATCTGTTATATAATCGATTATTTTCTTAACACGTTTGAGTTTATAAATTTAATAATTATTTTCACACAACACCAACACCATACTAGCTAAAGTTTTGTCATTCCATACTCAATTAAAGTTGAAACCACTAATGGAAGCATGTGAAAACTAACATGAATCGCACTAATGGAGAAAAGTAGAGTGTATCAACAAAAAAACGAGGCACAGTACAATGATGATTAAATCTGTAAAAGCTCTTCAACTTTTCTCTTTTATATATATATATATGCAAGGATGATTACAGTGAATCTTCCTACAAATCCGTATTCTATGTTCACCTTAAATCAGCAGAAACAAAAAATATTTTTTTATTCTTAAAATAATATTATTTTTGTAAATATTAATATTTTTAAACATGTCTAATACTAAAGTGAGTAACGAAACTTAACATAATTATATCATAACCTTTATTCTTAACATAATATCATTTTAATAAATATTTATATTGTCAAACATGCAGGCCTAATAGCATGAATTGAATTACATTTGACTCAAGTAAAAGAATATGTTAATTCAACTTGAACTTAATTAATGAATTTGGACTTTCTTATGAAATTCACCCTTACCGCACAACTTTAAAATTATGTTTTAATGTTTAATGGAATGTAGAACAAAATAAAACGAGAAAATAAAATAAAACACTATAAAATTTTCAAAGTTCTTTTTGATAATTATTTTTTTCACAAGTAAATCATTTTAAATATTAAGAGCCAACAACTCACATCAGTTGAAATTTAGAGTATACGATCGATTGGAAAAATCTAAAATAATAAAAAAGACTATTGTAGACTTATGTTTGTGGCATGTATGTAAAGTTAAACGAAATGGTTGAAAAGGTATTATATAGTTTTCTTATCTTACCTAGATATACGATTATAATCTTACCTAGGTATTATAATGTATAATTGAAAACAAATTTTACCTAAGTTAGTTTTGATTAAATTAAATTTAAATTTCAAGTGAACATTCATACTTACTTAATCACTTGGTTAAGTTCGTGTTCAGTGGAGATCTTTCCTAGGTGTCACCATATATTTGCTAAAATTAAAATCATAAGTAAAGTGTCACCTCTAAAATGGATAAATCTAAAATCTAATCACATCATCAACCAAATATTTGTAATAACTTAGAGAGGTACAACCATTTTGTCAGCATTAGAATCGAAGAAATTGGTTAGGACAGAGATAGGTTGAGCTTAGTGTATGACATACGACATATTTGACTTAACTTTAACAAAAAGTTCAAAAACTCTAGGTTGAAAGAAACAACTAATAAATATGGTAATGTATATTCCTTAACTTGTATTATGCAATATTACAAAATTAAATGTTTAAGAAATTTTATTTATTATATTGCCACAACATATGAAACGAAACAACTCACTCTTTAAACAAAACTTATTACAATTATGACACTTATCATGAGTGTAACACTTTAACTTGGAAATAGGAAGCTATGATTAAAAATATAATAAAATTAAGATTACATTGAAAAATTCATATAAAAATAAATAAATTATAAATATCTCATTGACAGTAACAAAAGGAGTAAAATTCCATGTTTACTCTTCCAATAAAATCACACAAAAAAAATGTAGCATTATAATTTTTTTTTATCAACAATAAAAAATAAATAAATGGGAACCACTTTAGGGATGGTTCAACCCTTTTACAAGAACACATAATCCAACTCCTAACTTGACACTCAAAACAACAAAAGACCAACCAAACCAAGCGCTAACTAGCTTTACCGAATCAGCTGTATACAAGCCAAAGGATCCATAACCCAACAGGGGTAGGAAAAATAAACTACGCGGGACTTTGCAGAAATCCAATACCACACCTTTACTTGCGGCCGGGACAAAAACTTATAACACATCTGCCACTCCTCCATTAAAAACGACCGAGTTCCTATGTTTTCAAAATTCACTCACAATTCCAACCCAAATTACCCCCCAAACATCATTAACCGAAACAGAGCATTATAATCTCTTAATTCATTCCCTTAACTAAACAATCCGTTTGTTTGAACATTTCTACCTTACACGTTGAAATAGTTTTGAATAATGATATATTGACATCATTTTCTTCCACGGAGGTAGAATGATTGTTTTTACTATTAGAGTATAAAACAAATTGTTCAATATTTTATAAAGTAATTTTTTAAATAAGTCATTTGAATAGTTTTTTTTTAAAATATTTATAGCAAAGCTAAATGAAAGTATCTTTTCATTCTACGAATAGTTTGCTTTCAGTTGACAAAAGAGTGACACCGAGTTATGAGAATAGAATCTAAAAACTATTATTTTTCCGGTCGCATAAATTTAATCTAGTAAAACTTTGAAGATGATAGTTATTTTAACACAAACAAATAACAAAAAAAATCACATGATTCACACATATGATTTGAGAAGCATTATTTTTTTAAAAGAATAAATTACATGATTCAAAACAGAACGTGGAAAGAAGACAACCTTGGAGGGTATATTTTATACATAAAATAATAATATAATTAAGATGGTGATCCATCCAACTAAATTATTTTGACCATAGAATGGGATGAGTTAGCATATGCATTAATGATGATATATTCCGCCGACGGTGAAGACAAAAACCATGTCTGAATCCTGAGCTGCCCCATCTTCAAGTCGTTGTCTTTTATTGACATTCCATGCAACAGCGCACGCTCCTTCATCATTCTTACCCTCATCTATAAATACTAGTCCAAAACAAGCAAACCAACAACGTACTCTCTTAGCCACCACCCACACACCTTAATTCAATTTTAATCATCCACAAAGAAAATCAAACCAACCAAGCTAGTGATCTAAGTTATGGAAGCTTATTCAAGCTCTTACCCTGCGTCCAAGTCTCATTCTCTGCTTCATTCTGTGAGGAAGGCACAAGCAAAACCGTGGAAGAAGGCGCCGGTGGCACCACCGGCACCGACGCCGATCAGAGTCTACAAGGTGGATGCTATCAACTTCCGCGACCTTGTTCAGCGGCTTACGGGTGCACCCGAGTTCATCCCTCAGCTTCATCATCAACTTTTCCAAAGCACTCCCCCAAAGACAATGTTGTCAAGCAGAGACAACGTCGTTGCACCATCCTCAACTGTGTCCTCCACTAACTGGGGGCACCAACCTCAAACATTGGAACTGAATTTATCACCATCCACTTCCTATAACTGGTGCTCTGTCCCTCGTACCTTGGAACCGGGTCGGGTTCTCTAGTTATGTTATAACTGTTTTTGTTTTCTTTTCCTTAATTTAAACTATCTCCTTTAGCTATATATGTTCAATCATTTCGTCTGGTGCATATAGCTTTTGTCCACACTTTGTTTCTTTTGGACTTCAGCTATCAAGATCTGGGATCCAGCAGATGCTAGTTACACCTTTTTTTTTCATGATCTACTCTTATGTATAGATGAAATTATTAAAATATAAATTGAATAAAAGTAGAAATGGTTGATATATCACTAATTACAGGAAATATGCAGATTCATGTCACTGGTGTTAAACTGAATTGAAAAGAATAATGGGTCTAAAATCAAGATGGAAGAGAGAATATAATTCATTACAGTTAGTTTTTAATTGATCGAATTCAAGTGTGTTTTGATACACACATACTATATATGAAGTAAAATCGATGAATATTTAACGAATGCAATAAATGCACGTGGCACAGATAAAACACACTAAAAATAAGAAAAAAATGCAAAAGAATGTATTATAGAAAAACTGTTTGCGGATAAGTTACGAATTCAACGTAATCATATATTCTGCTCATTACATATAGATAAACAAAGCACGTGTTGTTCATTGTTAATGTTTTCAAACTTGACGGGCCACATCCAGCCCAATCGAAATCAAAGATTTCTCTAATCCCTCTCTCAAAATATATGATTATTAGTAACATTAAAAAAAAGTACTAAATTAAAAAATATTATTAATATAATTTAGTAACATTTTATCCAATATAACAAATACTCAAGGTTTCTACATACTTTTAGTAACATTTATACTTGTCATTAAAGATATTTATACAAAAGTCACTAAATATTTTTAATAACATTTATTTAATAAAAAATAACATTTTAAAAATATTACTAAATTTTTTAATGAAAAATAATAATATATAAGTATTATTATAATTTTTTTTTCTAATATAGAAGTGACATTTTAAAAATATTACAAAATATTTTTAGTAATATTGTTTTAAAAAAAATAACATTATAAAAATGTTATTAATCATTTATAGTAACTTTTTTAATAAAGAGGTGACATTTTAAAAATATTACTAAATATCTTTAGTAATATTTTTTAATAAAAAATAACATTATAAAAATCTTACCAAAAATCTTTAGTAATTATTTTAATAAATAAATAACATTTTAAAAATGTTACTAAATTTTTTTAATAATATTTTTAAAAAAATAGAGTAACATTGTAAAAATGTTAAAAATATTTAGCAACTTTTTTAATATAGAAATGATATTTAAAAAATGTTACTAAATCTTTTTAATAATATTTTTAATAAAAAGTAACATTATAAAAATATTACTAAAAATATTTAATAATTTATTTATAAGAAAATTATACTGCTTATTTAGATTTGGATTATAACATATGGATTTAATAATTTATTTATATTTAGATGCTTTTATTCTATAAGTAAGTTAGTAATACAAATCTGTAAATACAAACGTTAATACAAACGTTAATAGTATTAAAATCTGTCATGACAAAACCTTCCCTAGCAGCAACAACATTTACAATTAGTTGGATTGGTTACACAAATCAAATGTGATAATATTTTTTCATAATAAAATATATTGACAACTTATTGATGCCTAAATCCTCCACTGGTTTTAGCTGTGATGTAGTACTGTTGGCAAGTGTGTGACTATTAGTCTTAGCTGATTGTACATCATGATTATGTTTTCCTTCATATATTGTTATTACAACTTTAGATCATGAAGCCCTTTCAACGTGCTTCCGAACATTGCAACCTGGGTTGTCCACCTGTAAAAGCTCCTCTATATCATAAAACCAAGCATCACCTTCTTTTCCAAGACAACCCAAATAAGGTAACAAAACAAAATATGGGAATGGAAGTTGTGAGGGGCAATGTTAGGAGAGATGGGAGATATAAAAAAACCAACAATGAACTTCACATCATGTCTAAGTCAAATGCCTTAAAAAATTGTCTGTTCTTATTAGACTCTGTCACCCATTTGTTAATAGACAAAGATAAGAAATCATCTCTTCTTTCAACCTATCTGAATTCTCAGTTGAAGTTAGGGTGCCTTTTGTGGTCTTCTGTTGATGGTTGTGCTATCCTTTATAAATAATTGTAGTTACGTGATCCTGAAGAGATAACTCAAGCCTTTTCTTGACAGGGCAATTTGGATGTGTGCATTTGTAGTAACTTCGAGAGAAGTCACTACCCTTTACAGGTTTTTGCCCATACTTCCTCTCCAGTTGTAGCCATCATCATTAGGCTTATAAAAAATGACAGAAGGAGAGTGCAATTTCTATTGAGAGTGAGAAAAACCAAAGGATTTTGTCACCCCAGAAGTTGGCATTGATGGTGGTAGAGGTATCAACTGCCGTGCAGTGGTGGAAATAGTTGTACGAACCTGTGTCAATGAGGTAGCATATTCATTTGGGGGTGAAAGCAATTCATAGACAACTTTCGCAAACATTATGCTAGGCATTCTCATTTTGTATGACGTCGTAGATAAAAACCAATGTTTACAGCAAACAAGTCCACATACTAGCAACCAGAAAGCACAGTCTTCTCTTGTCTATCCATATAGCATTTTACATATGAATAAACCACTGCAAATCCACTAGGCCATCGTCAATGAATCAGGTTCAGAAAAAAAAAGGAAGCTTACATATATAAGTCTTAAAAATGAATATCAATCTCTATAGTATAAACTATTTTAGGTTTTATTCAAGGCAGAAGGGGAAACGAGATAAAGTTTGCATATTAGCATAGAGCAAATACTCAAGCATTATATCATGCAATGTAGTTATAATTTAAACTTCAACTTACTATCAATAACATAAAAACAGATTATAAGCATATAAAGATCTTTATATATAGCTTTAATTAGATGTTTCAATAACATTTCTACTCAGTTTTGAACAACAGTAGTTTTCTCCCACAGCAAACGCTCGCGTATTCCTCTTCAAGTCATGAAAAATTTCCTTAGCATGGTTAAATATTTTTAATGTTATTTTCAGAGTGAAAACACACTTCTAGGAATTAATCACCTTAGAGTCAGCACACTCCGTAATCATGAACACCAATCAATTAAGAACTTGCCAACTCATTTGATCACGAATAAAAATGACATTGCTTACTCGTAAACTGAAAGGAGAGAAAGAGAAGCGTGGAAAGATTATAAGGTAGACGACACCAATTAGTGTTGTCACAAAGTATGTAAGGTGATCCTGATATATATTTTGCAGAAACTTATTGATTTAATCTACCTTGAGTGTCAGTCTAAAATTTCCTATTTTACTTGCAATTTTATAAATTCTCGAATAACACATACTCTTTTTAGTGTTTAGACTGAATATTCGTTTTAGCTTTTAACGTAATATTTATTGAGTCTTAGTTATTTACTTTTTTTTAATGACATAAAGTAATAAAGTTGTTAATTTTATATATTAAATTAGTTAATTATAATTTATAATTAAAACTGAATATATAAATATTTATGATTTAAGTTATAAGATTATGAGGTATATGCACCTTTAAATACATAAAAATAGTAATAATTTAAATTATATATATATAGTAATTTTAATTTTAATATTTTAACCCTATAATATAATTTTAAAAAATAATGTATCCGCCAAATTATAATATTTTAAGCCCTCTTCAGTAAGGCCCTCTTCGCACTATGTCACATAAAAACCTTTTATTTTTTGAAAGTAAACTCATTTATTTTTCACTTTTCTGATTCGTCTAAATATAATATAAGATTAAATATATTTGCAGTTACTATAAAATAAACACATATATACCGATGCTCATAAAAAAAAGTTAGATTTCATCCTAACGAATTCATGGTGATCGAATTGGTAAAGGAGGAGAGAAACGAAGGCAGAAAGCTTAAACGATGCAATATTTTGAAAAACAAAATATCTGTATATTATTTTAAGTCAATGCTAGAAGCAATTACATGAATAAGAATACAAACCCAAAATTGGGCAAATAAGAAAATGATCCAAAGGCCTCCAACGAGAAACTAAAACCCTTCAACTAGGAGTGTGAATAGAAGAAACTCTAAGCTTAAAAATAAATCTCTTCAATTGCTTAGAGGATCTAATGGGTAGATGATGGAAAAGACCTTGTTGCAATCTTTCACGGACCATTTGAAAATCATGAAAGCTGTTATTATGTGCAAGATGTCTCAGAGACTGGTTATCATTGAATAGGTTAACAGTACTTGTAGTGGTGATTTGAAGATATTCTAACAAATAGGAAATCCATTGTATTTTACAAGATGTAGAAACAAAAGCATGATACTCTCTCCTGAAGAAGGTCTGGAGATCGTGCCTTGTTTCTTGGTTTTCCATACTCTTCAAGAAATATGCAAAACCCAGTCGTGGATCATCTAGTCATGAAGCATGAGGCCCGAATCACTAAAAGCCTTCAAATGTACAATAAAAGATTTGAGATAAAAGATACCCTAGGAAATATATGTTTTGATGTATCAAAGAACACACTGCATGGCTTGATGAGATGATATGTAGATGACCTATGAACATATTGACTATGGAACTGCACGACAAAGCAGGTATTTGGTCGTGTAGCAAGTGTCCTATGGTCATTATGTAGGTAGTGATATCATGAATTTTATCTTTTTAGTTGAACAACTTATCACTTTATTTTTGCATGGGTGTGACGACTTGTTTGGCTCCAAGAATGCTAGTATCTTTCAAAATGTCGAAAGCGTATTTCTTCTTACAAATGTGAATTCCTTCATGTGAACGAACAATCTCCAGTCCTAGAAAATACTTCAACTTTCTCACATCTTTAATACGAAAAAATGCATTTAAGGAATCCTTTACAATGGTAATATCATTCAAGTTGTTTCCATCCTTTTTTTCACTCCCTTGACCACTTGACAAAAGCCAGTAAGCATCCCTCTCCATGTCAGTGGTTGTAATTTGGAGCAAACGAAACTTCTCAAATAATATTTTTCAAAACTTAAAAGAGGTGCAATATTTTGAAAAAAAAAAAAAGTCTGTATATTATTTGAAGTCAATGCCACTATGTATAAGCAATTACGTAAATAAAAATAAAAATTTAAAATTGGGCCAAATAAAAAAACGGCCCAAAGCCTACAACTAAATACCCAAAACATCCTTTAAAATTTGAATTTATTGATTTTATTTTTACAATTTTATTCTTTGTGAATTAAATAATATTTTTGTGTAAATATTGGCGATGGTTTTCTTGTTTTGATATCCAAACGCGATCGTGGTTAAAAATGACACCATGAGTTTTACAATAAAAATCCAAATAATTAAGTTTTGGAATGTATAAATGTGAGATTCATAGAAGAAATGAATCAAATTTAGAGCACCTTTAACTTTGCATATGATTTATTTGACCAAATTGAAACATCATCCATTCGTTTAAGGTATGATTAAAAATATTTAATTAATTAAAATATGAAGAAATATAAATGTAAACATAATTAATAATGAAAAAATGATATGTTTTTAAAAATTAAAAGACCATATTTCTCTATTTTTAGTATGAAATAGCCAAAATTACGAATTAAAAGAATGAAAATTGTCTTTAATCTTATTTAAAATGAAAAAAGGTTGCAGAGTTGGAAATAAGAATGAATTAGAAAAAGCTAAAGGGAAATTAGAATTAAAAGCAGATGATAAGATTTGGTGGTTTGGGCAGCCTGAAACGGTGTCGCAGAGCATGGTCTTATCTGCTGGTAAAGGAGGGGAAGTCTTGAGCTGGGAGGAAGTGACGATCGAAATTTGGTAAGAGGCTGTAATCAATCAAACCAAACCATGTCGTGGTTTGCAAGAACAATCGCAAACTCACTCAGACTCGACGACGACGATCTCGACGACGACAATAGCGGTAACCTAAAATCCCCTCCGAAGAAACCCGAATCAGAACCCGTTCAACCCGATTCCGCATCCACTCCCAGTCCCACCGCGCGAGGGGTCAAAGAGGATTTCAACGAGATCACCAAATCTTTTTCCCGCCAGATATGGGGCGTCGCCTCCTTCCTCGCTCCGCCGCCTGATCCCCAACCCCAAAATCCCGTCGCCGATCCCAACTCCTCCGACGAAGAAGATATCATCGCCGGAATCCGTAACGATTTCGCCGAGATTGGTGGCAAGTTCAAGAGCGGGATCTCCAAAATTTCTGGCCATAAGACTGTATCTGAATTCACCAAGATTGCTTCGAGCTTCCTTCAGCTTGGATCCCAAGAGGAATACGATCTGGAGGGCGTTGTCGGAGTTACCGAGGACGTGGTTGCCTTTGCCAGAAGCGTAGCTCTGCATCCAGAAACTTGGCTCGATTTTCCTCTTCCTGACGATGCCGATTCTGATGGTATATCGATTTTCTCACTCTTGGTTATGCAAATTCTGTTTACCGTTCCAATCGAAATTTAGAGGTGATTTATTTTTACTTCGTAAACCAATATATAACAGTTATGGCTATTCTCGTAGTTTGCCCTAATAGGCTTCTTAAGATGTTCATGTGTGTATTTTAGATGATGTTCTATCCTGTCTGATATTTCACTATCTCTGGAATTTTGTGGCTTAGATTTTGATTTGTCCGATGCGCAACAAGAGCACGCTCTAGCTGTTGAACATCTGGCACCAAGCTTAGCTGCTCTTAGAATGGAACTGTGCCCCGGATACATGAGTGATGGTAACTTTTGGAAGATTTATTTTGTACTCGTGCATCCTAGACTCGGCAAAAGTGATGCTGATATTTTATCCACCCCCCAAGTGAGTTAAATTTTATTGGCGTTCTGTTTTCAATATTCGTTGTATTTCTATAGTTTGTGTCGGGCAAATGTGAGTTGATGCCTCATAAGTTAAATGATTGTGTTATTTGGTTTCTTTGTTTGTTTGCTTGTCTTAATATGTTTAACTTTTATCGGGTGCTACTAATGACTGAAGCAGAGAAAATTAACATTATTTCATTGTTCAGAGGGATAAACATGGCATTGGAATCTTATAATGTAATCTTAAAATCTTGTTATGAAAGTTCATTATGAAGTTACAAGTTATGTGTGATCCCTTTGTATTACTACAGAAATGTGTCCAGCATGCTTCAAAATAAACATTGTCATGCTTGTCACATTTGATGTTAGCTATGTGGTAATTTTGGTATTATTTGTATTGCGCTTGCCTTTGTTACTACTAATGGTGGTATGTCTGCAGATTGTGGAAGCTAGAGCAATGTTAACTCAGGCCTTAGACAAAAGAGGTAAAGAAAAGAAAGAATCGGACTTATCTTCAGAAGGCAATATTCCTTCAAAAGAGGAGGAACAACATCTCTTTGTGCCAAACAGTGCCCCACTTGAATCTGCACCTCTTCAGGCATCTGTTGTTGAAGCAGTCCCATCTATGGTTGCCTCTGATGTTGAAATGGAGAAAAATGCCACTCAAAGTGATGTTCCACAAATTATCGTCAAGTCCGTGGTTAAAGAGGAACCGGTAAAACCATCTGCAGAACAATCAGCATCTGGTTCAACCAATAGATTTTTGGATGAAACCTATGAGGACGATGCCGATGATTGGTTGAAAGAGGAGGATAGTTCTGAAATGGTTGGTCCCAGTGGAACTTACATTCAAACTAGTAATGATGAGGATGTGTCATTCAGTGATCTTGAGGAGGACGATGGTGATGTACATGAAAGTAATAAGAAAACTAGATCAGGCTCTGACTCTTCAACAAAAGACTCCCGAGAGCGAGATTGGGTTCAGTTAGGTAGAAGTTCTCCTAATTCTGATAAGGATAGGTTCTCTGTTGAAAGCAAACGTACTGGTTCTGAGAATTCAAGTTCTCGTAATTCTGTGACCAAGGAGTCCAATGATTGGCTTAACGTTGATGACATTGATGTAATATGACAATGCCTTGGAATATGTCCCAGAGGTAAGTTTTTTTTATGTGATTCCCTTATATTTTGTGAATATCTGCATATAGTATGTCTACTCTACGATTGACATTCTGAACGACTGTCTGTAAATAAAACCAGTCTCCACTGGGCATTCTGCTGTGTATGGTTATTTATTGCACCCTACATAAACTTAATCTTCTATTTGATATCTGAATTTCTAGTTGTTTGAGGTTATTAATACTTTTAACTTACCCAACTTGTTTTAAATGGTCATGATGAATATTTATTTAAAAGATGAGAACAACTACACTTTATATATACGGCAGGTGTTATCTATAGCAAAGTTTCTAAGCGTGTAATGCCATAGTCTTACTAGGGCTATTTGGTTTTAAAATAACTAGAATCCTATATGTTTCTTCTGAGGATTAGCTACTAAATCAAAGAACCTTTCATCACCATTACTACAGACATTAAACATACAGCTGCTGTGCCTAAACGTCATATATCTGAAGTCTCACTACTAGTATTTGGTGTTTCTTGTCATGTTGAAGTATCTGTCTTTCCCTCGTAACTTTCATGCTCTTTACACCTTTCTCGGTGTTTTTTTTTTTAATTTTAATCAGAAAATATTAATTGGTTCTGTTCTATTTTATCGGTAGTTTAAATTACTGGATTAGCTATGTTGACTAGTTACAGCCTAAACGGTAGTTGCATACCGTGATGATAAATAATTCAACCTCTTCAATATTAATAAAAGACATGGAAACAAAATTAGGATTGTAAGATTAGTTGTTATTGGACACCTTATACTATATATACTGACATAATTGTTTTTTAGTAAATAATCAATTTGGTCCTTTTAACTCTCTTATTTGGTCCTTAAAGCATTTTATTGAGAAATTTTTTATGTCTTGTACCGCCTATCGTGTTAGTTCTCTGTTTGTGAAACTGTTCTTGAGTCTGTTAAGTGATAGGCTGACTTTGGACTTTTTTTATTTCCCTTCTCAAGTGTTGTATTGTATCTATTTGATCTTTTCTCTCCAAAAACATAAATGTGGATTCCTCAGGATTAGAAGCAACACAATACGAAATTAGTGTCCTAAAGTTGTAGCATTTGGTCTGAGATGCGTTGTTTAGGAATTTATTTTGCTAAGTATATGCATGTTTTCTTTCTTGATTTTCTCATTATTAATTGTTTAACACGAGATACAAGTCAGTAGATTTTGACAAAACTTGGTTTTAATGACCAATAATAACAGTCCAATTTTGTTGTTGTTAAAGTTCATAAACCTTAGGGTGATTATTATACTTAAATATTTTAAGAACTAAGTAAGAGAGAGAATGATAGCTCGATGCTTAAATTAATGGTTTACTCGATTGTTTTGTATTCAAAGTCGACATTACTTTTAGTTAAGGAGCTATATGATTTTAGAAAATATTTTCCACTTTTATTTATTTGTTTATTACAAAATATGATGTATTGTTTTATTTTGTTCTTTGTAAATATTTATAGCAAACAAATTAATGAAAATAATTGTATTCTTTTCTGTGTTTATTTTCTATTTTCACCGTTTTCTATATGAAGTTTTGAAAACAAGAAATAAAATAAAATAAGTGACAATTTTTTTAATTAACAAATGAATACATTTTCTGAAACTAAACGGTTCCTAATTGTTACCAACTTTAGTTATATAGATGAGAGTGGCAATTGTTGAATGTAGTATCAATATTCATTGGAATATTATTGATGATAGCTATGATACTTAACGTAGACTTCGCGCATTGTTAGTTGTGTGGTAGTGTTGCAATAATTTTAACAACTCTTGTCGCAGTTTTTATGGCTGACTGTTATGCAAGTCAGTGTGCAGCTAGACACTAATTAGTATGATATTAATAAATTTCCAGCATACACTTTTTTAGTTGTGTTCATTATTGGGTCCAATTTACCACATTTACCTAGCAATTAGTTATTCTTTAGTGGTTTTTACACGAGTTTTTATAAGTCACAGAATATGTTCGTGCCATTCGTCTCGGTATAAAAGAATTTAGCTGTTGTAAATGTCATCTTGTTTCTTGTTCTCCTTCAAATGTTTCTTGGAACATTTTTCTGAGTCCTCGTCTGTCGTTATTTCTCTAGCCGCACATGCAAGTAGAAATCTGACTTAGATTTTATTTTCGTAGCAAGGGTCAATAAGAGTAGGAGGATGATAGCCAGAACCATTACGTTTTAACGAACTATTGAAAAAAAAGCTGCTGTTTGATTTTCTTCATTAGTCATACCCACGTAACTTCATTAGCGCGTAAAAATAAGACTGCTTGCTTTGGAAATGGTTCGTAAAGGCGGGAATGTCAAATAGTTCAGGTTTGAAGGATTGTGTATATCTTCTCATAACTGAGTTTACTGTTATAATTATGAAGTAATAAATGGTCATTATATGATCAATTTAAATATCGTTACCTACCAAAAAAATTTATAAGTATCAACTCTCTAGAAAAATACAATTTATCCTATTATGCACCCTTAATTCTCATATTATTACACATTTATCATTATTTTTGTATTTTTATTTAAGCATTGAAAAGTTTTTTTTTTTATTTAAGTATTGAAAAGTCTTTTTTAGTTAACATTCCTGGAGACCAATTAAAAACATACTTAGTTAAAAACATATTTAGTGAAGAATATCTTCGTGGTTAACAAAGTTATTAGGAATAATGTTTGATATGGATTAGAAATCACGGTGGGATATGCACCTGCCTTATAAAGACAGAAGGGAAACTGTCGAGAAAAGGAGATGAAGGTTGGTTTTGTTGGCTGCTAGGCTATATGTTAAGATACTAACTAATTTGGAAAATTTTATCTTGAGAGTTAAAGATAGTTTTTTTGATAAAAGAAAATACATTGACAATAAGTCGCGCATGAAAGAAAGTTTAATAGTGCCCTTTTTAAATTAAAAAAATATAATTATGAAATGGTTTTGGACATCAATGTGGCTTGGATACTGATATGAGAAGAATATGTACAAAAGGCGTGAAATGAAAACTTTAGCCAGTCACTCACTGTTTGGAAGTAAAAGGAAAAAAGTAAATGAATTAAAAAGAATATTTTGTACAGCGAGATTCTTTGAAGTAGAGGAGAGGAAATAAGGTTGTTAGGATCTAATGGGTCCGAAACCGCTGGAAAGGCGTTCTAATCGAGACCATAGCAAGCTTCCGAGTGAGAATTTTTGCTTGGCTTCCACTGTGTCTTTGCTTTGGTTTATAACAGAGGAGGAGGAGGAGGATGATGATTGATGTAGCCTATGGGGCGACTTGTGATCAATCACCACGGATCCACCCGTCTCTTGTTTCACCAGTTCCACGATATTTGGGTTCACTTCTTCACCTGAACAATCTCTCACAAAGAATGATCCTTCCGCTTTTCCTCCCTCCGTTTCAATCTCCACTCTCGATATGGACAATCCATTTTCACGTAACACCCGCGTCACATTCGATAGTAGCCCCTTTCTATTTTCAGTCAAAATATCCACCCTCAATCCCTGCACCAGTGCACCACTCATACACATTAAAAATCTAACATCTCAATTGTTTTTAAAAAATCTAGGTAGAACATACATACATGCGACACTCTGCGCTCAACTGCAGCGATTAAGCATAAGGTGAGTTTTTGCTTCTCGCTTTCGCTGGGAAAACCTGCACTACCCATGCTGTGCCTTATGTAGTACTCCTATGTATAACAAGAATTCGTATTAGGATAACAGTCCCACTAATCACAAAGTTATTATATTTTTTTTAAATAATTTGTTGAAACTCAGTTGTTAGAAATAAAAAAAATATATTTTTAAATGGAAGAATTTGATCGATAAATTTGTTAGAAAGTATAGTAAGGATGTCACGGGAGAGATTATTACGTACCTGATTAGCCATGGATCTCTTGGAACTGATGGCGGCGTGGAAGACCACATACTGCATGTCCGTTAAAACGCAGACGGTGTCGAACAAGAGCTTAGGACGGTCCCTGCTCCTGACGTTAACCATCAAGTAGCCTTTGTCCTCGCATCTCCCGACAGACACGTGGGTCCCATCACACTCCTTCTTGTGTTCCCCACTACTGTCCCCGTCACACGCACGGCAACTCTCGTAATCCCTGTCCGCGTACATCAGCTGGTGGAGCCGCCGCTCCCTGTGGGTGTGCCCCGCCCCCAACCTCGTCACCCTCACTCTCTTCCTCTCTCCCCTATGCGCCGCCACCACATTCTCCAGCTGCTCCTCCACTAGGCCCAACCGTTTCGGGTCGCTTATGGGCCCACCTTTGGACTCGTCTTCCACCAATATAATACAGGCCACCCTGTCGTTGTGGGTCCATGCAGTTGCAGCGGTAACGATGCAGCCCAGCTCAACCAACATTCCTGATAGCTCTGACAGTAGGCCCGTTCGGTCCATCCCACTCATCTCCATCGCTGTTATCTCCCTTCCCACCACCTCTTCCTCTTCTCCTTTATCACTTCCCCCTTCTCTATCCCTTGAAATCTCCCCTTTACTTCTTGTGGCGCACAGTTCCTGCACCATTCTTATTTTTATTTCAATTTAGTTTCTCAACTTTAACCAATTTCCCTTTAAAATATTTCTTTTAGACTAAATTCATCCCTCTTTCATCACTTCCCTATACTAGTCATAATAAGCTTCTTAACATAAACAAAAATAATGTCTCATCATATATGTATGTCAATCAAAACTTATGTATTCTTTCAAGAGAAGTCTCAATGCTATAGCTAAAATGTAATTTAACTCTTCATCCAAAAATTAAATTATAATTTAGTGATAACATTCAGAGATTCATTTTTGACGATAAAACATGAAGTAAAATGTATTTTTATATTTTTCTAGCAATTTGAAGTGTGGAGTTATTATTTTTCAGTGCGAATAATATTTGTAGAAAGAGACAGAATGACCTGCTGGATGTGGAGCATGAGCGTTTCGTCTGTGAGCTTCTTGCCAGCTTCATCAGTCACGTGGAACACTGAATTTTGCAATAAAGAAAAAGAGCCACAGGGCATGGATCAGAACCGGATTATTGACGTACGTTTGCAGATAATGAGAGTGTCCTACCAAGTTATGGGGCTTGGTGTTACATGACGCATGCATGTTAAAAAAAAGTAATAAGGTATTTAATAATTATACATCATTTGGGTTGATTGCGGAAAATGCAGAAAGCTGAGGAGTAAAAGGGACTGGTGAGGGAGACACTGACCGTCCATAAACCATCCACCATCAGAGGAGATGTATGATTTGGAAATGATGAGATCAAGATCTGTCAACACTTGGACCATCTCCAGTAATATCCCCTTCCTGTTTGCACTGTCAACCTGCGTTTCCACAACACACATTTTAATAAATTAATCTTCATTTTCTTAAAGCAAAATTAATTCAAGGTCTTTTAATTCGCACGCCCAAAACCTTAACCATTTTATTCTTTTTGGTTGATTGCTTCACGCAGGTTCTGCCTCTGATTTCCATGCTACTGTGTTTTTTTTTTTCAATTGTATAATTCATACAAAACATCTTATATGCTTTCTGTAATATTAGTTTTTCTCTCTCTATCGCTCATATCACATCTTATCCCTGTTCATCTCTTGTACACAGAAATTATGCAAATATAACCCGTGACACTTTTCCTAATCGATTACGTCATTTTGATAGAATACGATCAAAATTTAGTTTTCTTGAAGAAGAGGAGCTTTTTCTTCTTATAAGATGACAAAAAGTAGACTCCTTTTATCTTTTTGTCATTCATATCCTCTTGTAATGGTTAAAAAAGTAAGCACGTATCACAATTTGCATTGGCTTTTGGTACCAAGTGTTAGAGCCATGACAACTCAGTTTCTTTGCATCTAATATAATAATATAATATAATAATGATTAGTTATCATACTTAAGCGCCAAGTGGTAATGCGCTGAATGGACATTAATCTACCATCATGTATCATGTTCTTCCCATTTTCCAACAGTAAATAGTCAATGATTATCCGCAGAAGTAGTAATAGTACATCGTAGCTGTGGGTGATGATGTGATCATTGAAAGCCGCAAATGACGAATTGGATTCAAGCATGATTAAACAGTCAATTACTAAAAGAATAAGAGGTTAGATTGATAATTTAATATATGCAATTTGAATGTAGAGAATTAAATCTAACCTTCACCACAGTGCAGTCTCGGCAAGAATCATTATCGATGCACACCCTGCCAACACATAATCAAATAGGTTTAATTCATTAAGTAATCAATCCACAACGATTCGGCTAAGCCAGAAAAACAATGATGTCTGTCTAGTTGAACAAGAGTAAGAAGACAACAAGAAATTGCCAGAGAGGTTGTGCAGCAGTACCTGGGAGGATGTATTCTTTTTATGAGCGATTCAATCTCGCGATCGATGTGGGCGTGGTACCATATTTCCATTCTTTCTTTATCAACTATTTGAGTTTGGAGGCAACTGGGAAATAACCCCAGAACCTGAGCTGGTATCAGTATAATAAAGATTCACAGGCTGTTAACTTAAAAAGTTTATCCGTGAAAAAGAAAAATAAAACTTGTTTAGAAACTTTAGGATAAAGAAATCACGTTTAAGAGGTTGAAAAAATAATAGCTTTCAAAAAACGTTAAAAATCAAGTGTAGGAGGTAACACCAAACAAGAGAATCCCAACATGTATAGATTAGAAGCTTTCAAAGGAATGAAAAAAAGCGCGTGTATATATGAATCTGTGATAAAAAGAGAACGTGGGTATAAGGAGCGCTGTATATATATATTGTTTCCAAAGCGATAACACAGAAGTTACGACATGTATCATAAGAAATGATTTGTTAAAAAGGAAAAGGAAGTTGTGTGGAAATTGAGAGGGTTTGCCATTGATGGTAGCAGCAAAGGTTTGAAAAAGTGATAGATAAAATTGTTTGCATTATAAGGAATTTAAAAAGAGATGAGAAATGTGATAGGATTAGGGCGATTACCTGGTGTAGAGGAAGGGATAGCAGCAGGTGAAATTCATGGAGTGGAGGTTTCGGTTGAGAAAGAATTGGAGAGAGAAGAGGATGAAAGAACGGGCCAAATCCTGATATTTTCTATCTTTAGCAGTGCGGTCTGTATTAGGAAAACCAAGTGCTTTCAGTTTTCACACGTAGTGGTATAAGCTAAACCCCGCGTACCCTTAATAATCGGAAAATGGAAACCCAACCAAAATGCAAAAATTCTGGGTTCTCTCCTCTTTGCAATCTTGTAGTTGTTGGGAGTTGCGTTTGTTGGTGGCATCTGGAGATACGACACAGCACTGCTACTAATAACAAGAGAGACTTGGTCCCTGGCTCGGAAAATGGGAACAAAGAGTAAAATAGAAAGGAGAAGGTGCTGTGACAGGGTGAATCTAGTAAGGGGCACAGGTAGAGTGTGAACTATTATATATTGTGGTATGCCACGTGTCCTTTGTTCTGTAGGTGTGCACTTCTGGTACATGATGCAGTCAAATACTACTGCCACTCGTGACGTTGCGGTGGCATCACTGAATTATATCCCCTCCCAAGCGGAATCCACGTGTTTGCTTTAGACACTCACTCTCGAATCCTATCATACCTTCTTTCCAACTTCTACTTTTCTCTTCTCGAATCCTATCACAAGTACCTCTTTTAAAGCAACTACAAACACCCTTGACTCTCTTATTTTTTTAGGAAGTCATTTACAATACCTTGCCTAAAATCTTTAACTACATTATATTTTTCAGAAATATTAAGTCAAATATATTTTATGTCCTAAACTGTTAGGAAAAAATAAATTGCATATTATGATTATTTTTTACATGCCACATTCAATTGTCAATCCATATAAAAAAGTAGACATATTATATCAATTTGTTTCTAAAAATGATATAAAAAAGACGTTTTCTACATATTTTTTATAATCAATCTACAAAATAAAATAAGCATGTCAAAATTAGTTAGAAGTTATGATAATTTTATGTTTTGAGTTATTATTGAATTTTCTTTTTATTGTATTTTTTTAAATGACGAGTGACTTTAAATTCTATACTCTTTTATTTGTAATGAAAATAATGTGGATATAAAATATCAGCTCAAAAAGTTATAATTACTAATGCTTATGAAAAAAAGAAAATAAAATGACTAGAAATTAAAATTATTCAAAAACTCACAATGATCAATCAACATCCACCTCCATTGGGTCGTCGTTAGATCCCGTACTCTCCTCTCCAACGGTGGTGCTCTCCTTCCCGTAAGTGTGTTTTACTCTCTAAATTGTATTTGATCTCGCAAAAATAATTATTGTGAATATCGATTGAAATCAATATGACCCTCTAAGGTCTCCAATTACTAAGAACATTTCCTGAAAAATAAAAAATATATTTAAAATGATTTATTTTTATTAAAGAAAATAAAAAAGTATATTTAAATTGCAAAAGAACCAAGATAGAAATAAAAGTTTCCGAAATCTCAAGTCAGAGAAAGACCGACATTATATGCAATTAATTTAATAATAATAAAATCCCATGATGGATCCGTACCTAATTACCTTGTAATTTGGAGAGAGAAAATCTCTTACACTTATATATATCTTTCTTTACAAGTTAAGGAATTAAAATTCTTATAAAAAAAGAAATTAAAATGATAAAAAATTTAAATTATTCACAATCTCAAAATGATCAATCAATCAATGGGTCGCCGTTAGAGGCGGTGCTCTCCTCTCTCCAACTGTGGTTCTTTCCTTTCAGTGTGTGTTCTGCTCTCTAGGTTGCATTTGATCTCGGAAAAATACTTATCATGAATCGTGAATATCGATGGTAATCAAAAGGACTCTCTTAGGTATCTTAATATCAAGAGCATTTCCTGAAAAAATAAAAAATAGATTTAAAATGATTTATTTTATTAAAGGAAAAAATGTAGATTTAAATATCAAAAGAACCAAGAAAGAAAAGTTTTCAAAATATGAAGAAAAAAAAAGAATTCTTCTTTATCAGAGAAATACCGACATTATATTAAAAAAAAAATAATTATCAAATTATACGTAAATATTATATGCAATATTGTACGCAGCTATATACAATTAATTTAATAATGATAGAATCTCATGAATAGTGGATCTCTAACTAATTAGCTTGTAATTTGAAGAGAGAAAGCAATGAACAATTCAAATTTAAAAATAGGACAACAAATGGATTGATTTATAGGACACAACTAGAAGGAATATTGAATAAATTTGACAAACAATCAAATAGACACTCAACAAAAGGTAGCACACAAATTGAACCTAGAGAATGACATTAGAATTGATTATAAAAAAAAAAGAGTACTACACTGGAAATTTTTAAGTACAAAAAGCGTGACTTATAAAATTTATGCTGAGCAAATGAAAGTGTCACACTTGCAAGAAGAATTTTTGAAATGATTTTCCAGATTTTTGAAATGATTTTCACCAGATTTTTGAAATCATTTTTAGATTTTTCAATCTCATCTTCAAGTGATTTCACTCTCTTTTCCAGCCAGCTGTTAAGTTCTTTCAATCGGTTGTTTGAAAGAACCAATTGATTAGCTTCATCATGAGTTTCTTGAAAAGCTTCAAGCAATTCACTATAATTCTGTTCATTTAAAGAAGCACATGAACTTACCTCACTTGAGCTACAAGATTCATCATCTTCTTCAGCTATCAAACAGATGTTTGCTTTCTCATCTTCACTTGATGATGATACCTCATTTTCATCCCAAGCTATGTAGGCTCTCTATGTCTTGCCTTTCTTTTCCTTGTAGCTAGGCTTTTTCTCCTTGCTCTTGTTTGGACAATCTGCCTTTATATGACCTTGTTCACCACAACCAAAACAAGTATAGTTATTGGAATTAAAATCATTTGATTTCTTGTTTCCATACCTATCTTTGTTGTTGTCCTTGTTGTGGTTCCTCTTCAAGAATTTTCTGAACTTTCTTGACAGCAAGCTGAGGTTTTCCTCATCACTATCATCACTGGATTCTTGCTTTCCTTTGTGCTTGGAAGCTTTTAAGGCTATGCTCATTACGTGCTTGTCTTCGCTTTCTTGAACATTGAGTCGATTCATCTCTAACTCATGTTCCCTAAGCTTACCAAACAAAGAAGCCATACTCAAGGGTGTTAGATCTTTAGATTCGGAAATAGTAGTTACCTTGGGTTGCCATGCTTTATCAATATATTTCAAGATCTTGATGTTTAGCTCTTCCTTTTCAAAGGTCTTGTCAAGGCTCATGAGATGATTGATGATGTGGTTAATCTTTTCTGCACCTCAGCAATTGTTACACCTTTGAGCATTCTGAACATCTCATACTCTTGGATTAGAGTATGCTTCCTAGCTCTCTTTACCTCATTTGTACCTTCATGAGTTACTTCCAAGGTGTCCTACATTTCCTTTGATGATTTGCATTGAGAGACCCTGAAAAACTCATCAGAATTTAAAGCAGAGGTTATTATATTTTTGGCAATGCAATCAAATTTGGCCTTCTTGCTTTCTGAATCAGTCCATTGAGACCAAGGCTTTTCAAAGAAAGATCCATCTTTTTCAAACTTTGGGACAAAAGGACCATTTTCAATTGCATCCCAAATTCCTCTGTCAAGTGATTCCATAAAGATTTTCATTCTTACTTTCCAAAATTGGTACTTCAAACCACAAAACAGAGGTGGTCTGTTGCTTGAAGCACCTTCCCCAAAAGGTAGTCTATCAGCCATTTAAAAACAGTTTTAGGATCAACTTGAATAACTTTCAAGAACCAAGCTCTTGATGCCAATTGTTAGAATGAATGACTTTAAACTAGAGGGGGGGGTGAATTGTTTAAAGAGGGATTTCGCAAACTTTTAAGTCAAGAATGAAATTATCTCAAGAAACAATTGATAAGGAATCCAGTTTGCCAAAACAATAAGCAAAAACAACAACACCAGAAAAACAATCGGTTGTTTCGCAGAAACAATCGGTTGTTTATACCAGTAAACAAATATCAAAGTTGATTTTAAAGAGATTAAGGATAGAGAGAATGCACACAAATGTTTATACTGGTTCACCTCTAAACCCAGAGCTACATCCAGTCTTCTCAGAAACCACTGAGGAATTCCACTAAGCAATCAAACCTAGATCACTTACACCACAACCAAGAAAGTGACCTTGATCCCCTCAAGACACACACTTCTCTTGGCCAACACACCAACACTAAGAATGCTGATCTTGATCCCCTCGAGAACACACATCACTTCTCAGCAAACACACAAATAAACTTGTTCAATAGAATACAAGGATTACACTTGTTACAAAAGAAAATCTGAAATCAATACAAGCAGAAATCCTATCTCACACTCTTTGATCAATCTCAATCTCTAAGCAATCTCAACTCTTTGAAAATAAGAATCTTGTTTTTCTCAAAAGATTGTTGTTGTTAAAACTCAAATATGTTTTTCTGAATTTATTCAAAGATGTTTGTTATCAAATCAGCCAAAACTCAATAGACACAGTGACGAATGTCTGGTAAAAATTTCAGACCAAAATACCCAAGGAGTAAGGCGTAGTACGTCCAAGACCGAGAGTGAACAAAACCGGTTTTCCGAAAACAAAATATCCTGGATTTTCTTCCCCGTATCTTCTTTTTGTGATTTGTTTATAGACGTGCCTCCTTGCCTGGGTGCAAAAACCATACGAAAGTGCCTGTGTGAATTTTTTTCAGCGCAATACGGACCCAGAATGAAATTGCAGAAATTAGGCCGAAATTTCACAAGTTTCGGTAGAGGATAGCCTTGGTTTGCACAAAATTTCTGAAAAATCCTTCCAAAATAGTTTTTTCCTGAAACCCCACCCAAGAATCTCCACTGAATTTAAGACAAAACGCGAGAAATTGCAGGTCAAACGGATGAGTATTCACCCAAGAAAAAAAGCAAACAGTTTCACCCACAAACGAACCTTCCTTTCAGCCCTGGCAGTCCTGGAAGTTACGAATAAAAAATTTATTGCCAATCTTGTGGGACGAATCTGAGGCTCAAACCTAAGCCAAAACTCGATAGACACAGTGACAAATGTCTGGTAAAAATTTCAGACCAAAATACCCAAGGAGTAAAGTGTATTAAGTCCCAAACCGAGAATGAATAAAACCGGTTTTCCAAAAACAAAACGACTTGGCTTTTCTTCCCCGTATCTTATTTTTGTGATTCGTTTATGGACGTGCCTCCCTGCCTGGGTGCAAACAACATACGAAAGTGCCTGTGTGAATTTTTTCAGCACAATACACACCCAGAATGGAATTGCAGAAATTAGGCCAAAATTTCTCAAGTTTCTGTACAGGATGATAGCCTTAGTTTGCACAAAATTTCTGAAAAATTCTCCCGGAATAGTTTTTTCCTGAAATTCTACCCAAGAATCTCTAATGAATTAGGCACAAAACGTGACAAATTTCAGGTCAAACGGATGAGTACTCACCCACGAAAAAAATCAAACAGTTTCACAAACAAACGGACCTTCCTTTCATCCCTGACAGTGACGAATAAAATATTTATTGCCAATCTTGTGGGTTGAATCTGAGGCTCAAACCTCAACCATAACTCAATAGACACAGTGAAAAATGTCTGTTAAAAATTTAAGACCAAAGTACCCAAGGAGTAAGGCGTAGTAAGTCCCAGACCGAGAGTGAACAAAACCTGTTTTCCGAAAAAAAAACGTCGTGGCTTTTCTTCCCCGTATCTTCTTTTTGTGATTCGTTTATGAACGTGCCTCCTTCCCTGTGTGCAAACAACATACGAAAGTGCCTGTGTGAATTTTTTTCAGTGCAATACAGACCCAGAATGAAATTGCAGAAATTAGGCCAGAATTTCACAAGTTTCGGTAGAGGATAGCCTTGGTTTGCACAAAATTTCTAAAAATTCTCCCATAATAGTTTTTTCCTGAAATTCCACCCAAGAATCTGCACTGAATATGGCACAAAAGACGAAAAATTTCAGGTCAAATGGAGGAGTATTCACCCACAAAAAAAATCAAACAGTTTCACACACAAACAGACATTCCTTTCAGCCCTGGCAGTGACGAACAAAAGATTTATTGCCAATCTTGTGGCACGAATCTGGGGCTCAAACATCACCCAAAACTCAATAGACACAGTGAAGAATGTCTGGTAAAATTTTCAGACCAAAATATCCAAGGAGTAAGGCGTAATAAGTCCCAGACCTAGAGTGAACAAAATCGGTTTTCTGAAAACAAAACGTCCTGGATTTTCTTCCCCGTATCTTCTTTTTGTGATTCGTTTATGGACGTGCCTCCTTGCCTGGGTGCAAACAACATAAGAAAGTGCCTGTGTGAATTTTTTTCAGCGCAATACGGACCCGAAATAAAATTGCAGAAATTAGGCCGGAATTTCACAAGTTTGGTAGAGGATAGCCTTGATTTGCAAGAAATTTCTGAAAAATTCTTCCAGAATTGTTTTATCCTGAAATTGCACCCAAGAATCTCCACTGAATTTGGGACAAAACGCGACAAATTTCAGGTCAAACGGATGAGTATTCACCCACGAAAAAAATCAAACAGTTTCACACACAAACGGACCTTCCTTTCAGCCCTGACAGTGACGAATAAAAGATTTATTGCCAATCTTGTGGGACGAATCTGGGGACTCAAACCTCGGCCAAAACTCAATAGACACAGTGACGAATGTCTGGTAAAAATTTCAGACCAAAATACCAAAGGAGTAAGGCATAGTAAGTCCCAGACCGAGAGTGAAAAAAACCGGTTTTCCGAAAAGAAAACATCCTGGATTTTCTTCCCCGTATCTTCTTTTTGTGATTTGTTTATAGACGTGCCTCCTTGCCTGGGTGCAAAACCTATACGAAAGTGCCTGTGTGAATTTTTTTCAGCGCAATACAGACCCAAAATAAAATTGCAGAAATTAAACCGAAATTTCACAAGTTTCGGTAGAGGATAGCCTTGATTTGCACAAAATTTCTCAAAAATTCTCCCGGAACAGTTTTTTCCTGAAATTCCACCCAAGAATCTCCACTGAATTTGGGATAAAACACGACCAATTTCAGGTCAAACGGATGAGTATTCACCCACGAAGAAAATCAAACAGTTTCACACACAAACGAACCTTCCTTTCAGCCCTGGTAGTGACGAATAAAAGATTTGTTGCCAATCTTGTAGGACGAATCTGGTGCTCAAACATCAGCCAAAACTAAATAGACACAGTGACGAATGTCTGGTAAAAATTTCAGACCAAAATACCGAAGGAGTAAGTCGTAGTAAGTCCCAGACCGAGAGTGAACAAAACCGGTTTTTCGAAAACAAAACGTCCTGGCTTTTCTTCCCCGTATCTTCTTTTTGTGATTCCTTTATGGACGTGCCTCCTTGCGTGGGTGCAAAAAACATAAGAAAGTGCCTGTGTGAATTTTTTTCAGCACAATACGGACCCAAAACGAAATTGCAAAAATTAGGCCGGAATTTCACAAGTTTCGGTAGAGGATAGATAGCCTTGGTTTGCACAAAATTTCTGAAAAATTCTCCTAGAATAGTTTTTTCTTAAAATTCCACTGAATAATCTCCATTGAATTTGGGCAAAACACGACAAATTTCAGGTCAGACGGATGAGTATTCACCCACGAAAAACATCAAACAGTTTCACACACGAACAAACCTACCTTTCAGCCCTGGCAGTGACGAATAAAAGATTTATTGCCAATCTTGTGGGACGAATCTGGGGCTCAAACCTCAGCCCAAACTCAATAGACACAGTGACGAATGATTGGTAAAAATTTCAGAACAAAATACCCAAGGAGTAAGACGTAGTAAGTCCCAGACCGAGAGTGAACAAAACCGGTTTTCTGAAAACAAAACGTCCTGGATTTTCATCCCCGTATCTTCTTTTTGTGATTCGTTTATGGACGTGCCTCCTTGCCTGGGTGCAAACGACATACGAAAATGTCTGTCTGAATTTTTTTCAGCGCAATACGGACCTAAAATAAAATTGCAGAAATTAGGCCGGAATTTCACAAGTTTCGGTAGAGGATAGCCTTGGTTTGCACAAAATTTCTGAAAAATTCTCTCGAAACAGTTTTTTCTTGAAATTCCACCCAAGAATCTCCACTGAATTGGGGACAAAACGCGATAAATTTCAGGTTAAACGGATGAGTATTCACCCACGAAAAAAATCAAACAGTTTCACACACAAACGGACCTTCCTTTCAGCCGTGGCACTGACGAATAAAAGATTTATTGCCAATCTTGTGGGACGAACCTTGGGCTCAAACCTCAATAGACACAGTGACGAATGTCTGGTAAAAATTTCAGACCAAAATACCCAAGGAGTAAGGCGTAGTAAGTCCTAGACCGAGAGTGAACAAAACCGGTTTTCCGAAAACAAAACGTCCTGGCTTTTCTTCCCCGTATCTTCTTTTTTTGATTGGTGAATCTGTTTTAAATGTTTTCTAACTGAATACGCTCCTTCATTAATTGCTTTGACCAATCTTTTGAAGATATAAATAGTTCGTTTTATGTTTTCAAAAGTAAGAAACATCTTTGAGAAATTCAGTTTGACAGAATTGATTTTGAGATTTCAAGATTTACATCAAGCTCCTGGTTTTCAAGAGAGAGTGGAATATGATTGTTGTTGTATTCAATTCAGTTTGTACTGTGATCAGGTGTAATCCTTTGTAAACCTACTGTATTTCTGGTGTGGTGTTTTTAAGGATGTGTTCTTGAGGTGGTCAAGATCAATACTCTTGGTGTAGTTTGCCTAAGGTAGTGTTTTTCTTGAAGGGTTCAAGGTCACTACTTTGGTAGTTTTGTGTTTGTGTAATCTGGTTTTGATTACTTAGTGGATTACCCAGTGGCTTCTGGGGACTGGATGTAGCTCTTGGTTTACGAGTGAACCAGTATAAACTGTTGGTGTATTTCTCTCTTACTATAAACTCATTTAAATTCTGTTTTAAGCTTTGCTGATATAAACAACCGATTGTTTCGAGGAAACAACCGATTGTTTTTTTGTTGCTTTGCTGTATAATTGCTTATATTCTTGGCTAACTTGATTCCTGTTCTGAATTCACTCAAAGAATTTTGTTCAACCTGAAAAAGTTTTCAAAAACCCCCCTTAAACAATTCACTCCCCCCCCCCTCCCCCTTTCGTTTAAGGTCATATATTATAACAACTTTCACTACCGCCGCCACACTCCTCAGTTCACGCTCTAGGTTAGTTTTTTATTTTCAAACATGTTAATTTTACATTTATTTATTAATTTAGTTCAAAATTATTTATATAGATGGTTAGTTTTATGTTGTATTTGAAATATAATGTATAATGTTGAATGTCTTGGTATTGGATTTGGGGGCAATCGACCCTCGACAATTTTTAATGTGTTTTATTACGTATTATGTTTGGAATATATTTGTTGTTGTAATTTTTATATGTTGAGCGTTTTGGTATTGGGTTTGGGAGTGATCGACCCTTAGCAATTTGTAATGTGTTTTATAATGTATTATGTTTTGGAATATAGTGTTGTTTTAATTTTATATGTTGAACTCATTGGTATTGGGTCCGGGGGTGATTCGCCCTCAACAATTTGTATTGTGTTTACATCAACTAAAAATTAGCTGATATTGATAGATTAGTTTTTCTATTACATAGTCATGGATGGAGTTGGATAAATGAGAGTTGTATAGTGATGTGTATGAAAATGGCATCGAAGAATTTCTACAATTTGCTCAATGGAATGTAGAAGCTGTAAATGAAGATACTTTTGTCCATGTGTTAATTGTTTGAATGAGAGATAATTAGAAATTAGGTTGATAAGAGAACATGTTCTTTGTGATGGTTTCTTGAAGAATTATATAAAATGGATATGGCATGGTGAATTTGTAGACGTAACACCTCTATTTGACGGTCAATATTCTAATATACATTCTGAAGATCACGTGGAGAACATGAGTTTTTATATTGGAGAAGATAGTTTCCAACAACCACACATGTGTGATTCATTGAAAGATGATTCTAAAACACCTCTTTATCCTGGTTGTTCAAGTTTCACATGTTTGTCAACAATATTAAAATTCTTTTTTTTTACACTAGTGGTGCTTAAGCCTAGCCCAGTGCTTGAAGGGATTGTGACATTGTTAGGCAAGTAATGCAATTGAGAAAATTCGCAGAGTATATAAGTTGGGCATAATCCTAAACCGCAGTAATTTGTCATTGGACTACCCGTAAAGATAGCTAAGCTTTTCGAGCCTTCACCAAACAACAATCTGTACGAAGGAATATTTGTTTACTGATGCATGTGTTTCAGTTAGAGTTTAGTGTGCCAAATCCAAATTATTGTAGGAACACTACACGGAAAGAAGAAAAGAGGTTACAAGTATTCCATACACTTGGTTATTGCAACTTAGGGCTATGTACACACACTTTGGGATCAATTGATGCAAGTCTTAGACTTTTCACAACAATCTTGTTGGATTGATATTTGATTATATCTAATATGTAACTACCTGCTATTATGCTATGATTTTCCTCCAATGTATTATAACTAGTATATGGACCTGTGCATCGGGAATATTTATAACATTTTTTATTTAAATAAAAATATTATAATAATAAATCTATATATGAAAATTAAGAATTATTTTAGAGAAAATTAAATTATAAATCAAAATTACATCAATTATTGAAGTATTAGTAAAGAATTAAAAAAAATCAAATCGATCAATTATTCAATTATTAGTAAACAATTAGGAATACATAAAAAAAACAAAAATAAAAAATTGACCCAGTGTATTATATTTATTGTCATAGCAATGTATAAATATATTTAGATAGATGTTTTCTCAAATTTAAAAGGAAGACAGGTTTGCATAAATAGGAAAGTTTTGTTCTGAATAACTGTGCTTGAGCATTTTCTGTTTGAAATTGGCAATGGGTGTTTTGTAGCTGAGCATTTTCTTGTTCATCAAATTGTCAAGGGTGTTTTGTACCTGCAAAATATAAAGCATACAAAATCTTTTAGATACAATATCCATGAGGTAGTCATATATTCATAATTTTATAAGTCATATATTCATGTAGCTGTCTTGTAGATGTTAATCACATAGAAAATGGTAAATACATTGTTTAAAAAAACAACAAGCTAGAACTTAAATGTATACACCTCCAATGTATTATAATGTTAGTTAACCTTGTTCAAGAGTTATCCGAATCCCATTCATAAATTAGTACCATGTGGTCCAGTTAGTATTTATACATATCATATGGTATGTAGTTTGTGTTAGGTAGAACTAATCCAGATGTAGTACTTTCTTGTCTTGACAATGTTAGGGTTTTTTAAGATTGTCTCAGACCTTTATATAGAAGTTGGAACATCCCTTAAATATTTTAATTTTTTTCATTTTTTTTACTGATAAAAAAAACAATGAAATGAGTACTTCATTAATATTCTAAAATTAAAACATATGAAATCGATGACTACAACAAATCCAAGTGCAACTATAAATCATATTGATTTTTATTAGAATTAATACTATACATATTATATCGATTCTTATATCAACAATTATATGATATCTACACACTACATAAATTCTAATTAAAATCAATATAATATATGATAGTTTCAAAAATATTATGGAATCGCTTTTAATGATAATTATGGTGCTACTTATATAATTTGGGATTATTATATGTTATTATTAAGTTTTACAATATAAATAATTTTTAACATATTTCACTACTTTGGTAATATACCAATGATAAGAAAAAAAATGAAAAGACTTAAAATTAATAGAAATATTTGGAAATATTTATCTTGTCATTGCTAAGAGTAATTTTGTAAAAAAAAAAAAACAAATTTTAGTGCTAAATTTATGTTAATCTTGAAGAATTAATTAAATAATCTTATAAAAAGATCAGAGTGGTTATTTTATTTAAGTTTAAAAGTTGTGTGAGAGGTAAAATTAGAAAATTTAACTTGTTAATAACTCATTCTCCAGTTTTCTTTTCATTTTTTATATGACAACTGTGTTACTAGTCATTCCTTTTTGGTTAGACTTATTTTTTTCTTTCAATTTTTTAGAATTTAACAAGTCAGCATACCTAAGCCTCCTACATATATTTGCTATTTCTTTTTTCCTTTTTTGGTGTAGGTAGTTTGCATATTAGTTATGTTAACTCGTTTTAAGACACTCCTGCTATATCCAAAACAGAGAAGCGTCCACAAAGACCAGCCCATAAGAGAATATATCTCCAACAAAAAAAAAATGGGAATATTTAGTGGTGGTTGTGATTTGTATGTGGCGTGACGGCTGAATTGAAGATGACGGTTGGGGCTATTGCTTCCACCAAAAACAACCAATACCAAACAGCTCCAACTCCAGCGCAAACCCTCGATTTTTGACCTCACAACCTTCTTCAAGGTCTGTCTCTCTTTTTTTCTCTATCTATTTAACATCCTTTGGTTTGTGTGAGCAACGATCGTAATAATAAATTGGCGAGTTTAAATATCCGTAAGTGGGGTTAATGGAAGTGCAGTTAGTTGGTGAGGGTTTTGGTTTTGATTACTTCCGTAAAAGAAAGAAATGGGTCTTCATTTTGTGTGCTGTTGGGTTCGGTGGGTTCAGCGCTTACAAGCTCTATCATGCGCCTTCTGTGGTTCGTAAGAGAAAGAGGGTCTCGAAGCTTGTGGGTGCATTGGTTTCCGTGGCGGAAGCCGTATCCGAATCTGCAGATACCATCGGAATCGTATCCAGAGACGTCAAGGACTTTCTGCAGTCCGATTCAGATCAAATCCCCAATAGCTTGAAGCAAATTTCCAAGATTGCTCGCTCTCAACACTTGTCGGAGTCCTTGGTTAGCGTCACCAATGCTGTCACCGTGGGAGTCGTGCGCGGTTATCAATCTATGAACCGGACTGGTGGTGAGCAAACCGGTTCAACCGCCGTGGACCGGGTGCTTGACAAAATGTTTACACCAGCTGGGTCAGGTTTTGCTTCTGTAGTTCTTGGAAGCTTTGCTAGGAACCTGGTTCTTGCGTTTTATTCTGATCAGCGTAACCACTTAGGTGGAGAATCGAACTCGAGCAATGAGACTGGTGGTGTCACACATGTTGGATCCAGTTCGGATGCTGTTCTTGCTTGGGTGGATGTAGTTTGTGGTGATAGGTGTGGGAAACTGATTGGGAATTGTGTGCAATTGTTTGTGAGCACCGCGGTTGCGGTTTATCTTGACAAGACCATGCATATCAACACCTATGACGATTTCTTTGCTGGCTTAGCTAACCCGAAGCATGAGACCAATGTGAGGGAAATCTTGGTTTCTGTTTGTAATGGTGCCGTGGAGACTCTCATCAAGACGTCTCATAAAGTGTTGACAAGTTCAAATAATGATGTTGGTTCCGGTTCGTGTTCATATTTGGCTATTGGAGAAACTCTGATAAATGAGGACTTGGGTGGAGAAATGTCGTCGATTGAATCGAAGGTTGATGATGTTTATGATGAAGAAAATAAGAGTGGATGGGTGGGCAAAATTTCGTCAACGTTGGCGGTTCCCAGTAATAGGAGGTTTGTTCTTGACCTGACTGGAAGGGTGACATTTGAGACTGTTAGATCTTTCATGGAGTTTGTTTTGCAGACATTTTGTGCTTCTGTGAGGAGATGTGCTCATATTGTTCAAGAGGCAGTGCTTGAGATTGTGAGATATGTTGCAGCGAAGTCCTCCGTTATTGTGACTATATGTCTCGCCTTGTGTCTTCACATAATGGGTGGAGGCTGGGCTTTGGTGCCTGCTTAAGTAATTGTTGTGACTACTTTTCATTCCTCAAGATTTGATTGCTAATTAAACTAGAAAAAATTTCTGGAGATGCTGCTTCCTTGGGTATACATGGATTAGTTTTGTAAATCTTAATATTATAGATGTACAGTGACCATAGAAGGTATGTTTTCTTACATTGTAAACTAATGGGCCAACTCCACAGCTCTCATAGAATCCCCAGCATTCATCAACCAGCAATACTATTTGTTTAGGGTGTATCAATCATGATTAGACCTATTCTTGAATTGGAATCTTGTTGTAAATATATCCTTGTGCATACTTTGGTGATATGATATTTTCTATTAACCAGGGTGCATTCTCTCTGGTCATTTGAACTCTGCCACCCTCTCCCATTTTGGATATATATGACAACTCTGTTTCATGTTCTCTTTTGGATATAACTACTTTGTTCCATGACGAAACTGAATGAGAAGGTAGATTGCAGACTGAGATTTTCTAATGCCTTGGCAACATTTAATCAGCCGAGCCTCGCCTATTCTTGGTTTGTGCTTAAAGTACATTACAACTGACATGACACCCAACCTGTACTCGTAAATTCTTTGAACGTCCTTCGTTTTTTAATTATTCATTTCATCATCAATGAAAGTGGAATGTTTGATATCTGGCTTGCAATGGCAGAGGAAATTGCGCTTATGCACGTTTGATATATAGTTTGCTAGTTTCACATTAACCAGCATTTGAACAGCTAAAACTAACTTTTATTGACGAGCCATGCAACACTGTCATTATGATAGGAATAGTAATGATGTGGTAGTTAAAAAATTAGAAGCTATATCAGTTGTAATCTAGTTAGTTGTTTAGTTTTTTGTAAAAGGAATTTGGAAGCACTGCCAAATAAAGACGTTAGTTAATTATTACTTTATTTTGTTTGTATCAATTAGATGAACATGGGTTGTATGATAATTTTTTCTTTTGAGAATGGGAATTGCGATCTAATCAACGGGTGCTGTCTAGGTTGGATCCAACTTTACCATGATGGATAGAAGATTGAAGGAGAACGTTACTGGAGAAATCAGTATTGATACTAAAGTGTAAACATGCTAGTGTTACCCAAGCTCAGACCATCTTCATTGGTTCTCAGAGCTCTTTCTATTCCAAAATCAATGACCTCTGTTTCTTCTCCACGTCTTATTTCACCCACGCCATTAAGCTCTGTTTCTTCAACCCCGTTATTACCCTCACCAAATAAACCCTATAGGGATGCCATTGGGGTGTTGTCGACTGCGGCTTCAAAAACACAATTCAAGTAAAAAAATTATTAGAAAGTATAATTTAAATAAAAGGCATAAGTTTATAAAATTAAATTATAAATAATTACTCAATTATTAATGTTCTTTTACCGTTAACTTTCTTTTAACTATTTGATGTTTAATTATGTTAGTTCTTTGAGATAATGTTATCTCTAGGATTTCAGGTTTAATTTTCTTTTCTGGTGTAGGTTTGTTTAGCTCCTTTGTTTGTTTGTATATTTTTTATTTCTTCTTTTACAAATGTTGACGTGATAGTAAATGATCGCAAAAGTTTTAGAATATCTGTAACCTAGTTGGATGTCAAAGCTTTATGATAATGTCTAACATGATTTATTGGAAAAAAAAATCAAAATAAAAATGGGTAACAAATATATGCACGGTTGAATATTACAATACTGATATTCACCTCATTAAGAAAGAGATGATTAAAGTAGTTGTAACTGTTGTATGTGGATATGTATTAAAAATACATATCTGATATCTCTTGTTGAGACTACAATTTTGGCTTTGTGAATGAGCACGAGATTACTATGCTTATTGATGGTGTGGTGGTGGCTTTGTCAATGAACTCTGATCCCAATACACCATCCTCTCCATGTCCTCCACACAATGGTAACGTGTTACTGTGCAATATTGTGTGTGAAGTTGTCCTAAGACTAATTCTCCTTTCAGAGCAATTGTGATATGCACCCATATTTTTTTAAAAACTCCAAATTGCCCTTGTCATTTTTTTGGTCTTTTGTATTCGGAATGAAAAAGAGCTTCCAGATCTTCATGTCGGGAAGACATTCCTGTATTGCGGATAGTCATATCCAGAAGGCACATCTCGGTTCTAGATTTGCATATTCAGAATTGTTTTATTTGTGTTGTGAATATGGATATATGGAAGATAAAGGATAAAATAGACATTTTCTGTACAGGTGTTGGGTGCACATCACAATTGATATGGTGCACGGAGAATTAGCCTTGTCCTAATCCACATTCAAAATCAGATGTTTTTTGTGCTCCTCTATGTCATGGCCCTACCTTTTTTGGATTTACTGGTTAAAGTCCTTGGGCCTAATGGCCACAAACTATTCTTATTGCCTTTATTTTCTTGCACCCTTATGTTTTTCTTCCTGCACCCCTACAATTTTATAAACCCTACAATTTTATAAATCCTTAAATTGGACTTGACCATTTATTTGGAAAAGGACACCATGGTGGAGTTTGTTTGACATTGTTCATCTTCTTCATTCATCTCAGACGATGGTGGAAGGTCATTTTAGCTATACGGAGCAAGGTGGAGAAGTGGGTTGCCTTGCCGAAGTGTTGTTTAGCTTCTAGAGGTTACTGAAAATCGGGGTCTAGGAGTATGCTACGGATTCATCAATTTGAAAGTGGATCATTTTGTTTTTCGGATGAGGAGGTGTTCTGAAAGAATTTTTTTCATAAATTGTTGATTTTCAGATTGCTGAATCCGAAAGCCTAATTTTTGTTACAGATTGGTGGATCCTGAATGATTTTTTTGAATTATGGATTTCTGATCTGGAATGCATATTTTGAATTATGTATTGGTGGATTCATAATACTTTTTTGAATTATGGATTGTTGGATCCGAAATAAATTGTTTGACTTATGGATTCTTGGATTCGAAAGATTTACTAATTTCCCAATTTGGGATTTCTACAGATTCCATAATCTAAAATATGGAAAAAAAAATACAAATTCTCTATTTTGTAAAACTATCAGACTACATTGTTTGGAATAATATATATGATTGTGGAAATAAAAATCCAAAGAAAAAACGAAACTACAAATCCAAAAACCAAAAAAATTACTTAACTTCTTATCCAGGGCACGGTCAAGAGAAACCACCCTTCTCTCACCAAGTTGTCGAGTCATCACCCTAAACCACCAACAAAAACACGAGATGGAACGACTTCGCTGAGAGAGGAAAGAAGTTTGTGGAGTGCGGTTGCGCAATCTGTGGGCAACAATTACTGTTTAATTTGAAGTAAGTTAAGGAGAACGAAATTTGATTGGTTAGACAATTTTCAGTTGTCATATATTAATTGTACCCATATAGACAAAAGTAGACCTTGATAGTACGTGAAATTGATTGTATAATTGTTGATGTGTCGATTGCTTCTCCACAAATTCCTTCTCCAATCTAAACACACTCTCACTCTAAACTCTTTTTTTCTAAATTAATAGCCTATTTGTATCAATGTACGCGAGTATGTGAGGATGAAAAGATGACAATGAAAGTTGAAAAAACGATAAAACAAAAAACAAAATTGAGAAAAACACAAAAAATAATGTAATTTCTTTGGTTAAAACTTTGTTTGCGTGATTAAAATTATACATTATTATAAATTATATAGTGATTAAATATACAAATTATATTTTAATATATGTATATAACGTTTATAATTTTTTATTAATTACTAATATTTTTTTATATCATGATAAAAATAAATAAAATTAATTTTAATTATTAATATGTATTTTTATTAATATTTAAATTAAATTTATTTTAATTCTAATCTATATTTTTAAATTCTTTTATATTATGAGTTTTGATTTAATCACTCATAATTTTTTATTTTTTTTAATAATTTTTTTTCATTAATAATATATAATTGTTATTACATGATGTATGATGTGTTATCCTAATTGAGATATCAAGTACCTAACATAAAAATTTTTATTAAAAAAAATCACTCAGATATCCAAATCCAAATAATTTCACTTCTATTTCAAATTTTCACACATTCAATCTCTTAAATTATCATATATATTCACTTCCCAATTTAAACACATTTACTCATGAGACAATATGGACATCCAAACACACCATAAAACAATGTAATTTTTTTCATTCTCACTCTCTCACCCTCGTCCAAATATGGCTAAAAGTTTCACCTTATTCATTAAAAATGAAAACCAAACGAAAAAATAAAATCTAAAACACCGTGTATTAATTATTTAATTAAGAAATTTCATGAAGAAAGTATCATGTATCACTTTGTCAGTCACGGATTCTCTCCTAGATTTCTTTATAGTACTTTGAGAAGACAACTCAATAATTATTGAAGAATTATGGGAAGTTAATGCCTGCAACACATACAAAGGCATGCACAGTGCTTTAAATACCAGTTTATTTCTTCGATGCCAGTTTTAAATAGCATATGCAGTATCTTAAATATCAACGGAACATCGATGTCATCACTCTCTTCAAGACTCAAGAGGCACACAAGTACACAACAATAATAACTTGCATTAAATTCAAAGTTATAGTTATTCCTACAAGTCAACTCATTTCTATTTCTTCTTCTCCTCTGTCAATTCATTTATCTCACCTCTCAATTAGATTGCTACATTAAACAAAATGATCTTCTCTATGTAGAATGAACCTGTACTATACTTGATACACTGAGTAGCTCCACATAATGTAATAGTGATTTTAGGGATTCTCAATTCAGATCCATTTTTTATGTAATTAATAAAATACAAAAAGATATACATTTTTTTTTATTGTGAATCGGACTTTTTTCTTCTTTTTTTTCTTTTTCATTTATTCTAAAAAATATCTATACAAAAATTAGAAATAATGGCTTCAAAAATAAACTATGGCCTAAGTATGGGATAAGGATAGAAATTAAAATAAATAGTTCTCCTAGCAAGTCACAAATATATGCTCTTCCTTCTATATCGTGTTTCCTCATTTAAAGATATAACAAAAATTACTATTTACTTAAACAATTTTCTTCATGAGTAATTTTAAAAGAAAAGTAATAAAATAAAATGTCATAACTTTTCTTTTGACCTTTTTTATCATATATTTATCTAAATTCTTTTTTTTTCAGAAATGTTTAGTTCATTTTTATCTTCTTATTCTTTTATTTTTTTACTTGTGCTTATAGATAAGTTAAGCACATATTCATCAATGGAATGGAACCACTCTATGATATGCAGCTTATTTTTATTTTAGTGAGTTGAAGCAAAGTTTATTAAATTGTGTACACAATATATATGTAAGAAGAGCGTATCTTATAGATAAACAAAGTTAATGAAAAAAATCATTTTTTTGTTTATAATTTTAAATTTTATATAAATTCTTAAGTCTCAAAATGTAGAATGTTATATTTTATAACGTAAAGATCTTATAAGATGATTCTGAATAAATTTTTATAAAATGATTCAAAATTTTCTGCTCCTCTAATATGGCAACATATTATAAATGTAAATATTATAGATATTTATTTATATTTAAATTTTAAATAATGAAATAGTACAAATAAGTATCTGTAATCTTACAGGAAAAGATAATTAGGATACATAAATAGTAAACAAAAACAAATGAAATGGTGTGCTAATACAAATTTTATTGTAGCATATAACAATATAGCTGAGTATTGATTAATTTTTCTCGTCCTGGGTATAAATATAATCGAGGTTTGCCGCAAGTGTCCTCCTTTTCAAGCATTCTTCATCATCAGTATCGTCGCAACTATCCTCGGTCAAAAGATCCTACGCGTATCAGAAACATATGAATCAGACCTTAAAAAAATATCTAGTGAGAATGAAAAAAACCAATGTAAAATCGAACAAGAACAACAATTAAACACGACTAACCGGATTTATTTTGCCAAAAGATGATTTAGAGCGTGCGGCATGGGTCGTGATCATGCAGCTGAGAAACAGAGCCATGAATAACAGGGCTGTGACCTTTCTCATATTTGGTTTTGGAATAGAGAAGAAAAATGAAAGATGGTAGAGATATAAAGGAGAGAGTTTGTGTGTTGAAGATATGGTTGCAGGTCAATTTATAGGATATAAAGTGTGGACTTTGAAAGGTGAAGAGAGAATTTATTAAATGGAACGGTAGTGAAATTCTCTAGGACCAAAAAAAGTATTCTTCTTTTTCTTATTTTAAGAAGAAATAAACGGTCATATCAATAGTGGAGAAATTTTGAGCAGAACCAAAAGACAGGCAGAACCACTAGTAATGAACCAAAACAACAAAGCAAGAAAAAGAAAGATTCGAACTTCGAAACAAAGATGGAATTTTTGTTATTTATAGGATTACTTCTTTGTCTCTGTTTTTAGATATAGAGGGAAAGAGTGACAGAAAACATGAAACAAAAATGTAGAAAGGAATAATAAAGAAACAATGTGAATGTGTGTAGTGTTTACTTCTGGCAGTGCCCAAATAACTGGGTAATCAACTCTTTTACATTTTTTCTGCATGACTTGTTAGTTACTGCAACATCACTTTGCATGAATGTGTCTAAAAAAGATTTTCAAACTATCTAATATGATTTTTTCATATTTTCATTATAATTATTTATTAATTTAACTACATAGATTGGCATTTATTTTTCTTTTTCAAAGTATAACATTTTTTTTAATAAAGTTTGAATATCTAATTTATTTATCCCTTTAATTATATAATTATATAGATTAACACTTTGAGTTGACATTGCTTATATCATTATAAATATAAGTATCTAAATTAAATTTTATTATTAATAAAAAAAAATAATATCTAGTTAACTATCAAAGTTTTAATTATCAACTTTAAAATATAAATGATTAATAATTAAAATATTAATAACTAATTAGATATGAATTTATAAATTATTTATTAATAATAAAAATTAATTTAAATACTAATATTTTTTTCAATATTTAAAATAATATTTAATTTAATCAATATAGTAACTAATTATTTTTTATTTTTAAAACTAATTTTAATTTAATAACTTACATAATTTTTATATTATTTCTTTTAACAATATTACAAAAAATTCAAGAGAATCCATATGCCCTTTTGCAAATATTATAAGTCTCCTTACATTATTATTCAATTAAAAGTTATTATGTATAACGAATATGTTAATTTTTAAATAATTTTTTCAACAGTTATATAAAAAACTATTTTGACCAGCAACATGTAAAAATGTATCCAAAGATACATGTATGCTAAACTATATTAATGTTTTAACTCATAATTGGCAACTAAGAAATTGTCTCTTTAATTTTTAATTTGTTTTGAGATGACGAGCATTCAATTTATAATTGAGCATCGACCTTATGGACTTTTAATAATAGGATTTATATAAAAAATTACTAGAATGTATAAGTTATGTAAACCACCACTGCAGCATTAATCTTTACCACACTAACTCGAAATGTATTTCCGTCTCTATTAGTTATGGAACTTATTTCATACACTTTTTATTGAAATTAAAATATTAATGAAAATGACATTATAAATATTATATGAATAAAATTAATTAAATTATTATATTATCAAATTGAATGAAATAAAACTATAATAATTTAAAATATTATACATGTTAATTTGCTAAATTATATAATCTAGTAAAGTAAAATTATGATCGTTTTCAAAATACTATAGTTCTAAACAGTTATAAATTATAAGTTTTTATTGTAAAATTACTTTAAATCTCCAAATTTTAGAAGTTAAAATTTGTACTATAATTTAATTTTTAAATAATAAATATAATTGCCCTAAAAATGTCATTATTTTTAAAATTGTAATTGTTATTGAATTATAGTTTTTTTCCATTGGATTTGGCATTATAGTTTTGTGAATATGCAATTTTAGTCTCTAGTTTTTTTTTTGTGAATTTAGTTTTCAATTTTTTAAAACTAAGTAATTTTAATGCCCATTAATTACTAAGATAGTAATTCAGATTATAGTCAACTTATAATTTTTTAAAATTTTATCAGATGATATATTAATGTTAGATCAAAATTGTTTAATTTAAAAAAATAGAGAGCTAAATCCACTATTAAAATTCAAGAGGAACCAAAGCTCCGAAGATCAAAAAAAGTATATTTAAGTCTTAATTTCAAAAATAATAAATATAGTGAAAACTTTTACTCTATTCGTTAATGTTATTATTCACAACCCTATAATATCAATTTCAATTAGAAAAAAAAATTATTTTGAAAATTAAAAATAAAACTGAACATTTTTAATAAACAATAAATTTAACTAAATAGTAATAGAAAGATAAAAAAAATGATGATTTGGCCTATCATTTTTTATAATTTTTTTATTACATAATTTTATTTTCATAGTTTTCTTCTATTAAGACAAAAAAAAATTCTCGGAAAAAAATCTAATGAGTAGAGAAACTTACATACAAAACAAAGTAAAGCCTTGTTGTATTATACATAACCTTGTGTCCTCTCGTGTGATGATGAGTTGTCAAGCCTCTGATTTGTAATTGATGAGGTTGTGCAAATAGAAGAGTGGTGAGTGGTGAATCTTGACAAGCTAGACAGGATTACTAAAAATGGAATATGATCCCTAATACTCCAGTGACAACAAATTCATGTACATAAATCATCTCCAAAGGACAATTAATCTATGTCTATATCACAAATGTTGTCTTTACGTATCTCTTCAAGCTCAATTTTAGCCACTTTTTCCTTCCTTCGACCCTGTCTTGTATCTGAGATTGCTTTCATGCGTAAGAAAAATTATGTCACAAAATATTTGTACCAAAAATAAGAAAGAGAAAAAAAAAACAAGAATCCTCCACTCCAACCGCGTGAGGATCTAAAACTCGAAATCCACATTCACTGTCAGTGTACGTGTTATGTCAAATTAAGGATGCAGCTTTCGGCAAAGTTTAATTGTACGTAATCTAGAAAACAAAATCTTGGACAGAGAGTCAAACATTAGCACCTCTTTCAAACAATATTTGTTTATTATCACCTAGGTTTTATTGGTTTTTCTCTTTTTTTTAGTGTGTGTTAGTTAGTTATGACACTTATATTGCAAATTTATTTTAACAGTTTTTAGGTTTTTAAAAAAATATTACAGTATATTCACTTCTCTTCTCTATCATCGTTTCTCCTTCTATTTTATTATATAATCTTTTGTACAAATGTTCATGCATAATGTTATTTATCTTTCAATATTCATTTAAGTCACCCGTCACTATTGCATCCTGCCTATTCCAACCATCTCCATTTTTTGCGTCATTTTTATCTTGTGGACTCCAGAGATGAAAATTAACATCCATACATAGAAAGAAAATGTGTAACATTTCTGACTTTTTTGGAATTCCCAAATAAAACTAAAACACAGAATTGACTAGTTGGTCCCTTTGTAGTTCATTTTCTGTAATTTATTTTGGACAGACTCAAACGTCCCTTTACATTCATATTGGTATCAACATCATAATATAATATAATATACAATAAAATTTTAAAATTTAAATAACTCTAATATAATATTAAAAATAGACTTTAAATTTAAAGTTATATCTACTTATTTATTATAAAATGTCCTTTAATAAGATTTACAATAACAATTTTTTATATTCTATCAACGATTCTCAAAAGAAAATAACTAAATTTATATAGGTTATTTAATAATTAATAACTATCTATCTATCTTTCTATATATATATATATATATAATTTATTTTACAGTAATAAAGGCTTAGCTCGAAAAACATGAACTAGAATTATCTTAATAGACTTAAGTGAAAAAATGTAATAATTTGTTAAACAAAAACAAAAATATTAGTATACCTTAGATGTCCAAATGATATTTACTATTTCAAAATGGTTTTGCATTTGTTAGAATGTGACCATTTACAGAATTTGGCTAATAATTTCAGTGGGGGCTTTAAGAAAGAGTTGATGTGCTTAAACTTCATATGGAGGTTTTCCTTGTTTCTTAATTCTACTAGTTACATATTTAAATGAGTTTGTTTGCGGATTATTTTTCAACGTGGATATAGTGGGTCAAGAACGATATGAGACGATTGTTTCTTTATGCATCTTCGAATTTTTTTTTAACTTACTTTCAGATTACATAATCTAAAAGTCTTTTTTTAAATATGTATTTAGATTTCATAATCCGAAAATTATTCTGGGATGAAAAAAAAATATATATATTTTTACGTTTTGTATAGAAGTACAGGAAGAAACAGACTACAGAGACATACCAGGAGTGTTTGTTCGGCCTGGTTTACAAAGGTGACAGAGAAAAAAAAATCCAAAAAAGAGGTCCAAATTTCCATGTAAAGACAAAAGCAAGCTCGGGTTATGTAGGACCAATTCCAAAGAAAACTACGCAATGTAAACAGGCTGCTTCTTCCTGCACCTCCATACCTTCTTCTCTCACCTCCATAGATTTTCGTATTTCCAAAACTACCCCTCTTTAATATTTCGGATTACATAATCTGAAAGTCAATTTTCAAATTTGTAATTAGCTTCTGGATTATATAATCTAGAAGTCTTTTTTTATATGCATGATTACTTTACGGATTACATAATTCGGAAGTCATTTTTAACTTCCGGATTATGTAATCCGGAAGTCTTTTTCCAAATGCGTTTCCGGATTACATAATCCAGAAATTATTCTATGGGGGTGGCACAAGAAGGATAAAAATGTATTTTCATGTTGTGTATGGAGGTGTCAAAAGAAGATATGGAGGTGCAGGAAGAAATAGTCCTGTAAGCATAGTCTAATACAAGCAACTTAGTTAAGCCCAATAATAGTTATGGTGACTTTATGATGTTGGATATTGTTATCTTTTTCCATCAAAGAGTTATGTTTGCTTGATTTGAAAATATTACTAAATTATTTAGATATACAAATTATTGAATTAAACTTTTTATCAGTGGTGATTTTGGGATTTGCAATTGTTTTAGAAGAAAAAAGTTTCTTCAAATATTGAAGAAGTTAAACATCACGCACCATGATATATTTATAAGTGGAAAACCTAATGTTAATATTCATTTCAGACAAAGATTCTAAAGTTGATATGTGTGAGATAAAATTTGTCAGCTTAAAACCTGCGGTGGTTTAAGAGTAAAAGTCTTGGCTTTTTAATTTTAAACGCTATGAGTATGATTAAATACTAAAAGGATTTTTTTAGAGAGTTTTTATTAAAAAGGTTTTGAAATTTTTTTATATCTTGTATAATAAATGGATACACAACTCAAAATATTAATTTTGTAATTTATTTTTTAACTTAAAATATTAATATATCATTAATATAATTGTTAATTGAATGTATTTTTTTTAATGTCCAAATATAATTTCTCTAAAAAGTACAATATTGTATATCAAGATTATAATCTTAAACCATATTAAGTTAGGTCAAAGTTTGTAATATGTAGATGTAGGAAACAATTCACTAAACACTATATCTAAACTACAAAATAATCATGTGTTATTATCATGATATTTATACTTAAAACTGATGAGGTGTTGTTAAGTAAATCATGAAACAAATCATAACAATTGAACGATGACACATCAGTCAAATAAAGAAATGATTTTTCTTTCACTTAAACTTTTCGTTTCACTTGAGTATAAGGGACAAGTGTATTATCAAGTTGTTGAATAGTGATACCTATCTGATAACTCCACACATTACACAAACAACCTTCCAAACAATTCACAAGATTTAACATCATTAACGAGTACTAAATTGTAAACACCCACAAATCATGATTAAGGTACAATTGGATTCTATTGGGCCTAACTTAACCATTCATACAGTGAAAGGACCAATACAAACCATTATAAAGGTAATAAAACTCTTATTCTAAACTTGTATCTTTAACTCAAACCTAAACTAACTTTGTGTCAAAGTATAACTTAAGTATCCCTATTGTAATTTGGAAAATTAGAACCATAGAAATCGAAGATTGAAAAGGCCATGTAAGAAAATCCAACCTTCTAACTATTTTGATTCCATATGGGTGGTCCAACCTTGACATGTGAAAAATGAACTTTTTACCCAATTAAATGTCTGCATGCTTATAAATAATAGAGAAAACTAGTAATTTTGTTTGTAATTAACTCAATAACATTTATACTTCAATTAATCCGAAATTGAATGTCCCATGTCGAATTTCTCTTGTCTTCTCTTCTAGTCTAACCGCCGTGTTCGATATAGGATATTTGCAAAGACACTCCGATGCTCTAAGTTAGTTGAGATCAATCATAACAATTTAGTTCAGGAATTAGAATCACATCACCTTTTATCATGAGGGTCCCTCTTTGTTTATACTACTATGATGGGCCTTGTATTGCCAAAATGGTCCAGTTAAACCCAATAAATGTTAATCCTGTTTTGTTGTGTCTTTAATCGAGATCAATGTTCTTATATTTTGGTATGACGTAAATACCATTTTTTGTCAAAAGACCATTAGACCGTTTAGGTGTTCGACTAATCAGTCGTTCGGTACTCACTGTTCCAAAAAGCAATGCAAGAGTAACTACTTACTTTGATTCCTATCTAAATCAATTTGGTTGTGGTAGGTAATTGATTTATGTGTTAAAGATAATCCATCTCCATCCACGTGAATGTGAGGGATTTGCGTGGTCTTGGCGATTTCAATAATAAACTCGTGCTTCATGTTTCCTTCAACATAATAGGACCAGACTACGAAGCGAAAAGCAAAAGAGGTAGCTAAAGTAACCCCTTGCAAATCTCTTTCTCGCTATAGCTTTCATTTCTTGATTATTTTACTTTTTTCATCAAAATATCTTTTTGGTTGTTTCTTACTTTTTTTTCTCTATGCTATTCTTTCCTTCCTCACTTTTTATCTCCTTCCTGTTCACATGGTTTTGCTTACCGCGTTCCTCCTTTTGCCATAATTTTCAGCAATCATTGTACTTCCACCCCTCAAAATAAAGCCAGCCACACATGTGAGAAAGGTCTCTTGAAGCTTGGTTTATGTTGCTTAACCATGGCAGTGATGCGTTGGTCACTTTGTTTAATTAGTCGTTTGACGTAACTTGTTGTCTTCTACAATGTTGTGGGCATATTTGTGGATGTTGTAGCTTTGTAGTAATCATTTACAAACTCAGCCTAAGAATACTCCTCAAAACTGTTACACTATTTGAAGTCTTTTAACTCAAACTTGCGTACATGGAATGCGTGCCCTACCGATTCTCCAAATAATAATATAAATAGCTGGAACAATGAAGAAGTTATTCTCACCAGCTATATATACGTGACTGAGCAGAATCTCAACTAACGGCCTGTTTCCTTTCCTGGTTTGGCATGAAATGGTTTTATACGGATGTTTCTAATCCTTGTCAGGAAGGGAATGTTCTGATTCACACCAGCAGCAGGTAGAAGACGAATGATGATTTAAAAAAGTGAAAGTTGAATTGATTTGAGAAAAAAATAAGTGTAAAAGAAGTAAGTTTGTCTGAATTTAGATATTTATAAATTGAATTTGTGAAAGAAAATTTATTAAAATTTGTAAATAATGTTATAATGTGATGGTTATGTTTTTTTTTTTTAATTTCTTTAAAATATATAAAATGTAAATTTAGAAATTTACTCATATCTTTAAAAATATTTAAATAATAGTAATAATAATAAATAAATAATTAATGTATATATTTATTTCTTATAATTAATAATAATATTATTATATACATTTACTTTTTAATACAAAATAACTATTTTTATTTTTATTTATTATTTTTTAATAATAGTATTATTAAATATTTGATAATAAATAATATAAAATAATAAATGATAATATTATTTAATAAAAAAAATTAATTATTAATTTTTTAATTTATATTTTAATTTTTTTTTAAAAATATTTTAAAATTATGTATAATATATAATCCATTATGTATATAATTCAATAATATAATATAATCGATTATATATATCGATTAGGTATATAATTCTATTTATATATAGAATGTATAATTTATTATGTTATAAAATTATTTATAAATTTTATAATATATTTAATATTTTTATTTTGTAATATATTTAATTATTATATATATAATTGATTTTGTATGCTTATTTTGGCAGAGTAATATTTAGATATGAGAAAAATTTTAGACATTTGAAATTGTTCCCTAACATTCTTTGTATTCCTTTTGTAGCTGAGAGAATATTCATTCTTCTATATCTTTGCATTTCTTTTTGCTTTCAAATGATCACAATATCCTTGATTATAAAATCAATCAGAGTTTTCAATAGTGTACAATACATTTGTTGAAGGGTGTATTATTTCAGCAGGGAGGGTGGAGCCTTTTTTTTTTTATTATTCATTTGGTTGTAATTTGTGCTCTGGGGGATGATTTATGTGAGTATGGAAGAGGTTTTGATAAGTTATTATTTTTTATAAGAGTTTGATGAAGAATCCATTTTCTATTAAAAAAAATAGTCATTATCACTTCTTAATACTTTCAAATGACAGTTAAACTGATTTTTAATTATATCGATGAAATTTTGTAAATTTGTGTGTGTTTCAACTTTAGTTTTCATTAAACAAATCCATGTATGTTGGGTAAAATAATCTAAAACAGTTATAAAATACTTATACCCTTCAACATAAACATGATTAAAAGGACCCCATATATCAACATGAAGCAGATAAAAAAATTGAGTTGATTTAGTAGAATTAGAAGGAAAAGTCATTTTGTTTAGAAAAATGACATGTTTCACAAGGATGAATAGAACCTACAGAAATATTTGAGTAATATGAAGACAAAATTTTAAACCTATCCTGAGACAAATGTCCCATTCAAAAATGACAAAGTTTAGCATTATCAATATCTACACAAGATTCATTGATGTTGGCAGTCTTATTTGGAAGACACAAACATTCACTGTCAAATCTACTTGTCCCAATGTTTGTTTGTGACACTTGATGGATACTAGAAGTCCTCAATTGATATATATATATATATATATATATATATATATATATATATATATATATATATCACCAAGAATATATTTGATCAGAGTAGATTACATTTAATTCCAAGTTTGAAAGCACTTAGTCCCTCATGATAGCTTGTCCAATCTTCATTCCTGATTTGGATTGCATAAGAAGGTTGATCACAACAAATTTCTCTTCCCCAAAACAGAGTTTCTTTCTTTTTCTCTCACTATTTTTTTTAAATATCCTCTTCTCTTTCCTATTTTAACTCTGTTTCAAAATTTATTTAATGAAATCTAGCTCAAGCGAGTTAACCTAACTTAGGCTAGATCTTTCGGTGATGTTTTAGCTTGGGCGAGCAATTCTAGCTTGAGCTAGTTTAGTACTACACAATTAACTTAATCTGAATAATTTTAGCTTGAGCTAAATCTTCTAGCTTGAGCGAGATGCTTCCTTTAAATTTCCTTCTTTGCTTTTTCTTGTGATCCAATCTATAAGTATTTTCTTTATTTCTTTTTAATGCTTCACATTCATATGAAACTTACATAAAAATTGGGATTAAATTTCTTCATTTGTTTTCTGATTTAAAATATATAACTAGATTCAATAATTTTCATATTAGGGTAATTTTCTGACATTAAGCAACAATTAAGTTCCAAAGTGTTCAATTTTCTCAATTATAAATACATTGACACTTATGAAATGTACTAACCAAGAAACAACCATGTTGTTACAACGATTCCAAGCTGGAAAAGTTGAGTGATTTGCACCAGGCCATAGATATGTCCCAAGGATGAATTCAATTTTGTTTTTCGCGCTTAGTGTCATCATAAATGAACTCCAAGAGTGGTAATTGGTAGCATTGAGGACCGGTGATACCAATGAAGTCCTTAGGTTTTCGTTTGGATGTAGAGAAAGGTAGGTCTGGTCAGATTGTTCCTTTCCTTAACTGAAAAGAACAACAAAAAAAGATGAAAAAAGATAAACCAAGAGAAAAAGGAAGAAAAAAGAGAAAATATAAGAGAATGCAGCATAACTCTTCAATTGAAGAACTCTGATACCATATTAAAATAAAGTCAAGACAAAATAATACTTCCTGAATAAAGATGATGAACAGTGATCAAGTCAATTACTGTGAAAGGCACAACATGAAAGAGATGGGGGTATGAAAACCCTATTGCACAACAATGAAGAAGTAACAAAAACAATTTCTTATTTCTTATTCGTTAAAAAGAAGGTATATAGATATATAGTACGTGGACCAGTGCAAAAAGGGAATGGGACGCTTATTTAGAAAGGAAAGAACCTAGAATAAAATAACAATATCTAGAATAAAAACAATAACTAAAGACAGTAACTAAAACGAAACAGAAAAGAAACTAACTAAAACGGAACATTTTATCAAATGGCTTAAAAGGGTTTTAAATTTATTAAATATCAATGAAGGGAGAAAATTGACTACAAACACATTATTTTTCAAAGAACAATAAATGGTTAGTTATTAAAATCCAAACATGGAAAAGAAAGACGCAAAATGACTCAATCTCTGCTTCAAAAATTAAACTCTATTTAGGGAATACTTTTGATGTTCCAAAATGAATTTTAAAGTCACCAAGCATAAATCATAGATGATAGTGGCATCCTTAAGTAGGTCTCCATTGTAAGTATATGAGTAGCATTTTTTAAAAGACACTAGCCAGTACTTTTTGTTTGGTCCAGAATTTTGGTTCCAAACTCTATGGATGGTAAAGTTTTGAAGGATCTATTGTAAGATCTATGTAATGTTAGGTTGCTGGAAGCTATGAAAAATAATTTATATAGATGATAGTGGCATCCTTAAGTAGGTCTCCATTGAAAGTATACAAGTAGCATTTTTAAAAGACACTAGCCAATACTTTTTGTTTGGTCCAGAATTTTGGTTCCAAACTCTATGATGGTAAAGTTTTGAAGGATCTATTGTAAGATCTATGTAATGTTAGGTTGCTGAAAGGTATGAAAAATATTTTTTTTATAAGTATTTGAGTATCCTTTAAATACTTTTATTTATTCTTTATCTATCAAGTTTTGTTTTTGGAAAGTATATTGTTTTACTTGTGGATTTAATTGTAACCATGGTTACAAATAATTAAGTTTGAACCATAGATTCATCAGTCCCTTTCCCTTCATTATAATTGACTTGATTAATTTATAAAAAAAAAATAAACCAAAGAAATATATAATTAATAAAATTTAATCTCATCAAGTTATAATAATTTTATAAAGCTATTTAAACAGCAATTGAATGTGACTTTTTAACTTTTAACTACCTTAATTATTTATATCTCTTACAAAATATTAAACCAGTCAATAACAAACGGCAAAGAGAGAGAAAGCAGGAAAATATATTTGTTTTTAAACGTTGTTTCCAACTCCTATTATGATTCTAGCAACCTAGAGATTCTCCTACCTCAGACTTTTGCCTTTATACTCCGGACAATAGTCTCTCACACATACGTGCGTGTGGCACGTGCCATACGTGTATTGCAACGCAAATATCATACACATTATTTAATTATTTAATACTACGTAACAGATTATCCATATCCTGTCCTAGCAAAACTAACAGAAAGAACAAAATCATACACTAATTAATTTCACAATTGCAGTTAACCATTTTGCTGCCTTTAACTTAGTGGGAGATGGATAGACATGATAAAATAGTTTAATTTATTGTTAAAACCAAGTACTTTTACATTAATGATACACATAATAATAAATAATTAGCGTATGCGCCACCACGACCTATTCTGTTTAACCAAATTAAAGTACTGGTAACAGGAGCTTTGAGAGCATTGATGTGATGAATGAATGAATGAAGAATTAGATGGTTTAAGTGCAGTGTGTTTAAGTAGAGCACCCGCTAGTGCTAGCACTGGTTCGGGTTAGAACGGTGGATCAACGTCATCAACATATACTCCCAATCATTGGACACTCATAGACACACTCTCACACGTGTCAAGCGTGGACCCCAGCTTCTAATTTTACCTTCATCAGTAAGCTTAAAATCCAGGGACCCGCTTGCTGAGGTCACCGAATAAAAAAGTAATTCCACCACCCTAGTGCTTACTGACTCAAAAGCCATCCCATGTACAACATAGGTTTTGCAACACCATTTTCCCCATAATGCCCTCTTAACTGTAACTAATTACGTAGTTTTAGCCCTACCGCATCTCCATAAATACGACCACCCAAAGCTGCGTTTCTTCCCTTTCTCCCTCCTTTCTTCCTCCACTCCCTAGTTTCCAACCATGTTTTCTGCTCTTCCCGCTTCCCAGCCTTTCCAGGGAAACGCATTCCCCGCTTTGGACTATGCTTTCACGCCCTGGGATGAAGCTCAATTTTTGGACTTCAACCCCACTAGCCCCAACCCCGTCACCTCCAGTTCCGCTTCGGACGACCCCACCCCAACCGCCGCCGACCAAAACCTGGCCTCGGACCAGTCGAACCGGGTCGTGTCCCTCATGGAGGACCGAAAACGAAGGAGAATGATATCGAACCGGGATTCTGCCCGAAGGTCACGCATGCGTAAACAGAGACACCTAGAGAACCTACGGAACCAGACGAACCTGTTTAGGGTTGAAAACCGGGAACTGAACAGCGGGTTGCAGTTCCTCCTTCGCCACTATAACCGCGTACGAACCGAAAACGAGTGGCTCCGGTCCGAACGAACCCTGCTCCGCCAAAAACTGGCCGACATAAATCAAATTTTGCTTTTCCGACAATTGCAACCGTTTTCCACTGCATGGCCCTGCAATATTGGCAGAATGAACCTTTGATCACCATTAACCACATAAAGTAATACTCACAATTCGGCCTTCCTTAAGTAACTAAATTGTCTGTGTAAAATATTGAGAGTAGTTAAAGGTGAAGTAGGGTGGATGGTACCGGTGCTTTTTTTGGAAACACGGTTACGGTTTTGGAAAACACATCCTTGTTCTAATTTTTCAAAACCAGAAGGGTTATTATTAGTTAGTTATTACTATGTAAAGTATTACTTGGTGTTTTAGTTATTCTAGTGTGAATGTAGCTTTTTGTGGTGGCTTGCTGATCAAAAGTTAATAAGAAATTAATAATCTTTAAATAAAAAGTTCCGTTATAAAAATTACTATGCATATATTATCTCATCCACAAACAATTTCGTTAAGGCAAGGTTGTGCTGCAGAGTCCAAATCATAGGTATAAGAATAAGAATAAAAATGAAAGCGAACCCGAGAGTAAAAGGGAAAGAAATACAACAGAAAATCAGATGACATAATATTGACCCGATCGGAGTCCAATGGCGTAAAAATACGCACACTCAGTTCAAAGCAACATAGATCTGACGTGCGCTGCATGAATGCTAGAACTAAATCATTTATAATTGGTGATATAATGTAATAAAAAATGAAAGTGAGTGATAATTGTTAATAAAGTATTTCATATAATGTTTATGTCATTATTCTATAACTCAATTCTAATAGCTCTGATGCAAACAGTAGGTGCCAATATTGCTTGTGAAGCATGGCCAATTAAATGTTTCGTTAATATCCAAATGCCTTCTCCAATCTCTCCTGTTATCTTTTCTATTGTAGCGAACGTGTATATTATAAGAGGGTAATGTTATTTTTAAATTTTTTTTTTCTTGCAGTGACATACACGACATAACGAAATTAAGAACCCTTCTAATTCAAAACTTAAAAATAATAAATTTGAAGGCATTTCTTTTTATATATTATACCGAAGATATCTGAATCTTATAAATACGAGTCAACCAACATAAGATTTCTAACATTATCCTTCAAAAGAGTTTGTGAATTCTTTCGTTATATATTGTCCATCTTTCTCGTCTTCATAGTGAACCTTCACTATGAGACTTTCCAACTCTACATTTACATTTCTCACCATTTCTAATCTTATCTACATTTCTCACAATTTCTAACACTACTACAAGAAAATTATGAAATAGAAACTAATTTGTAGAAACCAAAATAATTAGTTGTAATAGTAACTAAATTAGAGACCATTTTAGAAACTAAAAAGAAATTTGGTTTCTAAATTAGTTTATATTATTTTCTATTATTGTTAAATAGTTTCTAAATTAGTATCTAATTAGCAACCAAAGTTTTTGCTACCAAATTTAGAAGCTAAATAATTGGTAGTTAAAACCTTAGTTGCTAATTAGATACCAATTTAGAAACTATTTAACAATAATAGAAAATAATAGAAATTAATTTAGAAACCAATTTTTTTTTAGTTTCTAGAATGGTCTCTATTTTAGTTTCTATTGTAACTAATTATTTTGGTATCTACAAATTGATTTCTATTTCATGATTTTCTTGTAGTGTAATTTTATCATATATAGAAATTTTGAAACGTTTATAAATTATTTTGGCTTAATACTACTAATTTCCCTAAGATCTCCAACCATTATTATTTATGTTTGAAACAATTTTTTAATATATATTAATTCAATAGAGAGTGAAGATTAGAATCCATAAAATTTAAAACAAAAAAAATATGTCTATACTATTCATGAAAAACGAATACGTCACCACCTTTAATCAAGCAAAAGTAAAAACTTCATCCCTCTTTATCTTAAGAGAATGTGATTGGTTTCGATTGAGAGCAATTAATGAAGAAACAAGTAATACTAATATATTATAAAGTGATGGGCGCATGACTTTAAACTCATTTATTGTAACATGAGGGGTCCAAGACTTTATAATCTGAAACGAACTAAATAAAATCACTAATCAATTAACAATTCTTTTAAAATGAAAGTAAAAAAGCATCCCTACACCTAATTAATTTGATTGTCTTGCGAGAAATTGTATAATAAGTAATCACACTTATAGTAATGTTATTTGTCTCTTTTCACAACTTTAGTTTCACATAACACTTCGAATTCAGGAGGTGTGGAAAGTGAATATTCTGAGGTATATTTTGTTGGAATGAGAGTCTGAACATCCTTAAAATGATACGTGTTTCGTCACAACTCTGCATTAGATTGAGGAGTTGTTTAATCTTTCTTCTTCTTTGTTTTGTAATTGAATAAAAACAGGTCAAAGTGGGCTTAAATAAATACTGTGTGCAACTAGATTGGCTATAATAAAAGATAGTCTGACGTAATAGTTGTCGAACATAATGACAATTAAAATTAATTTAATTGCGGAAATTACAATATAGATTTAAAATAACTCTCTTCCACTCAATCGCAGGAGGGGTCTGTAAATAATTTGAAGGCAGTAAGATTGAATATAGTCTTAGCCTAGGTAGTGAGCATATTAATCCCTAAATAACAGCAGTATGTGATCCAAATAAGGTGTAAAATCTTATTGCAGCTATGTTTGTGGGGTCTGAGATGTTTTCTTGTCTGGAAAACAGTGTTCAACGATATCATCTTTAACAGAAAATGCATAGCTTTTTATGCAGTATATGCAATTTTGAATTTTTTATGTCTGCCTATGCCTGAGTTTTTTTTTTCAACGGAAAATGAATAAAATTAAAAAAAAAAAGTACTTTAGGGTGTTCAACCTTGTACAAGAAAAACCACATTGCATTATCAATATCAATCCTGCAAAGTCAATCCAGCAGTTAAGCCAAGAAACACATAAAGAACAACCTAAAGATTGCCAAAGATTCAAACATTTTAATTCTAATGAGTAGTAATACAATAACAAAGTTTATGCTAGGGTTTGCCCGAATATTGATTAAATGGTTGGGAAGTATAGCTATTGTTAGTTGGGATTAATCTAGTTGATGGGAAGAATTGTTTAAGGTTGGTATACTCGATAGATTGTTTTCATATTAGTATACTTATACCTAGGTTGAAGTCATTCCATCAAGCAGATTTAAGTATTTAAATTGTATATTTGCTTACAGGTTCATCTTTGTTGTGAAAAAAAATCTTCGCTAAACGAATTTAATTGACCAATTTTCCATTTTCTCTTTGAATTGAAAAAGAAAAATTATTTGTCATCAAGGGAATTATGAAAACCCAAATTTTTTTGTATAATTATAATAAAACCAATTCCTAGACTCAAATAATAATTTTTTCTATTCCACCAACTTTACAATGCCCAACTAATATAATTGTCAAGATGGATATTGTTCAAGTGACTCAACACTCAAGTGATTTCTAAGTCATGTGTAATGTTTATCTTCATTGTTCATCCGCTCTCAAACAATAAAACGCGACTTTGTAGTTTAAACCAGAGAGAAAGATCATTAGAAATCATTCTTTTCTAGAATTGTGGACACTCAAGCGTAAAGTGTGCTAGTTACGTGAGATTTAAAATTATAAAATAACATGCATTTATATGAAGACACTCAAGTCGACTAATTTCATAATTTTAAAGCCTATTATACAGATCCAAGAAACATGTTGTTCAAGGGTTACAAGAGTACTGACACTACAAGAAATTTGTTAATTACATATCGATTATTTATATACAAAAATTCGTATGTAAATTGAGCATTACATACAGATTTTACATACAGATTTGAATCCATATGTAAAGTAACGTTACATACGGATACATACGGATCTGGATCCGTATGTAAAGTGAGCATTACATACAAATTTTTACATACGAATTTAAATTTGTATGTAAAGTCAACGTTACATATGGATTTTTACATATCGAATATCTAATAAAAGATTGCACGTGTATCATCGATACCAACAAACAAATATTTCACCGGTCACGTGATTGGATGAAACTAGTTCTTAGAGAGTCAATAACTAACCTTCTTTAAGATCTACACTCAAGGTATACAATTTTACTTTAATACTGATATTAACTTTATGACTTACTTAATCCAAAATCAATGATCGTTTATAACTCTATAAATATGAACTACACTCAAAATATACGCATTCTTAAACCGTGTTTATTATTTTTATTTACTATATATAAAACTTTAAGCATAAAAAAACCATAAAATCATTGCATAACACTGGTGACTAGAATTATTCATTATTCAGAAGTACAAGGAAAGTATTTCCCTATCATACAAGAACAACACGTATATTTTTATTGCCTCAATCTCTTTGATTAAGAGGTTATACAATTTTTTTTTTTTAACAAAATGTATTGATATCTAAATTTGTCAAATACACGGGGTTCAAGATCTTCTAAGAAACTGACGGGTGACAAAAATCGTGTGGAAAATATATTTAAAATAAAATCAAATGATCAACCCAAAATATTACCTCAAGATTGCTAATGCTTAAAACTAATGGAATCAAAATTATTCTTATAGTAGTGGATATCCTTTTATAGGATGAATATTTTAAAGTACAGTGTACGTGTCTCGCTAGAAATAATTTAATTTAAAGTTTATAAGCACATTTAAATCATACGATACGCTACGCTAAATATTGTTTTACCTGCATAGCACTACTTTTCCCCTTAACCACCTAATTTCATCTTTAAATCTACGTAAACTCTAAAGTGAAAGAATTACTCAAATAGTCTTAAAATTAAGTATGAGAAATTGTAGTACGTAGTCCAAAGTTATATTTTAAATCAATTTGAATCAGTTGTTAGTTATTCTAAATTCCTTGACTTAAGAATTAAAACGATGAATGGTCAATAATTCAAGGATTGTTTAAATAATTTTTGTTATTTAATGGTCATGCACTCATCATTGTTTTCTTCATTATTTAAGAAAGAAGATATAGTACTTTACGAACAAATTAGTGAGTAAGAACTTTCCAACATATTTCATTCTTAAATCTAGTTTTTGTTTTTCCTTTTGATGTCTTTTGACTACATTACTTAGAAGTATATGTAATTGACAACATATCCAAACCTAACCCGTACATAATCTATATTAAAAATGGAAGCTCGCATTTTTCTAATAGAAACAATCAATTTTAAATATAAACCCTGATACTGGAAACATTTTCCTTCAATTAGAATTGAGTGAGTCACTATCGTGGAGTTAGGTATCAGTTCAAGCCATTTCAAATCGTCAATTCATCACTCTCGCAAGAAGTATTCTGAGCATGCGATCGTCTTAATCTTTCTCCTCTCTTGGTTGCGTGTTCTCCTTCTTTACTTCCAAATTACATAGTGCACTGCTTATAAAACTTTTCTTTCTGTAAGCAAATGGGAAAACTAATGCAGATATAAAAGTTTTATGCAAGGGCTAAATATCAGTCACCTTGTTTAGCAAATAAACAATTGCTACTTCTTTAATTATCCTGGTTGGTGTTTCAGGAAGAAAACTAAAAAAAAAAACTTAAAGAAAGCATTGCACTAATTCTTTACTTTGTATATGGAGCAAAATATATTGTTTTTTATCTATCATATTATTGTAATCCACGTATAACCCTAAACTGTATGTGCATAATTGTTGAAAATGTGACATTAGATTAGTGTGTTGCACTATTAATGTTCCCCTCCAATTGGATTAAGTAATTTATTATATCATGCTTTAATTGTGTACTCAATTGTTGTTCCTTCCTTCCATTTCCATTTGTGATCGTCATCCACACCTATTGACATGCCTCTCAATAGCTGCATCAATTAATTGACCTGCACCTCTTCACATTCAAATAAGTCTTGCAACTTTCAAATCCAGTTATTATTTTGCCAAGTCCCTACTTGATCTAACGGAGCCTCTCCATTACTAAAGTGATAAAGTTTTTTTTTATCAGCAATAAAAAATAAATAAATGGGAATCACTTCAGGAGTGGTCCAACCCTTTTACAAGAACACATAGAATTCAACTCCTAACTTGGCACGCAAAAACGTCGGACAAAGAACCAACCAAACCAATCGCTACCCAGCTTTACCGAATCAGCCGTATACAGGCCAAAGGATCCATAACCCAACAGGGGTAGGAAAAGTAAACTTCGCAGGACTTTGCAGCAATCCAAGACCGCACCTTTACTTGCGCAGAGGCAAAAACTTCTAACACATCTGCCACTCCTCCATTAAAGACGACCAAGATCCTATGCTTCCAAATTTCACTCACAATTCCAACCCAAATTGCCCTCCAAACATCATTAGCTGAAACAGATGCCTGACTCAACCTGAATTGGAGAAAATTTTGCATAGGATCCAAATGGATTACGAACGACACTCCAAGCCACTCAAAGCAAAGACATCAGACCCTCCAAGAAAAGTCACAAAAGGAGAACAAGTGACTCGACGACTCTTCAACCTTCCCACACAACTAAAGTGATAAGGTGCACGTTAAATAAGATGTTTATACTTTCAAAATTGATTTCTTATCAAATTACCATCTCTAAAACTTTTTGGTATTTTTTTTATATCCAATATTGAATAATTACGTTAATTTAGGATTTCTTTCCTATTTTTAAATTAATAAATTTTATATGTTAATTTTTACGTGTCAACATATTTACAATAAAGAAAAATTATGTATGCTAACACTATCAATCCAAAAGTTATAAAATTCCTATCAATTCAAAAGTTATAAAATTCCTACCGACGATCAAATTAACAAATTAATTAAATTTTGGATATAAAAATATTAAAAAAATTATACATTTATGAATTTGAATAAAAATAAATTTTAGAAATAGTAAAACCTTTTTTGATTTTTTTTTCTTTTCAACAATGTTATTCCTAGAGCAGCCAACAAAATATTTGTGTTATAATGACCGCGTGGACCATTAACAATGCATCATGGCTTAAGACATGATTACCAGTGAAATACTTTTTGCATGCCTCTGCTTTAAGATACTACTAAGACAACTACAACACACTTTCTCACACCATTAATGAAGAGTAAATTAAGTAAGAATATCCCAGAGTGTAATTTTAATCTTTGTAAAATTTGTGCAGTATATTTTATACTATGCTTTGTTTGAGATGAAACTGAGAAGAGAAGAGAAAACAAAAGCTATGCATTCCTTCCATACAATTTTTTTTAACAAACACATCCACTCAGTTTATTGTGTTATCATATAATTTTAAAAATGAAAATTGAGTTTATTTTGCATGATATGATATTACCATATCATAGTTTATATAACTTAAATAAGATTGTCTCACCTCTCTCTATATGAATAAAGTATCTGATTAAATAAGGTTGTGTCCATTGGTAGAAGTGCCTTAGCCTCTAAGACAATTTTTCTCCCATAAACAATGAGCACATATCTTATTACCCTCTTCCTCTCCTCAATTTGAGGAACTTGCTTTAATGATTATCCTCAAACAAAGTCCATTACTCTATAGAATTGAGTAAATTTATTCAAAGACTATCATGGGCATAGCCCCTAGATTCCACACTAATGGCAACAAAACTATTAACGGTTAAAAATAGTATTTTTATGTTAAATTTTATTTTATTTTAAATTTAAATTTTTGAATTTTATGAGTATTTATAATAAAAAAATTATTGAAATTAATTTCAGTTTCGTTAAGTGATAAATAAAATTATAATATAAACTAGGATATTAAAACATTTTATACTCACTTATTTTTTAATAAATTTATAATATTATAATACAATTTATACACTAAAAATATTTAACCTTAATATATATATATATATATATATATATATATATATATTAAAAATAATAATGCAATAACTAACTCAAAACTGAAAAACTAATTAATAGCTAAAAGTTGATAGAAAAAACACATTAAATTAACTTATTAAATTATAAGTGTTGAGTGAAATTATCAATCACAATAAATTATAATTATAAATAAAAGAACTAGACATTTCATGATATACTTTTATTAAATTTTATTTTTTACTGATAAAATATATATTAAATACTTTTTTAATTAATTTTTATAATATTTTATTAAAAAATTAGTTATATTTATTTTAATTAATTTATTATTAATGCTTTATATTGTTTATTTATAGCATATATTACATATTTCTATTTTGATTTAAAATAAGTAAAAAGAAATGCATTTTTTCATAAACTTAATATATTTAAAATAACGTAACAATAGATCTAGGGTAACAGTGTAATACGAAAAATATTTTAAAAATTGAAAAACAAGTTGCCGGTTGAAAATGGATTATTAACTGCTGAAAACAATTAAGTTAATTTATTAAATTATGTGTATTTAGTTAATTATTTACTGAACTACTTGATAAATTCAAAATGATATAAATAGACATATATGATGTTTTATATAAATTTTAATTTATGAATAAAAATATTTTTGGAATATTTAGTTTGCAATTTATTTTAAATTTTTATTTTTTATTTACACATCAATCATTTTAGTTAAAATTTCATTTTTAATTATGATATATTTTTTCTATTTGGTATTATACCACTTATATATAGGATTATCTCTTAAAATATTTTAATCAATTTTAAAGTAAAGTAAAATTGTCACACTTTTGAGTAAAATCACACTTCCATTACAATAATTAATATATTGGTTAAAAATATAATATAAAAAGTTATAATATGAATATTTTGAAGCCTAATATCATAATAAAACAGGTATTGTAAATATATTATAATGACTAAAATAAATAGTATACTGTAAAAATATATGTTAAAAAACTAATTATTATTTATCATTATCGATATATGCAATGAAAATGTTAGAAAAGGAAGATGTATCCTTTTTAAAAAATAATATCATTCCTTATGAATAAAAAAAATATAATATAATAATATCTTCAATAATTTAAAGGCAAAACAATAATGTCTTAAAAAATTTCACTTCAACTAGTATAAAAAAAATTACAATTTGTTAAAATCCTACTAATACATTAAACAAAAAGTTCAGCTAGTAAAAAAACTATAAACTAACTGAAATAAAAAAAAAAGTATTATGTAGCGTTTTAAACTTTACTTATAATATAGCCAATTGTACACAAACTGGTAGAGTATTTGTTAATATGTAAGTTTAAATTTCATATTATCATTGTATATACATAAAGTTTGTTTTACATATAATAGTAATAAAATAATCTTCATATTTACAAAGGATACTATAAATAAAACAATAATGACAATACAATAAAAGTTTCAGCCAAGAAAAAGTTGTTTTCATTTTATTTATGATTAAGACTATTTGATAAATTTTTTTATAAGAATCTTACAAAATGTTCGCTGTAATGTTAAACAACAGATAAATAAGTAAATTGCATCCCGTGAATGTTTAGAAGATTTTACGAACCTATCCATCAAACTTTGGGACTTCACCTTTTTGTTAGAAATACTGTAAAACCAAATATTATGGGACCTTTTCTGATCTTTAAATTAATAATAGATTACATCCGCGTCAAAAGAGGCTAAATTACTTATCAACCCTTTTTTGTTTTGTTTTTATTAGTAATACACATCTATTTCATTTACACCTCACAAGTTGTTCATATTTTATCTTAAACACCTTTTCGGTGGCATTTCAAATCATACCTAACTCTTGCGGAATAACCGTGTAAACTTGATTTGTCCAAAAAAAATTGTAATTGTCTCTGATGTTATGGGCTGATCCATTAGGTGGTAAAACGTTTTTAAGATCGATTTTTTAAATTGATGGTATTGTGAATTTATTATTTTCATTGATCTATGTCGTGAGTTTAGGGGTTTTGAGGTCATTGGCAGAGTCGAATTAAGTTAAGAAACATTTTCTAATTTGTGAAAGTAATAAAAATTGTATGTTTTTATTTGAAAATGATGATGTTTGTAGAAATTGGATATGTGGTATCTATAATATAAATAGAAGATACTTTTAGGATATGTTCTTACTAGGAAGATGAGACCTAGAGAACTATTGAAGTCTTATTCTCCTTCCTTCGGTCGGGCATGTGAATGGTTGATGAGCTGGGATTCTTCTCGTTCTCCTGCTTCTCTTTCGGCACTCGGTCTCGGTGAACACCGGATGGTGGGGTACCTGTAAAGGCACTCCGACGTTCAAGTCAGTAAAACTGGTGATCAACTCTCAGGTAGGTGAACGGTAATAAATGACGTCCCTTACTCCTTGGGATGTGTGCTATTTATATTATTTTAATGGGTCTACCTTGTTAGACCCGTTTATCGAGGTGGATAACGCTTATGGTTGCATTACCTAATTCTTAGTGATGGATTAGCTTCGCTGACCTTGATTTGAGTGTTAACGATGATAGGGGTTGGCCATCGACCAGATTCCCATGGTCTCGGTCGTCCTGACCAGGTCTTCTGAGGTTTCGGCTGAGTCTTCTAAAGTCTCGGCCGAGTGGGTCGTCGACCAAATCTCTTAGGCTTCGGCCGACTCTCCCTTGATCTCGGTCAAACTGACCAGATCTTGATCAAGTTGACTAGGTTTCGACCTCACCCATACCGATACGGGATAAGTTTTAAAAGAAATTAAAGAAAAAATTCAAATTTTAACTCAAAATAACAATTTTAAATTCATTCTAAAAAGTGACCAGTAATAAGTTATAATACTTACACATCTTATAAAACTCTTATTTTATTATTATCCACATTTTTCTCACTCCTCTTATTCACACAATTTGTTCCGCAGTAAACAAAACAAATTTAGTTGGAAGTCTAACACATTTTTAGTCGGAAGAAAATTTAAAATAAATGCTACCTTCTTTAAAGTTAAAAAAAAGAAAATGAGGTCCTAAACATTTTATACGAACTAAATGACGCAGAGACGACTAATAAATATGATAAATTTAACCACAATATAGCAACTATTTATTATAATAGTTAATATTTTAACTGTTATAATGAGTTATTTTGAAGTAAAAAAAATAAACATTTTGTGTTCTTGTATTTCATTTTTTTTTTCTTATTCGTAACACCATCAATTGTTTTCATCTTTCTGTTATTGGAGTACGAGATCATCTTTTCCACCATCTCTATTTTCGTCATTGTCAAAAAAAAGTCTTCTTCGTCACACACCATCGAGTTTTTTTGGCTTCTTTCTTTTATACCATTTTCACTGACAGGGACAAAGTTTTACCATTTAATATTTATCTTTCATTTTCGTATCATACTATTTTCCCAAAAAAAATTATTTCCTTTTCATTAGGAGTACAATTCATTAAAACATAAATTTAGAGGAAAATTTTACAATTAAATTTTTTATCAGTTAGCAATTTCGGTAACAGTTACAATTTAAGATTAATTAAATTGATGATTTAAAAATTTAAAATTTATTTTTATCATTTTATTTATTGAAAAAAGTATTTTTATTGCGGATTATAATTTAAAAACCTAACATTAATAATATATAATTTAAAAAACTATATTACTAATTCCAAAAAAGAATTTTTTTTTATCATTACTAGCTAAACATATATACGTTCTCTACATTTTTTTTAATTTAAACAATAAGGTTTTACTAATATATAATTCTTTTAAAAATTAAGTAGGAAAGGTAGACAATAATTGGAGTAATTGTGTATTTTATTAAATAAATTTTTTTTTATTTATTAAAAGGAAAATTGCTTAACTAAAAAATTACAACAAAATAATTATAAATTTTATTGAAAAAATAAAATTATAAAAAAATGGCATTAAAGTTGGTTAAAAAAAGTGTGCCTTATATAATGGTATAGACAATTGTAGGGGTAAATCCGTATTTCACTTGTTATTCTGTGAATGTTGTTTATAGAGAATGGAAAATAAAAGATGGGCAGGGCAAATAGGTAAAAATGACCGTGCAAATAGTATGGGCTTCCAGAGATTTAGAAAATATGGGCCTTAAAGTTGTTTTGGACGCAATTCTTTCGGGTAGACTTCTCTGGTCCAGAGCAAAAAAATAACATCATTTCGAATTAGGGTTTTGGTTATCCTGTGCGGTATTTCTTCACCCTGCGTCGCTCTGTTTCCAAATCTTTCCGCAGCGCGTTTCCTTCATGGAACATGTCTCTCTTATATCCTGCTTAACCTTTATCAATTTCTAATTCTTGTTGTGTTTGTTCTTTTTTCTTTTATTTTATATTTGAATCTCGGTTCTTCGAATCCTGAACTTTTGATGCATGTTCTTTCCCTTTTCTTTGTTACGATCAAGGCTGTGATGACTGATAACATTTCTCGATCCTGATAAGGACTAAAGCAAGTCATTTGCTCAGTGATGACAGTGTTTGTGCGTGTCTGAGCCTACCATTTCCTTTCAATTTTTATCCATGTAATTGTTGGAACAATTTGACAAATCATTTCATTAGGTTGTTAAATTGCAGTTTATTATATTTACGGTGCTGTTAACTGATACAAGTACATAATGAATCTTTTGTCTCTTCCAAAGATAGATATTCGTTGATCAACTTAGAAGACAGCGTCAATTTCTAAAATTTTCGTGTACCCAAAATCAATCCCGATCAAAAGAAGAAAAATTTGACAAGAAATATTAGGATGCGAGATCAAAATTTGTCTAAGTTTTCTTCGAGTAACGCTTCTTCCTACACCGAGGGCTTTTTTTTTTGTATCACTCTTCTCTAACTCTGCTCAATATATGTGAAGGTCTTAATGTTCTGTAAGGTCAAAGCATTTAAACGATGCCATTCATCTCCATTGAAGTTGCGTTTCTTGATTGTGGTATGGTCTAGAACTTTGAATTCTCACTTGTTGTGTCACTTCTTCGAGCCCGCTTTAAGGGTGTCAATAGGCTGATAGAAACAACTCAACATATTCAGTTCCATCCAAATATGACATGCACATATGAAAGATCAGTATTAAGAAAAACAGAAAAACAGGAAATTAAAAAAATTAGGAGAGTGTTATATATGAGCGACAAATTGGAGAAGACTATACATCCCTGAAAGTCTTGAAAACGCCAAAAACAAGAGCGATTGCAACAGCATGATAAGACGAGAAAACAACACAAAGAAGAGAATGGTGCTTAATCATCGTGGTTGATACGAGTGATTGTTCGTTAAAAGGTGTCGAGTTAAAGGTTGTCGTTTTTTTTTTGATGGAGTCGAGTGGATATTCAGCTGGAACAGATTATATGACATTTATGTCAATAAATGCTTTGAGAAATATAAAAATATTTAATGAGTGAAAATAAAATTAAAAATAAAGTTATATTTATAATTTTTTTTAATCTTGGTTGATATCCAAACAAGTTGTTATTAAAGATTTTGTTGATTAATTTCTTATTCCAAGAGAATTTGAGTTACATGTGATCTTACTTGATGATTAAAATATTTTTATTTTTTCTATCGGATAATACATAAGGCTCACAAGCTCCTGAATCTAATTTTCAAGGTATTAGGCTTTAGTTTAAAATTTAGCTCGTGTTATATATTTTTTTGTTGAGCTTAAAAAACAATTTTAGGTCGTCTTATTACAACTTGTCGAATTTTCACAACTAGCTAGGTCCTCTGTTTTCTTTTGCACTTCGTTTACTGCTTTTCATCTAGGTACGCTTCTTATGGCTTATTGATATTCTTTTTCTAATTCCTCCAATGGGGCAACCCTTATTGGAGATGAACCTTTTGTGAGTCGCACTAACTCATTTTCAGCAGAAGGAGATTCATTGGAAATTCCTCCACCCCAACATGGTTGAGTTTCGTGGAACGAAGCCCAACATTGTCCACTTTTTATTATTTATACGTCGTCCTTCAAAAATCCAAAGGTAAGTTTTACAAGTTGAAATGTTTGCCACAAAACCCTCAAAAATTCATTTTCTTTTATCTAAATTGTACACATAAATTTTTTCTATACTAGCAAAAGCTAGATAAATTTAGGTCCAAAGTTGAGTACCTCCTTTCAAATGAAGATATGATAGACATGAAAATAATAACACATCTCCCTCGTCCCATTAGCATTAAAAGTCTTCTTAACGTGTCTCTCGTCGAGGACTCTATTTCACTTTGTATTTTTTTTATAAGGTTTACTTTCTTACAATTTTTTAAATGACATATTATACCGACTTCCAACCTCCTTGTAATTTGTTGTGCAAATATCATCGAAAAGGATTTCGATTATAAAAAAGAGTGCAACAAGGTTGTAATCCACCTTGAAAAAGAGTCTCCTTGCTTACTTCCAAAATTCATCCAAATTGGATGATAAATCTCTAAAATTAGCAATGGAACTAAATATATTATATATTGTTCTTGTCATATGATTTTGGATCCCTCTTCATATAGGCTTTTAGCTATCTAGTTGTTTTTAATCAAAGAGATCGGGTAGGATGTTTATCATGATAGTAAATTGTTTTTATCATACTTTGATTACATTGGAGGTTTCTAGATAAATAACTTATATTACAACTAAAAAAATTTCATTGACAATAAGAGTTGGCATTAGTTATACAGATGAAGAAGAAGTATCAACACCCTTTAATTTTTCAGAAAAGGGCATGAAGATACGCTTCCCCATCGGCCCACACGAAAAGGATGGTGAAATGTAAAGAAAGTAAGGTTTGCCGAGGCATTACAGAAGCTACTTTACTGGCAATGCCACATAATTTTCAGGCAAACTGTTGATTGGTCTCTAGTATTTGGTGAGTGGATATTCTCATCATTACCACTATAAAAAAGAGTCTCTCTTTATCTTTCTCAACATTCCTCCTAGTCTTGTTCTGCTTCTTTTTTCACTGCCAAAAACTCCCTCGCCCATCTCTTTTTCACAAACCAAATCATGGGCTCTAGAATTTCTGTCTCCATGAACTTGGTCACGCAGATTTGCATGCAAACTAATGATGATATTCATCAAAGTGAATCTAAATTGAAGGTTTTTGTATGGACGCTGTATGAGACTGAAATAAAGTGTTTGAGTTGTTTCTAAAGTGGGAACTCACAGGAGCCAAGTTGAATTCAAATCTGATGCCTAACACATTTAATTCTTACATCATGTAAATAATTTTACTAAATTGTAACTGTAAGTTTGTAATAGAAAACTAATAAAACTATACTTGTAAGGCCAAAACTAAAAGGAAGAAAAAAAGCTTGAATAGCACTAGAACTTCTTTCCTGTTTGTTGCCACTCTTTTGCTTCTCATGGCCTTCTCGTACATGTGGACCTCAAAGGATATTGTAGTTTAGCGATTCCAGTACTTTACTGTCTGTACTGATATTAACTTTATTATTATATGCTAATTATAAAAGTTAATGTGTGTACCATATAAAAAGTATGTTTTTTTTAATGTCCTTCACTTCTTTCCTACAATATCTCTCTAATTTTTATTAAAAGAGCACACTTTAAGATTAATTTAATGGTTAGCACAATCATAGTAAGAAAATTATTATATAATTTTGTTTAAATTCATAATTAACTTAATTTATCAATTGATATTTTTTTTACTAATTAAAACTTTGTCTTAAAAAGAAGGTTAGAGACAGGTATAACTAGATAATTATTTTTATCCTATCTTTAAACTGAATAATAATTTATCTTATATTCAAACTTACAAGATTTTTTTTCTTTGCGTCACAATTTCTTTAAGAATATTTTCGTACAAATGTATCTTTGTAGTTTAAATTTGCATATGGTAGCAAGAAGCTGCTGGTGCAAACTAAAGAAAAATCAAACTTAAGAGCAATAAGAGTATTACAAATTAAAAAAAAAAAAGATGATGCGAAACCATGATCAAGCTCATGAGTCCATAATACCATGTAAAAGGTAACGAGAGAGAGAAGAATAAAGAAAAAAAAAGTTTAATCTATTTTTGTTGATATTATTAATTAACACATTATAACTATATTTATGCTATCAATATCTTACCTTCCTTTTTTTTTAAATAAAAGCTTTCATGTTAAGCATCATTATGCCACTTAAGATCTCAGCTAGGCTGACACCTCAAGTAACAACAATCATTTACCATCCCATGAAAAAAGTATTATTAAACAAAATAAAAAAGAAAAAAAATACAAAAATACGGGGATTAGACCAAAACCCATATGTTAACAAAAACAATACATAGGTAGACTATACCTATTCATAAATGACTTCTAAAAATAGACAAGGTGGAAGCCTATTATACCAAAGAAAAGATTTTTTATAAAAAAATCCTAAATTAACCAACTTATCAGCACACGCATAATATCTTACCTTGTTGTCATCAGAAATTTACCATTATTATTATTATTCTTGTCCTCGTGATCAGTATTTTTATGAACTTTATCTTTTGTATAGAATCCATGCTATATGAGTGATTCTTTGTGAAGTTTCTTAGGTGGATAGATGAAATACGAGATAAGATAAAAATTGGAGTTCTTATCCTTTTTTATTCTATTCATCTTTTGCAGTGATCTTTTATTCCTTACATGGTCTTTTGTTTTAAAACCGATGACGTGCCTCTTAATAGCCGCCAGATCATGGCTTTCTAGGGTAGACCAATTGACCCACTCATATGCTTAGACAATAACCTAGAGACATTTTTTTCTGCTTCTAATTTTTTTTATTGAATTTGCACCACATGGAGTGCAGTGCCACAGTTTTTTCTTTCTCCCTCTCATGCCATTCTTATCTATCGGGATACCTTAGTGGGACCCACGTTCGGAATGTCCAAAGAATATGAGAAGTGCTTTATATAAATATATTGAAAATATGGTTCGTCAAGAAACAAAACCGAAGGTGAAAAGGAAAGAATGACAAAAAAATTAAAAGAAAGCACATAAAGGAGTGCTGAGTTTTGGTGACTTAATATTCCCTTTTTGGTTTTAATACGAGTATTGAGTACAAATAATCATGGCCAAAAGCACATAAAAAAAGTTTGCACTCTTCTACTTCTATGCAATCATGGATACCCATGTCACATTGGGTCAGATTAGATCTTATGAGATATCATAATGCAACACTTTGTTGAGCAACCATTACATTGTAGAACACCACACCATTCACCTTAATTATATTCTCTACAATGCTCACTATTGCTTTGTTGAGATTTCACAATTTTTGTCAAGACATGATATTATACATAAACTTTGTATTAACTCCTGACATAATTAAAAGTAATCATTATAGACGTTCAGTTATTGATTTATAACGAGTGGAACAACTATTTTCATACATTTTTTTATCAGTAAAAAATAAATGAATTGAAAGAGATACTTCAGGATATGTTCCAACCCTTATACAAGAACCTACAATATAACCATGTTGCTTACAAACCATAACCATTACAAACTTCCCAAAAATCATATAAGACAAATACATATGAAAGTTCAAGCTTCCTGCTAAAAATTCAAAACTTATACCTATAGAATTATGCAGCAAGCTTTAAGAATTACAAGCAAACAATAAATCAACTAAGACAGATCAAAAGGTGTAACATAGTTGATAACAACAGTTTGCACTGTATAGTTCCACTTCTCATAAATTCAGTATGTCAAATTCCATCATAAAAACTCTGTTGATGTTGAGGATAAACAAGCCATCACAGATAAAGCATTTATGCTGCTCAAAACCGCTGCAGCTTATGCTCATTTCTTCCTTCTCCTTCCTTTCTCAAATACTTCATCCATCCTCCCTTAGAGTAGCCAAAATGCATAGGTGCTTCTCTTCTCTCACATGCTCTAACATCACCACCTAAATGTTATTTCTTCATTCTAGCTTCTCTGAGACAAAGTTGGCACTCCATCTCTTCTTGTATACAAGACATACAACACACCTTTCCAACTTCTAGCCAAGACTTTGTCATACTACTTAGGCTAGTAAACTCAAACAAAAATAAAGTAGCAGACATAACAAAGATAAACACCATAAACACTTATCAATTCTGTTCCATAAAAAAAAACTTTAGATTTTACTCTCCTTTATATTATACTATGGTAACTCATCTACGGTGAGTCAACAAGTCCTACAACTACTTAGATCTTCCCTTCCCATCATTATGAATCTACCAGATTACACCCTCATACAAGCCTCACGGTCCTACTAATCTTGTAATTCCTCCCTTTCTTCCAACTTCCTTTTTTTCTTTCATCATACTCTTGAACCTACATTTGCATCCTTTATCCAAGAGTGCAAAGTCAGCACCGAGACATCTACGTAGATTCTTAACTCAACTACAACGTTTTAATTTTGCATGCACATCCTGCACCAATCCGACATACCATTCATGTGTACACATAATAGATTCCCACATAGCACGCCTTATATATCAAATGCAACTTTTGATATACTGGATGGGATTCATTAGCCATACTGAAAAGGAGTACATAAAGGACTTCATCCTGTATTTTAACCATAATCAAGTTTTGAGTTATGCCACATGAAAAAATTTCTCCAAGTCTACTTGATCTTGCTTAAAAACAATTTTATTCCTATGATTCCAAATACTCCATACAATTTTTGTCCAAGTCCCTTTCAAACAAGATTTTGTTTAAAGTTAAAATTAGTCAAATGAAAGCTCTCAAAATGGCTTTTTAGGTATTTATGTTGGACAAACAGGATTCCAATCCATCTATTACAGATATTCCAAACCTTATGCATACTTGCATTCTAAGAACAGGTGCTAGGGTGATTCTGCACATTCATAAAAAAGAGCACAAATCGTTGTACCGACCATGACTCCACTTAAGGAGGTCTTTCTACCACCATGATTGATAATTTGAAAGGGGTTGTGCTTGGTCAAACACACTTCCATACTTTGAAAGCAGTATCTCTTTGCATTTACCTTTTTCATCACCCTCAAACCGCCACTTTGCCAGGAGTGCATAATAGAACTTGCGTATCTCCTTGATGCATAGGCCTCCCTCATCCTTCAGTTTAAATAGTTGTTCCCAACTTAACCATGATATAGTTCTATTATCCTTCCCCCAACCTCATAGAAAGCTCCTTTGGATTTTAATAATCTTTTTATAAACCGATTTAGGGGCTTTGTAAAAGGATAGGTAGAAAAGAGGTAGGGTTGTAAACACTAATTTAATTAAACATATTCTTCCTGCCAAAGACAAAAGCCTTCCCTTCCAAGAACTTCATCTAGTCCTTAGTTTGTTCACAATAGGTTCCCAAAACAAGACCTTCCTTGGGTTTCCACCCACCATCATACCCAAGTATTTAAAAGGTATCGATATTTGTGTGCAATTTAGAGTTCTAGCATAGCAATCATATGTGTTTCTTTCTATGTTTATGGCTGCTAATTTAGATTTATGAAAATTGATTTTCATACTAGATGCTAGCTCATAACACCTAAGAATAACTTTAATTATAAACACATTTCGGTAGCTATCTTCACACAAAAACAGAGTATCAACAACAAATTGTAGTATACAAGACTCAATCTCGAACCTACCTACTTTCACCCCCTTAAGCAAGTTTCTCTTGAAAGCTTGTCTTACTAACCCAACAAGACCCTCTGCTACTATGATAATGAGAAAAGGTGCCAGAGGATCACCTTGCCTTAGTTCCCTTGAAGGAATGAATTCCATTGTGTGGGGCTGCCATTTACCAATACAGACACAAATGCTGAAACTAAGCACCCTCTAATCCAATAAACTCACTTGTCACGCAAGCCTAATACTTGTAGCATGCCAAATAGAAAATCCCATCTGACTGAATCATAAGCCTTTTCATATTCCACTTTCATACATATCCCTTTCTTACCACTTCTCTTTAGATCCTTTATAGTCTCATTGGCCACCAAAACACTATCTAACATTTCTCTATCCTTCAAGAATTCAGATTGATTGTCATCAATAACTGATGATAGAACCAAATTAATTATGCTAGCCAACACCTTCGAAATAATCTTGTATAGAGTCCCAACTAAAGATATTGGTCTATATTGATCAAGCTTTGAGAGATCTTGAACTTTGGGTACAAGAGCAATGAAAGATGCATTGCATCCTTTAGGAATGCAACCCGTATTCTGAAATTGCCTAACCGCCTTTAGAATATCAACTTTCAAAATTTTCCAACTATTTTTTTATGAAGTTGAAATTGAAGTCATCCAGTCTTGGGCTTTTCAGCCCATTACACTGCCACACAGCTTCCCTCACTTCTTCCTCTGTAAAGTCATATGTAAGCTTTAAATTATCCTCTCGGGATAAAGGATTAAACTCTACAGCTCCAAGTTTGATCCCAAAATCCTTTGTGGCAGTAAATCTTTTCTCAAACAATTTTTTTGCTTCCAATCTTACCATTTGTGGTTCTTCATTCCATTGGCCCCCAATATCCACTCCTTGTTTTCGTTTTCTGTTTTATGTTCAGCTAGCTGCTAACCTTATTTTCTGTTTTATGTTCAGGAATGAGTATAGTTTTGTATAAGAGTTGGATCAACCTTAAAGTGATTCTTATTTATTTAATTTTTATTATTGATAAAAAAATCTTTTTAATATAAGAATAGTTATTAAATATATAAATAAATTTATATTACACATAAATTAAAAAAGTTTGGTGAGCCATGATCCTTACGTCACCACCAAGATCTGCCTCTGTTCTCCCCAATTCAATTTTAGTGGCTCAGTTGGTAGTTGCATCTAGTGTTAGGTATAATTGTACCAAAAGAAAAAAAAAAATATAACTAAAGATAGATATAATTGTTTAGGTGTTTTTGGTATTAACTTTTAGTTAAAATTTAAGTTTTATTTTGAAAATTTTGGTAACGAAGATTTGTATTTCAAATATTGAGGTGGAACTTTCCTTTTGGTCTGAGAATAACACAAAAAAATAAAAACTTTAAAGGTTGTAAATAAATTTTGTCCACTCTATCTTGGGTGCACTACAGAACTGCGTGCCTTCTTCTCTCTTTTTTTCCTTACTAATATTAAGCATGGTGATAATTACGTGTTGCTTTAATGCTTTAACATCAAATAATTACATTTTTCACACTTTAATAACCTTTTTCCTTTTGTCTCATTTTATTATCATTTAAGGTAACGTATATATTAAAAAATTAATTAAGTATAATTTTATAATATATTAGGGTCGATAAAGGTTACTCCAATTAATATTCCACACTAATAAAACAGTCATAAAAATAAAACATTCTTTAATAAAATAAAATAATCTAACTGAAATAGCCATTTCATAAATGTCTAATTACACTATTAATTTTCTCATACATTTATTTATTGAAAGTGTTATTGAAAAAAAGAGAGTAAGTGATGCTTTCTTATATTCAAAAGTGATATAATTAATTTGATACGGTGTAACATTAAATAATGACAAATAAAACGTGATAGAAGGAGTATTTCGCAACAACCCAATTATTATTAACTACAAATACGGAACTAAACAATAAATTAGAAGTTAAATTTTAGCTTATGTAGTGAATATTAAGTAATTGGAAAATTAAATAATAGCGTAGTGTAAGGATAAATTTATGCATGAGTTAGATTCTAACATCAGTGAGATCATGGTCTTAAAAAGGTAAAGAAAGATTCATAACTAGCATTGTCATAATTGTGACATAAAAAATTCAGTACCTATTTAATCACAATGTTATTTGTATGTTTTTGATAAATAAATAAACAAATGAGAATTGAGTGCATTAATTTTGTATATTTTTTTTCCGTTATCATCTGCATTACAGTTTACTGCTTAAACATTAATTAAAAGGTATAGAACAGTGTGGAGAAATATGGTGA